>NC_136068.1:1342005112-1342327612 GCF_964261635.1 Lissotriton helveticus | reverse complement strand
TTGAACTGTTCAGTGTTCACACAACTTACTCTCAGCAGAGGTACAGTGTACTACTGAGTGGGTACACCCTTGCAGCAAGTGTATTCATCATTTTCAATAAGTAAGTAAGAGGACTTAACACTGCCCGCCACTGCTGCTGGCTCACCCCCTGCAGCTGCCACATCCCCTCCCTCAGCAGTGGCATGGCCCTCACTGCTGGCCCCGGCACTGGTGGTCGGTACATCTGGAAAAAATATTTCAACATTTTTAGCTGCCATACTCCTCCCCTATTCGTTTTTTTATTAGCAAGATTGAGAATATATGCATATTAAAACATACACCACACATATCACTATCTACAATTCAGATACTAGAGTAGAGTAGACAGTATGTCAAAAACACACAAATAATATCTGGTTGGGCATTTTGTTGATGGCAATTTTTGAAAAGCCGCTCAATAAGAGTACAACCCAAAGGACTAGATTCATTGGCTAGAGCTATTGGTGCATCACATTTTTTGAAAAGAACAAAGAGTGGCTAAGTGGGCGGACATGAGGTCTCTCTCAGTTGGAAAATAATGGTGCCGTCCTCCTCCTCATACTTACTTCCATAGTGCACGGTAATCCGTTGATCTGTGTTCACCATCAACTGCTAGTAATAAAAAAAAGTACTAGGCTTGGATTACAAAAAGTCAAATAAACCACTTTGGGGTGTCCAACGTGAGTGACCACAATTTACTGATTGAGCATGAGACAGTAAAAGAAAGCCTTCTCATCTCACAGACCTGCGTAGAATACCTTACTTGGGCATGCAATCTGCACAGCAGATTAGTGCTACTAGTACTAGTAGTAGTAAGGAATCCTTACTCCTAATAATACTAGTAGTAGCCTAGGACCAATTGGTTTTCTGAGTTTTACAGTAGCACTACTAGGTAATTCACATATAAGGGTAGAGGGAAAGCTGAGTGGAAACCCAGAAAAAAGCAAGCTACAGACAGACTAATACAGAGTCAGAGGTTAGTCAGGGGCAGTTTGGTTTGATGTAAAAAAAAAGGCAGTTTGATTTGATGTAAAAAATAAAACCAGGCACTAGAAACAATGCTAGTACTACTAGTAGTAGGTAATGGAGCCAAAACAAGAATTTTTAAACAGATACATTGAAGAGAATTTTGGAAAAATTAAAAATTGGAAAGGGAAATGAGAGCGGTAAAAGTTAGGGAAATATTAATATAACAACAGCAGGAGGACTTACTGGGGCCGGCAGCAAAGCCATCTGCGCTTGAGGCCACTTCCTGCTGCGTCTAGGAGGCTCTTCCGGCTCCTGCACCCGCCTCAGCACTGCCAGCCCTCCCAGTTTTCTACTTGCCCCTGGATGCTGATCATGTGAGACATAATTAAAGAGACAAAAAATGATTTGTGTGAATGAAATAAATATAATCACTCTACAAATATTTTTAGACAGGAAACGGCAATTGCAATAACATTGACCTATCCTAAATCAGATTGACTTATAATACACTAATATCACAGTCGCGCACCATCCTATTTTTATTATTCCACAGTTCAATTCTGATTCCTGAATCCTAAACATACCTATCCTGCCCATTGCAGACTTGGGAATGAATTGCAAAAAAATGATATTTGCTTAAGTTACAATCTTTTTTCCTAATCGTCTCTCAGTTTCAACTCCAACCCCCTTTGACGGGCCAATTACTAAGTCTCCATTTATTCTTGTTAATGCATAGATGGACGCATGCATATTGCATTTTTGCATACACCAAAATGGTTGGATGCTATTCACTCACTATACAAACTACAAATGTTCCACTAGTACTGAAGTCACTTGAGAGGACGCGTCACGCAGGCCGCTAAATTACATATTAATAACTAACTACCTATTCTGTCTTAGTGACAGGACAGGACAGCCTGACACGACAAAGGAAAGGACTGTAGTCTTTCCTATCTGCATCACCTAACTCAAATTCTCTAACCTCTCTTACATAACCAACCCAAGAAAGCACAAAGTTGCAAACAAGTACGATTAGTAAGTAGCGCTGAGCACCTGACTAGAAGCAACAATCACATAATATAAGATTTTTAAACATAAGTTACCTCCATGCAGGAGCAGCATGTTAGCTATTTGTGAAAAAAAAATATTTGCAATAACACAGAACAGAAGTACACAATATTAATATAATTAGCACTCCCCAAGCCCCGGGACCTCAACACCAAGCAGGACCAGCAGGTCCTGCTCCCAGTACTGGATGTCGGACCACCGGTGTGTCAATTTTTTATTGATGCAGAGAAACAATGCCCACCGCACCCTTTCCCATGGCCTGTGATGCTCCAGGAGCCCATACCCGGTCCCAGGACTTTTGCCTGCTGCCAGGGTCAAGAGGAGGTGGTGCTGCACAAAAAAACCCAGTGCGGCTACCTCCACCTAGGAGAATAAGGTCCGTGGCTGCACCCCTTGTGTGCACCGCTTTTTGCGGATGGCGGTCACGGCTCTTGCTCCTTATGGACCTCTTCCCCTGACCCTTAATCTTTTTAAGACTCTTTGCCATGGTTCTGGTAAGGTTGGGGCGGAAAACAATGTGGGAAGTTAGAAACTAATAAAAAAAAATGTAAAAGCAAGTAATAGAAAAAGAGTGAAAAACGCACTAAAAACACACAAAAGGTAGAAAGAAATGCAAAATATACAATTAGGAATAGAGAGGGATAAATAATGAATCAAAAATCTGAAAAAAGTTTCTAGATCCAAAAGATTGAAAAGATATAGGGTGGATAGGAAAACAGGCCCAGAACCATAGCAAAAAGTAAAAACCAAAATGGCCAAGCCCATTGGTGACTGCGTGGTGAAGTTTGTGCGATATTACCCCCGTGCAAGCAATAAGCATCCCTGAACGCGCAATACGCGTTCCCGATCATCAAAAATGCATCGCAAACAGGCAGAACAAGGAACACCATGTGCTCACAGAACTCCGCGTAGCACGCATCGTTTTCCTGCACCTTAGCAAGATTCTGTATAACTACTTGATCTCCGCCCAGGGTTAGTTTTTTGAGAACTCAACGCTTTATCATAACCATTTGTCTATATTATATGTAGAATAGGAAAATACATATTGTACATCGTGGTGAAATATACTCTTCTATTTCTCCTAGCTCTACCATCTAAGTCCATACCATTCAGAAAATTTCACCCTGATAATTGCGAATATCTATAGAAGAAACATAAATACTTCGAAAGACAAAAGACTTTTCAGGTAATTAAGGTGTATGAATTTTTCAAGAAGAGATTTTTTTAGACTAAAATAAAGATATATACATAATAATATACCAATAAACCGTTCTCATGATTGTTTCTCGGTAGAATTGGACACCCCTACTTTTGAAATTCCTACGTTCATCATCATTGGGAATCCATCTTATAATATATATGAAACCCTGATCATAAATATTATTGTAAGTAAACACAAGAGTTTAGAAAGCAACTACGAGCCAATTTTAAGTCAGCTTGGTAATTAAATTAATTTTCTGTACCTTCTATTACTTTTCCAGTACTGGATTTTCTTCCATCAGAATATCATCCACTGATGTGACAAAAATTTTCTATCAAGTTAGAAATAGGTTTTAGTAACTCCATCACAAAAGGTTATATAGTTTAATATATCAGTCACTAAGAATGAGGATACTTGTTTTATTAATTGGAAGGAAAATTTCAGTCATCCCCTTTCCTGGGAATTAATATTCTTCAGAAAATTAGTTGAAAATGTTCATTTGCTTAGACCACTATCTAGTCAAAATCAAGAATTCATACATATGGTCACTCTATCATTCTTTCTCATCCTTTTTCTCTGGGTGAAGGTGAAAGTTAATTTGGTCAATCTCAAACAAGAAACTGTAGTATAACTGTTGAAATTATGTTTTTACGTTTACGTGTGGCCTTCCTGACGGAAACGCAGTTTGCGTCGAAACGTGCGTCGAAGACTACTAGATTTCTTTGCCACAGAAAATGATGTATTTCAAATTGTTTTTATGAAATTTAATAGAATTTATTGATGTTGGCACATATTGCAATATGAGACAAAAAAAGACTCTGGCTCTAAATTAGGTAATTTTTAATGTGTTAATTTTTATTGTGTTTGTATTTTAATAAAATCATGTTTTTAACTTCATGAATCTAGTTTTAATAGTTATACTTCAGTTGTTTATTCATTCTTGTTTGCATTGATGACAAGCATTGAAATATAAGGATCTATGACATATCTGTATTTTTAAGATTGTCTAGGGATATACCTTTGATTTGACAAACTTAAACCCACCTGATAACATAGGATCGTCAGGTTTACCAGCCTGGCATACCTTTCCAGTCCAACTGTAGAAGTGCTCTGGCTCTACATTGTATGGACCAAAAGCAACAGGGGAAATATTTGGCTTTTGTTCCTTGAAAACAAGCAGTTGAGAGAGTACCTCATCGCTCACGCTGCAAAATCCAGTCAACTCACAGCGTTTAAGATCCAAACGGCTCAGTCTATAAAACAAACTGCACAATGTTCAGAGTCTTGACAGCATTGATGGTGATGTACTTTCGCAGTGCCTCACCAACATTTTTTATAATGGATAATCTTCAAAAAGAGTTCCATGGCTAGACAAACGGCTTCTGTTAAAACATCAGTAATGTCAAGAGTATTCCATGTACCCAAATTTAAGACTTTGCTGACATTCAAATATATGAGGTTTTTAAATCGAACACTGTCCTGAAGAATGCCTTTGAAGTTCCAGAAGGTTAGTTGTGACTAAAAGGGATCTGCTTTGTTCTGTGGTGATGCCACAGACGGGCGCTCAAACAGCACTGTTTGCCGCTCGACTGGTGCGTGTGCAATCACAGCATCTTTCACTCTTCCGAGGATCAGTGTTAGGTGTCTGCATCCGCCGGGTAGGCTTTCACTTTTCCTAACCTCACCAGCTCAGTTACACACCGCCATCTGATTGCACTGCATGCCATGCACCCAGCGGCAGCATGTGTACCTACAAGCATGTGCATGCACCAGCGTACAGCGCCAAGTCCAAAGCGCTTTGAAGTATACGAATGGACCTTGAGCGGCGAGGCATTCCGATTCATGTAATATATTCTTATGTCCAGTAATCACAAGAAACTACATTAACATGATCATAGTATTGCACCGGGTGATGTATCTTTTAAACTGGCAGCAATGCAACACCAGCTCGGTGACTTGGGCTAGAACCTATCTAGAGGTGAGAGGAGGAAAACAAATAAAACACACAATGATGTGGAAGGGTGTGGGGGAGGAAGTGGTGGATTTCAGTGGCCAGAGAGAAAGAGGAAGGTAAAAAACTAGAAAAAACATCACATGTGCGCAGCCTTAGGAAGATTAAATGATTTGCCTGCCACACAACTTGTTCTAGGGGGCAACATTAAAAATCCATTGAGGGAAGCAGCAAGGTGCAACAAATTCGGGGAGTCACGGTGAGATTAGGTTAAGTGTGGCCAGCCAGGAGATTAGTTGAAGGGTGGAGAACAAAAGTGAAATCACATACAGCCTCCATGTACGCTTCCTCATAAGTAACAAAGTAGTTCAAAAAAACAGGTGAAAAGGAGCACATGGGCGAAGCTCCACTGATAAAAAAACACATTGAAAAAAACAGGAAAAAGCATGTGACAACCAACAGGAACAAAGGAAAAGAAAGTGGCAAGCACACTGACAAATGAAAAGTAAGGGAGGGATGTAAGCCCCTTTTAAGAATTATTTTGATTACAATAGATTTCACAAACACATCGCAAGGGCCATGCAGGCAGAATCTAATTAGCTGAAAGCTCGAGTTTTACATGGCAATTGACATCTAGCCCACTTTGGCTCAAGGACGTACCTAAAGGTTACACTGCTATTCATCATCTTTCTTAACAGTGAGAAATTTCTCTTGAAAGCTTAAAAAAAACACTGTCATAAATCAATGAGAATTCAGTTAAGTTTTCTTAGTATCATTTTTGTAAGTAGAGAAAATATATATTTCCAAGATGGCTGCACCATATGCTTTCCGTTTTGCCTTACAAGTCCGTATGTTGCAGGAATTTTCATATAGGATAATTAAAGATAGAGGTAGACCTTGCATCACAGACAAAACTTCTGACATGTTACAATGTGGCCCTCAAAAACACAACAGCCACCTATCCTGAAAGAGGCAATAGACAAGGCTCCGCCATGATCCTAAGAACCCATTGACACCATTATTTTTTCAAAACAACCTGTACTTTATTACGATTAATTGCACCCCTTCCAAGCCCATAGAACTCTGAGCTAACCATATGTAACATGTGCCACTCACGGAAAATCGAAGTAAATTGTCTCTGACCTGTAATGTTCGGTTCCTTTGTTTATCTTTTTCATTTCTACAATTTTTCTGTATTTATGTTCTGTATCCCTGTGGTGTCTGGTTCCTATTGCAATTTTAAATAAAAGTTTTGGTACTGAAATGGAGGCCTCTGACTAGACTCTGGGCCTATATCTCAACTAACAGTAGTAGTAGCATTAGAAAATATTGAGTCATCTAGACACATGTTAACCACTATATTAGCTACTAGCAGCCCGTCCTGACGTTGTCCGGGTATGAAATAGAATGTGTGTAATGTGTGTATTTGGCAAGGGCAATTTATTTTAAAATCTTGCGCTTGACAACATTTTTTGTTTCATTTGAATAGGGACGGAGAAGGCCCAGCTGCAGACCTGGTTGATGTTAGCAGGCGCGTGTAATTGGTGAGGTGATCCGCCGCCTGAGCCCGGCTACAGCCCTGGTTGATGTTAGCAGGCGCGTGTAATGTCATTGAATGCGAGTTATCAGCCACGGTTAAATCCGTTTAATGAGAGAGTTGAGTGACAGCGAGTAGGAGAGGCTGCAGTAATTGTCCCCGCAGACACGCTCATTTGCGTGTTCCCCAGCTTGAGGCCCAGATACAGGCCTGTTTGATGTTAGCAGGTGCGTGTTCCCCCGCTTGAGGCCCAGCTGCAGCCCTGGTTGATGTTATCAGGCGCGTGTAATTAGTGTACTGATCCGCCGCCTGAGCCCGGCTAGAGCCCTGGTTGATGGTAGCAGGCGCGTGTAATTCGTTGAATGAGAGAGTTCAGTAACAGCGCGAGAGGCTGCAGTAACGTTACTTACCAGGCCTCCAGGTGAACACGTTTGTCACGCCCCCAGCACACGGCCACAGCAGACGATCTTCTGATTAATGTACGACCCACATGGCATCAAGGGCGGAACGTAGCACACTCCCCCAGCGTGCCCCTTGATGCGGCGCAATTGCGTTCACATGGCATGAAGGCCGGACACACGACCCCAGCATTTCTCATGCCCCCGCGTGCCCCTTGATGCTGCGCAGCAACGTAATTGGTGCTTGTATGTACTACTCACATGTCATGAAGGGCAGACACACGCCCCCAGCGTTTGTCATGCCCCCCAGCACACGCCCACAGCCCACGATGTGATGGCCGTACCACACGCCCCCAGTGTGAGTCACGCCCCCAGCCCACGCCCACAGCACAATGCAGACACGCCTACAAGGGACTACTTTGCTGGCACTGTTCTTTTACCTTTTAACTGTATAGAGGAGTTGGCCTAACGGCTAATGTGCTCGACCTCGGACCTGGGGATCTGGGTTCGAGTCTTGGTAACGATGCCAAACATCCTGTGATTCTGGGCAAATCACTTAATCTCCCCGTGCCTAACAAAAATGAATGTGTGTCCTCATGTAACGTAACTGGTGCTATGTAAAGCGCTCTGATACCTGATTCAGTTCGGGTCAAGTTCGCGCTATATAAAACTCTGCAAAAAAAAGTATATATATATGGTGGCCGTCTGCATAGCCCATGTGCTTCTGCTGCAAACGCCCTTTCCAACGCTGTATTGGGTGTTGTGATTGGTGCTGTGATTACTGAGATTACCCGCCTCAAAGGTTTGGGCTCTCTCTTTATAATATTAGTATGGACTATGGAAGATGTCTTTATTTAGGCAGATGAGAAATATTTTCCCAGATAGTTCACATTATTTCTTTCCATATGAGTGGTCTAACTAAAAGGTGATATATGACCAAAGATGATCACTGACCATACCACATTCTTTCTGATGATTAGGCTAGGAACAGATGATTTCTTTGACATGGCCCAAACAGCGTTTTTTAATAAAATCTCTCTCAATCTTTCTCTCTCTCTCTCTCTCTTTGCTCTGCTTTCTCTCACTCACCACCAACCCCCCTCGCTCGCAGAAAGCCAGGGGACATAGTCATAACAAAATACACAATTTAAAAAAAGCAGGTAGGCAGCTGTCTTCGGGGTTGCAGATACAAAGGTCTGTACCCCATAACATTCTATCAGCTTCTGCAAACCGTAAATCGGGATTCTAGAAGAAGATTTCCTACAGGGATTTTCTGACGTTAAACACCACTGCTTTGATATTTATTTGTAAATCACTTTGACTCACTAAATTTCAAAGCAAATATCATCGCAAGCGATACATTAGTCATCAAAAAAGTTTCTTGTAACACGTTTTATTACTCAGCGACTGGCTTTGTGGCCAAATCAGGCACCACTAGCAACCCATTGGCCCTATCCGTACTCACGGAGAAAGCAACATCATCAAAAATGTCACTACACTGCTGCTTCGTTGATTTTAAAGCAGCCTTCGACCGGGTGCCTAGGGACCTGTTATGGCACACATTACAAAAATGGGGAATTCCCAGTGATCTGTTAAAATCTATAATCCAACTCCATTCAAACACTTGGATTCGCATCAAGCTGGGTGAGGGGCCACACGTTTCAAGAAAAATACAGACATCCTGTGGGGTTAAACAAGGATGTGTGTTGGCCCTCCTCATATTCAACCTTTTCATTTCTGATTTATCCCATCTATTAGACAAAGGCAACTCTCATCCCCCGTAATAGCAAAAAGGAGTCAAGAGGGAAAGAAAAGGTACACAAGGGATCGCCCTCCACTCAAGTAAGTTCAATAACAAAAAGTCCCTGTACCATGGACAATGGTTAGCATGCGTCTAATCAACATGAGTGTACACTAATCTGGATCTTCTTACTATTTAATTCCAGAAACACCCCCTTTCTATTTATGGTAAGGTGTGTGGTCTCTAATGTCTACCTGTCCACAACAAACCACTGTTTGTCACTTAAAACCAGGAGGATCTGGGTTGGATTCAACTAGACATGTCCAATGATGTCTGCCCCACTGAGACAGTACATCCACCCACACTCAGACACATACTCAGTGAAAAAAATGTGTGGTGGATAGGAAGGCACCTCATGGGCGAACAACCCTCGGGGAACTTGGCAGATGTTACCAATTCAATGCCCCTTTCTCATCATCGGTTACCATTCCTATTCCAAGGAAAAAGTGGTGTATAAAGCAAAAGAGTGCGTGCAAAGAAGTGCTAAACAAGAAGCTCAATCAGTAGCTCCCTAGTGTGACCAACATAAAAGAGTGATATAAAATCATCAGACACACTCAATATATATCTTTATTATTAGTACTAGTGTGTACTGGTGAGTTAAAAGAGGCTGGTAGCTTAATATCGCATACCACTACCTGACACCGACATGTTTCACTGCCCCATTATTCTTTGACAGATTCATCAGGGTATTACCACTCGGTCACCGCACCATTGTTGGACATATTTCTTGGACACTGTCGAGTTGAAAAACACACCCATTAAAAACCACATCAGGACCAATCTCAATACCTTATTATATGAAATGTTAACATCAATATGCGAATCATTACCCTCAATCAGCCATGTCCTCTCCTACCGGCAGATCAGGCAAAAATCCGCCCTTCTGTAGATTGTGGCATCAATCTAAAAATAAAGGTCTGTAGTTAGAGCTATCAATTATGCTCTCCAACGATGTATGAAATGTAAAATTACACCTACACATGATCACTCATTATATTACACCAGGGTCACACTCTGCACTGATGTATGTCGCCTCTCTTTCACTTCTAACAGAGGGATGGAGCCCCAACATACACGAGGCCAACATCACCCTGTAGAAGTCATTTGTAAATAGAGAATCTATCTCCGGTTAGCTGCCCCGACTCGCTAGTGTTACAGTCTGTTAACTTCGTCCGACGGGCATTACTGATACAGACCACGTGTGTCGCTGCCACCCACTCTCCTCACCGTACAATTCTGGAGCCGGGACCTGCTGGGATGATAGAAGGTCCCGGCTCCAGAATCACTCTTTTATGTTGGTCACACTAGGGAGCTACTGATTGAGCTTCTTGTTTAGCACTTCTTTGCACGCACTCTTTTGCTTTATACACCACTTTTTCCTTGGAATAGGAATGGTAACCGATGATGAGAAAGGGGCATTGAATTGGTAACATCTACCAAGTTCCCCGAGGGTTGTTCGCCCGAGTTTTGCCTGATCAGCCGGTAGGAGAGGACATGGCTGATTGAGGGTAATGATTCCCATATTGATGTTAACATTTCATATAATAAGGTATTGAGATTGGTCCTGATGTGGTTTTTAATAGGTGTGTTTTTCAACTCGACAGTGTCCAAGAAATATGTCCAACAATGGTGCGGTGACCGAGTGGTAATACCCTGATGAATCTGCCAAAGATTAATGGGGCAATGAAACATGTCGGTGTCAGGTAGTGGTATGTGATATTAAGCTACCAGCCTCTTTTAACTCACCAGTACACACTAGTACTAATAATAAAGATATATATTGAGTGTGTCTGATGATTTTATATCACTCTTTTACGTTGGTCACACTAGGGAGCTACTGATTGAGCTTCTTGTTTAGCACTTCTTTGCACGCACTCTTTTGCTTTATACACCACTTTTTCCTTGGAATAGGAATGGTAACCGATGATGAGAAAGGGGCATTGAATTGGTAACATCTGCCAAGTTCCCCGAGGGTTGTTCGCCCGTGAGGTGCCTTCCTTTCCACCACACATTTTTTTCACTGAGTATGTGTCTGAGTGTGGGTGGATGTACTGTCTCAGTGGGGCAGACACCATTGGACGTGTTGAGTTGAATCCAACCCAGATCCTCCTGGTTTTAAGTGACAAACAGTGGTTTGTTGTGGACAGCTAGACATTAGAGAACACACACCTTACCATAAATAGAAAGGGTGTGTTTCTGGAATTAAATAGTAAGAAGATCCAGATTAGTGTACACTCATGTTGATTAGACGTATGCTAACCATTGTCCATGGTACAGGGACTTTTTGCTATTGAACTTACTTGAGTGGAGGGCGATCCCTTGTGTACCTTTTCTTTCCCTCTTGACTCCTTTTTGCTATTACATGTGATGTACGGCGGCTCAGCCGTGAGAGTCTGTTTTTAAACGTTTGAGGAGTTTCCACATGAACAGAACGTTTGTTCTGGACCAATCCTTTCCTTCTTTTCCTTTTTCCATTAAACATAGTTAAGGTGAACCATAGGTGTGGGTTCGGGTATCTTGGATAATTGTTTATCCTGATCTCATAAAGTAGGTTTTTCCAGATGGATAAGAACTGCCTGGATTTTACGGACGACCAGATAGCAGCGATCTTGTCAGGCCCATCATTATTCCATGGTGCCCCCTTGCGAGAAACTACCTCAGCTAGGTAAGAATGGGAAAAGTTGTCAACGTTAAAGAAAAAACAAGTAAGAATAGCACTACATGGTGCGTTGATGACTGAGTATTATAGGGCAGGAGTAGCCCCCCCAAGCCTTTTGGTTCGGATTGAGCCACGTATATTCTTGGATGATAATAAGTTCCGCCTTGACTGGAGTTTCATCGCCAACAAGCGCACCAGGGACTGGCTCATTCTAATAATTAACATTGCCCAACGACTAAGCGAGGAACTCTTGAAAGAGATCCTTGAGCTGGAAGATAGTATAGCTAAAGACACTACTCTCGTGGACAGTAAGGAGCACCTTTAGAGAATACAGGACGATCTTACAGATTATAAGAATTATATGGTCAACCAAAAGATAAAGGGGTTGACTAGAAATTTGGAAAGGTACACACATGAGTGGGATTTCCCTTATGTGAAAGAGGAATATTATCAACAAGCACCTGAACAACCTATTGCAGGTACCCGACAGAGAGGTAGGGGAGGCAGACAACAGTCCAGACGTACACCTAATAACTGGACGTTTGAAAATACATCAAGCGAGGAAGAAGAAGAACCCCAGCAGAGCAACAGGGTTAGGTTTAATCAACAGAACCGCCAAAACAAAGATTTGGGTACTTTGTTACGCTCTTTTTTAGGACAGGGCCAGAGATCCAACCACAACAGGGGAAGGGAGGCCTCAGGAAGAGGCAGAGGGAGAGGCAATCCAACACCCCAATGGCAGACCTACTCACCCAGAGTGACCCGCAGCCGGGGTCGCACCGAGAACTAAGTGAGAGTATCGTTGTGAACCTGTCTGATCACACTTTAACATCTAGTGAGAAAAGGTTTCTCAATAAGGGATTGGGATTTGTCCCGACGCCTAAGCATGATGCAAGTGTCGCGTTGAATTCCATGAAACAGTGCGTAAGATTAAACTAAAGAAATTCTTAGCACAAAAAGAAAAAGAGAAAGATACTGATCAGTTTCGAGGTACAAATTTAAGAAAACCCTCCAGTTTCTGCCCCCCGTCTACTGCAATAGGTCCAGAAGTGACAGTGTTTGAGGAGAAAGTTCTCCATGACATCGAGATGTTAGAAAAATCCCAGGAACGTTCTAAACATATCAATATGACTACAGAAGATTGGGAGGCGGTTAAAGGACTTGAACAGAACACTTCGTTGACTATTAAGTCAGCGGATAAAGGGGGCGTGGTCGTGGTCCTGAACACTCGGGATTATGACACAGAGGTACATCGCCTACTTAGTGTACGTACTAACTATAGACCTCTCAACAGGGATCCGGCGGAAGGCCTGTTGCAAACCATTCGTGAAATGGTTAATAAAGCAAAGATCAATAAATGGATCTCAGTCAAAGAAGCGGAGTTCCTTGTGAATGATACCCCCAGGACTCCAGCGTTCTATATTTTACCAAAGATACACAAGCCCACCCGCCCTCCGCCCGGCAGACCTATAGTGTCGGGCATACAATCAGTACTAGAGCCGCTCTCCCAATACGCAGACTATTTTCTCCGTGAATCGGTGGTGAACCAACATTCCTTTATTAAGGATACCACCGATGTCCTTAACATCTTGGAGAATGTCCCATACAATCCTTGCACACAGTTCCTCGTGACTATTGATATCGAGTCTTTGTACACGAGTATTCCCCAGGACGCGACGCTGGTGGCAGCAGCGCGCGCCCTGGGGGACCTCGAATGGTTCTATGACGCTCCACAATCATTTGTCATGGAATGTGTTGAGTTGGCCCTCACTCGGAACTATTTTGGGTATAAGGACCAACTCTACCTGCAAACCTCTGGAACATCAATGGGGGCCACAATGGCCCCTAGCCTGGCATGTATATACGTAGGCCAATTTGAAGAGCACATCGTCTATCCTGATACCAACCCTTTCCCGGGGCAAATTAGCCTCTGGAAGAGATATATAGACAATGTGCTCTGCATTTGGTCAGGATCTGAGGAATCCCTATTATAATTTCTGTCCTGGCTTAACTCACAAGATCAGAGTCTTAAATTTACTTGGGCATATAGCCATACCACAGCTGTATACTTGGACCTCGAAATAGAGGCTGGCGTGGACGGTGGCTTGAGTACTCGTGTCCACCAGAAACTTACTGATAGAAATTCCCTCCTGTTCTATGAGTCATATCATCCCAGAGCCCTCCGTGACAATCTCCCGGTGGGTCAATTTCTGAGGTATCGGAGGAATTGTTCAACTACAGGCAGTTTCTTGGGACAGTCTGGTGACCTTACCAAGAAACTTGAACAGCGGAGTTATCCCCGCAAGGTGGTTAGGAACGCGAGAAAGAGGGCACTCAATACACCTTGGAGTGTCCTACTTGAACATACCAATAAAGAAAGGAAAGACTGTCTACCAGTAGTGATGACGTTCGACCCAATGGCCACTAAAATTAGGCAGTCCATTAGAAAACACTGGAATTTACTATCCAATAAAGATTTCTGCATGCCACCTCCGAGATTCGCCTTTAAACAGTCAGGGAATTTAAAGGACAGGGTTGTCCACACCCGTGACCGTCTGCCTCAGAGAAATGACTCCACAACTGTACCTAATGGGCACTACCCATGTGGAATGTGCTCGGTATGCCCACTAACGAAGAAGAGTAACAGTGTGACGCTGACAACAGGAAAGGAATGGTTTCTAAAGCACTTTAGCAATTGTAACACCGCCAATGTGGTTTATAGAATACTGTGCAGTTGTGGCCTCCAATATATTGGATTGACTACAAGGAAAATTAAGGTGCGCATACAAGAACACCTAAGTACTATCAAGTCAGATAAACTCACTACTAAACTTGTTCAGCACTGTCATCAGGAGAAACATGTCTTCACTTGGACCGTGCTTGAAACAGTAAAGGGCACCCGAAGAACATGGAGGCAGTGTTACGAAACAAGGAAGCAAGATGGATTTACAGAGAACGTAGTGACACACAGGGTTTGAACGAGATCATTGAGTGGAATAGAGTTAAATGAATTTCTTTTGGTAATTCAAGCCACAGTGTGTCTCATACACATTCCGCTATGATTGGTGCTCCTTCTGTTCATTATGAGTGACAAAGTGTTCGGGGTTATAATTGAATCTTCTGACTCCATCCTTAATACTGGTGGCGTTTGGCCCATGTTGCACATGCAGGACCATACACCGTGTCACCATAACATCTAGTCAATAAAGTTTTGAAAGTGCTCTTTAATGTAGACAATTAAGTAAGTCCTTACAATTGGTAAATATGGTCGGGCTTAAACAACCGGCCCTATTGGCTTGTTCTCACTGTCTCCTTAGACGTGGGAATATATGAAATAGTGAATGTGGGGCATATGCCACTAGCGTGATATGAAAACTAATGCCAGTAGTCTTACTTCCAGGAAATGGCAGTGATAATGAGAGCTTAACTTGCATTAGTCTGAATATCTATCAAACTATTAGACTGACAGTGGCGTTTTCCGTATTTTGGTTCAGTATTACACCTTTGAATAAGGTCTTTTTACCCCACTATAAGATGGCGGCTGCCATTTACCAACAAGATCAGGTCTCTCTGAGCATGCGCCGTGTACCACGTGACCAGACATTTCCGGGCGTGGTAAAATTAACACTCCTTTAAGTAACGTTGGCAGGGAAGACGCGGCGTTCCTGGGATGATAGAAGGTCCCGGCTCCAGAATTGTACGGTGAGGAGAGAGGGTGGCAGCGACACACGTGGTCTGTGTCAGTAATGCCTGTCGGACGAAGTTAACAGACGGTAACACTATCGAGTCGGGGCAGCTAACCGGAGATAGATTCTCTATTTACAAATGACTTCTACATGGTGAAGTTGGCCTCGTGTATGCTGGGGCTCCATCCCTCGGTTAGAAGTGAAAGAGAGGCAACATACATCAGTGCAGAGTCTGACCCTGGTGTAATATAATGAGTGATCATGAGTAGATGTAATTTTACATTTCATACATCGTTGGAGAGCATAGTTGATAGCTCTAACTACAGACCTTTATTTTTAGATTGATGCCACAATCTACAACAGGGCGGATTTTTGCCTGATCAGCCGGTAGGAGAGGACATGGCTGATTGAGGGTAATGATTCCCATATTGATGTTAACATTTCATATAATAAGGTATTGAGATTGGTCCTGATGTGGTTTTTAATGGGTGTGTTTTTCAACTCGACAGTGTCCAAGAAATATGTCCAACAATGGTGCGGTGACCGAGTGGTAATACCCTGATGAATCTGCCAAAGAATAATGGGGCAGGGAAACATGTCGGTGTCAGGTAGTGGTATGCGATATTAAGCTACCAGCCTCTTTTAACTCACCAATACACACTAGTACTAATAATAAAGATATATATTGAGTGTGTCTGATGATTTTATATCACTCTTTTATGTTGGTCACACTAGGGAGCTACTGATTGAGCTTCTTGTTTAGCACTTCTTTGCACGCACTCTTTTGCTTTATACACCACTTTTTCCTTGGAATAGGAATGGTGACCGATGATGAGAAAGGGGCATTGAATTGGTAACATCTGCCAAGTTCCCCGAGGGTTGTTCGCCCGTGAGGTGCCTTCCTTTCCACCACACATTTTTTTCACTGAGTATGTGTCTGAGTGTGGGTGGATGTACTGTCTCAGTGGGGCAGACATCATTGGACGTGTCGAGTTGAATCCAACCCAGATCCTCCTGGTTTTAAGTGACAAACAGTGGTTTGTTGTGGACAGGTAGACATTAGAGAACACACACCTTACCATAAATAGAAAGGGGGTGTTTCTGGAATTAAATAGTAAGAAGATCCAGATTAGTGTACACTCATGTTGATTAGACATATGCTAACCATTGTCCATGGTACAGGGACTTTTTGTTATTGAACTCTCATCCCTCCCCCAACTTGGAGGATCCAGAATCAGTTTTTTGCTTTATGCCGATGATCTTCTTTTGTTCAGATATACGAGGGTCAGTTTACAGAGACTTCTTGACCTGCTGCTTTCTTTCACATCAAGTAATGCTCTGGAACTAAATCTTTCAAAAATGAAAGCTATCACCTTTGGGAATCGGAAGCAGCAAAATGGTGGGTGGTTCTTCAAAGGTAAAAAAATTGAAACTGTGACATCGTACAAATATTTGGGCCTTTATATGGATTCCCAGGGCTCCTTTCTAAAACAGAAATAAGCGGTCAAAGTAAAAGCATTGTCTCTCGAAGCAGCATTATTTAAACTTTCGAGATAGCTACTTGGCCCTAGCTTATACCCCTCCTGACAGTCATGTAGGCAAAGGTTACAAATTATCTAACCTATGGTCAAGAAATTATGTTGGAGGGCCATTATTTAACGTTGAATAAAATAGCAACTAGAATTTTTAAACAAGTCTGGCACCTGCCGAAATCAACATCACCAGCTCAGATCAGGCTCGTTTGGCCTTTTGAAACATGAGGGTGTGGGAGCAGGCGCATTCATCAAGTTGTGTCCTAGATTCCGCAACTCAAGGAAGGAAGCCTGGAGGCCATGTTGTGGCAAGAAATATCAGCCAGCCAATCCAGTCAAAAACAACACCTATGTTACCTTGAACACTCCTTGCAACTGCTTGGCGTCGTGGATTATGGGGGTACTAATCCGCCCCAGCAGGCATTAAAACTGTCTCCATTACAAGAAGTGTTTGACACTGGTCTTTCCATCGGGACAGGGCACAATTGTCTAACAGAAAACACGCCTGGTCCATAATCGTTGTGCTCAAACCCAGATCAGAGGCCCCCTATCTTTCAAGCACATGTGCAGCCATCTGGAAGAAAAGGTTTATGGTACTGAGGATGGGCGAGTGGCCCTTTTTAAAACATCTGCCAACATGGCGCTGCTCAAATGATGACATTAAATGTAGGGGCTGCGGTCATCACTCAGAATCATTTGAGCACGTGGTGTGTGTTTGCCCCACATTTCTTAATGACGGAAGGAGTTTGTTGCAGGGCGAATGGATCAAACACAAAGTTTGATCATGCCGGCAAGCCATTATAGCAGCAATGCATCCCAACAATACGATGCTTACGTCAGGTTCATGAAATTAGTAATTAAAACTGCACAAAACTTACATCTGCAGGTTTACAAGACCATTGTCGTAATTTGTACATCTATGAACAAACCAGGATTCCTGTGTTCTTTATTATATCACAAGACAATTATCAATGGTGACTTTGCTTGTTTTACTGAAAGTTAGGGCCGGGTCACACACCCATCAACAAGGCTATTATGTTTTAAGAAATTTTGGCTTGTTTCCTGCTCACCTTTTAAATATTTTGTAATATTGCATCCTTTTAATATTTTTAACTTTATTCTGTTGCATTTAAGATGAACAGTGTTTCCTTGCTTGTTTTTTATTCTAATTGTCATGATTTTAAGTAATCAAACAAAAAACAATATTAACACAATTTAATGGGCATTTGTAAATCGATTAACATTGTTGCTAACATTGCAATCATGGCATTACAATTATAAATGTATAAGTTCTTCCCGGCAAATTGTCACAATAATTTCAATTGTCTTCACTCAAAGATAAAGCTGTCCTGGCATTAATATCAAAAATTCCCAAAGCTGTCCCGCGAGGAGGGAGCATAGTGTTCAGGAGGCCAAATTTCATTATCATATACACTTGGGGCATATTTACAAGCCCCCTACCACCACAGGAATGTCACTTTCCGTGACATTCCTGTGGTGATATGGACTTCGCCATATTTACAAGGCAGCATTAAGCCACATAACGTGGCTTAACGCTGCCTATCTGTGGGCTCCTGCATTTTTAGTAATCTGCTAGGACCTACCCAGTGGACTCTGTTCAACCGTACATTCTCATGATCATCCCCTAGCAGGTAAGAGAACATGCCTGTAACTAACTCATTTAGGTTTACTGCCACAATCTCTTCTTCCAGGCCATGTACACATAGATTTTCCCTATGGGATCGATTTTGAAGGTCCTCAAATTTAGCCAGGGTGTCCCTCAGGTGTTGATCAATAGCCTATGTGTCTCGAAAATCTTGCGACTCATCTGATACTAGCACTTCCACTTTAGTTCCAAGTCAGGTAGTCTCTATCTGACCAAATTATTTATCAGCTAATATCTGTTCTAAGGTCTTGAATCTTGAAGCTGAGAACCACTTCCGTCTCAGCCAGACTCTTCTCTTGCTGTAGTTCTTCCCGCAGCTCCGTACAGAGCCTCCACAACAGGTCCAATTTTGTTAGGGACTGATCTGTTGAATGAGGGGGCACTGAATGCACTGTCAGCTCATCAGAACCTCTAGGTCCCAATCTGGACATATAAGTAGGCCAAAATATCTCCTTGGGTAGTCATCTTCTTGGTTCTTGGGGGCTTATAAGGCAATCCCCCCCCCCCATCTGGCCACCCGACCCCATATACCTCCATTCTTGTCCAGAAGGTTGGTGCCCCTAAAGGGGGACCACCATGGGACTCGGCACCTGGGTGGTAAGTGTAGAAGGAAGCCTTGGTCACGGCCGTGATGTACTTGTATTTGAAGTATCTCACCTTGGACAAAAGGGCTCCTCTGTGACTGCAGGGTCACTGTTATCTTGTAGTTCTTTAGGTTCATATCTATTCTGGGCCAGTCGTTATGATCACTAGGGCAGTGCCTAGGTCTTATCTAGGCCACAAGCTGAAATTAACTCACAATATGCCCCTTCCAGGGCCCAGTGCTCCACTTCCCTTTTACTTGTCTCCACAGAACCCAAGGGGCATGGAAATACCGCAGGATAGCGCAGTGTCACCCTCATCGCATGCATTTCTTCAGCGATGGGAGCTTGCACATCACCCAGCACTGGTGAGGTATTCTCTTTTTGCTCTGCCATCATAGAAGGAGTTTTAACTGACTGGCAAGCGGCACAGTCCCAATCTACCGTCAGGTGTTGGCGGCTCATGTAGGTCCCAGAACGCTCACTCACCTGTACTGCTGTTGAATCCGGGCCTGCCGATTTATCATTGGGGTTGAACACAATCTCCCCACAGCCTCTGCAATGTCCTAGCAATTGGTTTGCAGAAGAATGGTGTGTAAGAAGGCAATGAAAGGCTGCCTCATTACTTCTTGACCCTGCCATAGGTGGGGATGTCGAGTAGGAGCTCTCTTACAAGAGCTCCAGGGTAGGGGATCACTCCATCGGACAATATCCCTCGTTATTCCCGCCATCCACCCGTTTCCCTCGACCCATAAGCCTCACTACTGTTATTGCTTTATTCGTCTATATCCCCTCATGCGCTTATGGTCTCTACTTCTAAATGTTTATATCTAGTGTCAGTTTTTATATGACTTACCACACAGTGTAGCCTGACGAGGATTGATGCTGAGGTCTGGCTCGGGACCAGGGTTTAAGTCCCGCCCCTGCAATTCTTAATTCTATTTTTGGCACGTTATTAATGTATGCTTGGCTATATTATTTTTATTGCTGTTTTTGTCTGTATCCCTCGCAACTCATAATTCTTTTATTTGCATCTATCCCCTACAATTCTTAATTCTCCTATTTGCACTTTTTTAATATATGTTCGGCTATATTATTTTTATTACCGTATTTTGCCTGTATCTCCTGCATTTCACAATTCTTTTATGTGCTTTTATGTGCTCCTTATCAATGACTTGTTGTTATCCTCTGAGGCGGAAGCCGGAGGACTGTATTTTCATCTGTTTTTAAAAAACTGCACCATTTTCACTTGTGTTAGAATTTTAAAGACCTTAGAGCTCACCTGCTTGGAAGCGCTGACTTGAACGCGCCCTCACAAACCTCCCGGACCACCCCTGACACAGCGACCCCAGCACTGAATCAGGAAACGCCCAAGGCAGTAGCCACGCCCACTGCGAGGCCACGCCCACCCCCAGAGAATAAAAATGTGCCGGCCATACCAGCGCAGCGGACGAGCGCAGCGGGAGCGCCGTTTGCGCGCCGAAGGCACGCCTAAGGCAAGCCCGTCTGCGCCCGTCCGCGCACGACCGGGCCTAGGGCCACTACCCCTGCCGGATACACCTGCCCCTAAGGTAAGATACTCACGTCGGGAGTTACTAAGTCTCAGACCCCCCACCCCCTCTTGTAAATACACTCACGACCTAAATGGACCTTTCATCCGCTGTACCCTCTGCAAGCCAGTACAACGCAAATTACTTATAAAACCTCACAAACCTGCTGCCCTGATACTGGCCTCACTTAACTGCCGTTCGCTCCCCAAACATGCGACGCAGATCAACCACCTCATTGAAGACCAAAAGATTGATATCCTCTTCCTCACGGAAACATGGCTCGCCCCACATTCTGAGGCAGACATGGTGCTAGCAACCCCTCCAGGCTTCCTCATTCAGTCCCTACCCCGCCCCCTAGGCCGAGGTGGCGGTGTCGCCATCATCCACCGGGACCACCTTCTTTGCAAATCTGAGGATGCGCAGATCCCTGACTCTGAAAGCCTGCAATTTACAATCAAGCTAGACTCGACCAACTCTCTGACAGGAGTCCTTGTCTACCGCCCTCCCGGGCATCCAGGCCCTTTCGCGAGCGCTCTCCTGGACACTGTAGCAACCCTGGCCCACTCCATATTGAATTTCCTGATAATAGGAGATCTTAACATCCATCTCGATGACCCTACTGACCAGACAGCAGCTGACCTGATCGCTGATCTGGCAGCACTTGACATCCACCTCCTTAATTCCGGACCCACTCATACCAAGGGTCACCTGCTGGATCCAGTGTTCACTAACACTCCATTGATGCAAGTGAAGGATGCCTCCCCCTTACCCTGGACAGACCATTTCCTAATTTCCTTCCTACTGCCAGGTTTCTTCAGGAAACCTCAAAAACCGCCCACCTACATCAGGGACAGGACCTGGTCCAGACTTCCTACCGAAGAGTGGGCCAGCATTCTTAAAAACTCCAGCCCGGCACGCGCAGACGACCCGGCTGTCGCTGACAGCAATTTCAGAGAGTGGATCACCACCTCCCTGGACTCCGTACTCCCACTAAGAACTAGGGAGGATAAAAACGGAAAACCTGGGTCCGCCCCGTGGTATACCACTGACCTCCGACTCCTCCGTAAAAACTGTAAAAGAGCCGAACGGCTTTGGAGGAAAGACTGGCAGCACTCCAGCAAGGAAGCATACCGCAATACAGTCAGACTCTACAAAGATGCCATCAGGCACGCCAAAGCCTCACACTATGACACGCGGATTACAGAATCTTCTAATTCAGCCAGGGAATCCTTCATAATCGTAAAGGAGCTGCTCAAAGTACCCCATTCCCCGTCCTCCAGTGTCCCCTCGGTGGACCGAAGTAATGACCTAGCCACGTACTTCAACGATAAAATCGCTCGTATACTAGTTTCCCTCCCCCCTTCCGGGCCCACCAGCCACTTGGACAATCCGACACCCCCCAGTCAAACCGAAAGTAATCCTCGTTCTCAACTTGAGACATTCAGGCCAGTAACATGTCTGGAGGTCGAGCGAACCATGACCAAAATGAGAAGTGGTTCACCACTTGATGCGGCTCCCATCAGATTCCTCAAAACCGTGGCCCCTGTCATCGTTCCCACGGTCACGGAGCTCATTAATAGCTCACTTACCCAGGGATCTGTCCCTGCCAGCTGGAAGAGCGCGGTGGTAAAAGCACTCCTTAAAAAACCACAGCTCGATCCAGCAGACATGGGAAACTATCGTCCAATTTCTCTCCTACCGGCAATCAGCAAGCTAGCTGAGAAACTGGTCAACAGACAATTGTCCCAGTTTTTTTAAACAAACAACATCTTACGGGAATCCCAAACTGGTTTCCGCCCGGGCCATGGCGCAGATACTGCCCTCCTCGCCGTCATCGAGGAGGCAAGGCGCATACTGGATTCAGGAGGGTCAGTGGCAGTGATCCTCCTGGATCTCAGCGCAGCCTTCGACACAGTCAACCACCGTGTCCTCCTCCATCCGCTCGCGGCAGCAGGGATCACCGGGACGGCACTTAGTTGGACAGAATCCTTCCTCACCGGACGCACGTTCCAGGTATGGGACGGCAACTACCACTCAGCCACCCTCCCCCTCACAAGCGGGGTCTCTCAGGGATCTTCCCTGAGCCCGACGCTTTTTAACGCATATATGGCTCCCCTGGAAGACGTGGTGACACCATTTAACATAAAAATGGTAAGCTACGCTGATGACACTCAACTGGTCGTCTCTCTATCCCAACTAGTCGACCACCCGGAGAAACTGGCGAACTGCCTTACCCAAATACACAGCTGGATGAGTGATTCATCACTAAAATTAAATGGGTCTAAGACCGAAGTGATGCTCCTGGGAAAACAATGGGCAACTATCCCCCCAACAGTCTGGCCTGACGTATTCGGAGAAATCCCCTCCCCGAAGCATGAAATCAAAACCCTTGGAGTATGGCTCGAACCGGAGCTCACCATGAAGACGCAAGCGGCCAAAACTGCTGGCACCTGCTTTGGGCTCATGCGCACCACCCGTAAGATCTTCCCATTACTACAACCTGCCTCTAGGAAACTTCTTATCCAGGGGCTAGTATTGTCCCGTCTTGACTACAGCAATATGGTCTACCTGGGTGCTCCAGAGGCCACCCTGACTAGACTACAGCGGACACAGAACGCTGCGGCCCGTCTGCTCACGAACCTTCCTTCGAGAGTGTCAGCAAAACCAGCCCTCAAGGCCTTGCACTGGCTCCCTGTTCGCCAAAGGGTGGAATTCAAAGCCATGTGTACAACACACAAACTTATCAACGGATCTGGCCCTACTATCCTCAGCAGCCTGGTCACCCCCTACAAAGCATCCAGATCCCTCCGTTCAGACAGTGAGCACCTGGCCAACGTCCCCAAATTCAAAAGGACCCGCACCGGAGGCCGACGATTCTCGGTGCAAGCGGCCGTGAGATGGAATTCCCTCCCACGCACCCTCAGACTGGAAGCCAGCTACCTGACCTTTCGCAAAAACCTGAAAACGCACCTATTCCCGAAATAATCGTTCCTCCTTCCTCCCTCTCCTTACAGGATAAACAATCTCCTTACAGCGCGGGGATGCCCTTGGGTCACCAGGCGCCATACAAATCGCTAAAATAAAATAAATAAATGAAATGTTGGTAGGCCACGCAGGCTTGTGCGACCCGTGGAATTTCACATTAGGCAACATCTTCCACCCCCTGGTCATTGCTGAATTTCTTGTGGACTTCATTGTGCAGGGAAACAGACAAGGAGGTCATCCAGGCCGGGAGAGAAGATCTTATTGCCATACCTAACTATATCATCATCTTAATAAGTGTTGTTTCAATGACTTTCTGATGTGTTTTTTTACCATATTCAGGTACCTTCCCCCCCACTGCATACTTTCAGCAGTGCACAGCAAAAAAGGCCTGGCCTCCTGCCCAGCCTATTCCCCAAGCTCCTGCAGATGGACGCCCAATGCACATTTAGTTTTTCTTATTTTTTTTTATTTGTTGCAGGCAGTGCAGTTTTTGCAGTTCAAGCTTCACACCTATAAAACACTGTACCATGCAATCTTCTCTGAGGAATCTGTGGTGGCTTCTGGGGAAATGACTCCCTCTGGGCTCGCCATACAAGTTCCAGTTGGTCGAGAGGTCCCTAACCTGCCCTCTTATACTACTTTTTAAAACGTTTTCAGTAAACAGGAACCAAGTTTCTGAGTTTTTTAATGGTGGCTGCAAACTTTTCTTCTGAGTTGTGGACAGCCAATCAATTTGCTCAGTGCTGTGGGACCACTCCCCTCCAGCAGTGCTGAAAAGGCCAACTGGTGAAAAAACTTCCTTAGCTCACCCGAGCGCTCTACTTTTTCAATTTTTCGTACCTTGGGACTCCCACACGACCAACCATCCAGATTTATCTATTGTTTTAACCCCTTAAAAAGCCTGATCCGAGCATGTCTTCTAACATGAAATTTTTAATAAAATGGCTTAACAGAATAACTGCAAATCATGAAAGGCATGCCTTATCGGTAAAAGTCGAACTTTTTGCAAATTTGATGGTGTTCCATTCTGCCCTTTCTTCTGTATTGGAGAGATACTTTTCCAATGGGAATTTACATGGTAAATTAATGTTTTGGGACCCTCCTTTTTGTTAGACCCAGCATGATGGATTGGCACAAAATAGTCCACCAAAGAGCCAAGGTAAATGAGCATTTTATTTGAAAGGTTTCATGCAGATTCGAGCAAAACCAAAAAATGATCTTCCTGTGGAAACCACAAATCATTTATATATATATATTTATATATTACCTACTGGCGGTCGCCAGTAGGTATATATAGTTAGGATTTTTTCTCTATGGGTTTTTTGAAAATTCTATGTCTAATAACTTTGGCGTTTGTGGACGGAATTGGCTGAAATTTTCAGGAAAATGGCACATTTTGTTTCTGAGCAGCCCTTGAAAATTTGGGGGGGGGGTTCGTCCAGTGGGGGCCGAGAAAAAAGGGGGGTCCCAAAACGTGTTTTTAACATTGAGTTTTCCATAGGGCGGTTGGCCTCACTTTTAGCCCGAACGGCTGAATGGATTTGCACGAAACTTGGCAAAATTGTAGGGACTGGTAGCCCGATGTGCCTTTTGTAGGTCTCAATATATGTGCTCCAGTGGATTTTGAGAAATTAACGTTTAAAAAAAGATATATATCTGTAACAGCGGACCGGTTAGCGCTCTGGTTCGCGGACTTTTCGCGCAACGGAGCTTTGTGAAGCGAAGCTGATTGGTTCTCCGGCGTCTGTCAACATTCCAAACAGTCCGTAGCGGCCGCCATCTTGTCTCTCGGTAGGATCGAGAGACAAGAGGAGGTCAAAACAAAGGGGGAAATAACTATAAGGGGGCATAGTAGATCCTCGCTGACCCCCTAGGTTTGATGTGGAGGTTTTAAAAGGGCCCCGCGGGGCAAAAAAAAATAATAAAAATAATAATTGAACGGCTGAATGGATTTGCACGAAACTTGGCAAAATATTAGGGACTGGTAGCCCGATGTGCCTTTGCTAGGTCTCAATATATGTGCTCCAGTGGATTTTGAGAAATTAACGTTCAAAAAAAGATATATATCTGTAACAGCGCTCCGCTTCGCGTAACGGAGGTTTGCGAAGCTGATTGGTCATTCTGTCACTGGGCTATAGTTGGGCTACATCTGGCTGATATTTGGGCTACATTTGTTTTTTTGTGTGTCTGGCGGCCATCTTTGGGCTACATTGGGCTACATTGGGCTTCATTGGGCTACATTCGGCTAATTAGCAAATAGCTCATCGCAAACTAGGAATGGTAAAGAATCGCTATTTATTCCTTAAAGTTCGCTATTTAGGAAATGCAAATAACTTTGATGATACATATGGCGGTTCATCTCTAACAAGATAAGAAGCATAGGGATAGATTTATGATGACTGGCGCATCACCAGGGATGTGTTAGTCATTCTGTGCCGCTGTTCCGTCACCTATGGTGTGCTGCATTTACAATGCGGCGCATCACGGGGCAAAAACAGCACAGATGCGTGATGTATCTGTGCCGTAAAGGTGGCGCATTGCTGGAGTTGTATCGCAAGTGTGATGAAGGTCCAGCAAGGGTCGGGGGTGCCCCTGTCGCAGGGTTTCTGTTCTCACACAGAACTGTGGACAGAGGATTGGAACCTCGGCGAATTAGGGTGTCCCAAAACTCACGTTAGTAATCAAAAACTATTTAGCAAGCTAGGTACAGTGTCACATTGGATATAACAAACTCTCAATGTTTAGACAATCCAGAATATGAACTTATAGTACCTCAGGATACGTGGAACTCATGAACAGTCGGTCGTTATATATTTCTTAGAAACCAGAACATGGAGTTAAGAAGAACACATGTGTATTTGAAATGTTTATTTACTAATGCCGTCTTCTCAGGCGTAGTACCTTAGATAATAAAAGTACACATATTATCAGTAGCAAAATTACCAGCATAGTTACTAGTACATAAAAAGTGAATGGTGATAGTATGTTAACATGCTGTAAATGAATAAGAGTTAGCAACACTTATAAGCAGCCGCGGGCCGTGGAGGGAGTTACGGTGAGGCAGGGAGGCGGGGAGGGGGAGAAGCAGGGTGGAGAATACAAGTACACATATTATCAGTAGCAAAATTACCAGCATAGTTACTAGTACATAAAAAGCGAATGGTGACAGTATGTTAACATGCTGTAAATGAATAAGAGTTAGCAACACTTATAAGCAGCCGCGGGCCGTGGAGGGAGTTACGGTGGGGCAGGGAGGCGGGGAGGGGGAGGGGCAAGGTAGAGAGGGCTCCACCCTGCTTCTCCCCCTCCCCGCCTCCCTGCCTCACCGTAACTCCCTCCACGGCCCGCGGCTGCTTATATCTCACCCTCCCTAATACACATATTATATTATTTGCTAAGAAGGTCTCTTTGTGTTGGTTTAGGGCGTGCCCATACTTTAGTGTCTTAGATTTGAAGGAATCACATCAGCATACACCAGCTCTCTCTTCATGTGAACCGCATCAACTGTTGTGTATGTGTGTTCGGCAAAGCAATATAAAACCCGCCTCATGCCCAGAATTGGCAGAAGTTGCACTTATGTTATGAGTATGAAGTCGTGGAGATCAGACCTCATAACAATTCTGTACCGTGTTGTTCTTGAAACTTTAGCACTCGCTGTACAGATATAGTTTAACAAGTAAAGCAGATAGTAGACCAATAACATATTATTCTCATGTAAACCACGATGAACTACTAGGTGGAAAGCTAAAGCAACAACTAAATGTCGTGTGCAGAAGTTGCAAAAAAGGAAAAATGGCGTTTAAACCGGTAATGAGCCCATGCTAACTTAACACGGTGTAAAGATATCCAGGACCTAGATGACACCTCCTCATGATCCGGAAACGAACTGAATAAGATAATAGAAGTGCCATCTCATGAGAGCAGATTGCAAGTTTATATGTGGACGGTCCGCAAGGTAAAGCATTAAAAACTAGGAAAATTCAATGCTAAAGAAAAATAAAACAGCCAAGTACTTTATCGAGTCTTAAGCCAATAGGCAAGGTAAATAATAAAAACTTGACAATTAAGTCAATGAATTGTCAATGAAATGCTAGTACTCAGCATATGAAACATGAAAAAGGTCTATGACATAACTGTGTATGCAAAATAAGCTGCAACAGCCTCCAACAGGAAGTCACCGTCTTCATCCGAAAACAGTTCAGCCATCCAATTTAAAAGCGGAAAAGAACATACGTGCTCTCCCAGCACCGGATCCTCTATCACCATCAGAGGACAGCTCGGTGGGTTTTCAAGAAAGCTGTGTTCCAAGAAAGACTGTGCTGCCGCCAGTAAATTCCAGGGACCAAGTAGTCCATGCATCAATGCCACAGCCATAATCCTTTCGCCAGGACAAATCAACTCGTGAGTAATGATAGGAGTCATCAGCTGATTAAAGTCGACGTCAGGAGAAACCGGTCTGCAGAGACACAAATCAATGGCCCAATCGAAATCACAGGTCAGGCAGTGAAATACAGGCTGGACACAGGTGAAGTAGGAGAACCGAAAAGATAATCCATATGCCGTGCTTAATATCGCCAACGGCATTGTGCCATAATATTCTAGCATGCGATTGCGGAACAGTGTCAGCAGCTGCAGGGTCGGAGGTTGCATAGGAGGGACATCCATATTTAAAAATGTAAAAAAGCACAAGAGCGTCCGCTGGTAATGCAAGTAAAAATGCAATCCACGAACCAGAGTGGAGAAAATGGAATGAAAGGGAGCAGGGATGACTCCAAAGATTTTCTCAAATGAAGTCACGAGACCACTGGTAACAACTTTAAAAAAGTGTGCCAGGGATTTTGTGGAGGATGCGTTAAAGATAGTCGGAAACATGTTGCTGAAATTGAAAGGCAAACCTGTGTACGGGTGTTCGCTATGTGAAGTACGAAAGTTTCACGGGCCGAACTCAAGGCCACCTCTCTCTGAGACAAAAGAGCTCTTATTCTTGTCATGCCGTTGAAACGTGTCCCAAGGTTGGTATTTGTGGCCAGATTGAAAACTCCCTATGTTCATGTGTGGGAGGAAATAGAACATTTCTGCAGCAAATAACCCGTTCACTTACTGTTACGATAAAAGGAATACTTTTAATTAACTCAGAACAATCTTCATTATTGAGCATCAAATAACTACCATTTTCCAACAACTTGAACGTGGGGATGATAGCAGGAACTGGCGTGCCTTGCATCACGCAAGCCATATTTGGTCGGTGTTTGTTGCATGAATCGTGTAACTGTATGTGCCTACACATTAGTGAATGATCTGGCGTCTCAGTGCATTCCTCTCCATTCAGATAAACTTCTTGATCATCTTTGAAACATCTGTATGTGTATGGAAGCGACCAGACCTCATGAACAAAAGCACTACCTAAAGGTTCATAAAGACCTATTGGTATATATTTCATACAATTTGAAAACTTATATAAAGCAAAAGGCAGCGTTATTAAACCGTCGATAAGGCATGTTGCCAAAAAACCCGCAATCCTCTGCTGATGATGTCACTGAGCATGTCATGAATGATGTAATATGTGACATCATCAGTAGTGGATTATGGGTAATAGTATCTCTAGTTTACTCCCCTATAGCTGTCTTTCTTTTAACATAAGTGTGTGTTTCCTTCCCTTATACTTACTGTTTTTGGTTCGCTTCCAGTTCGCGTACCAGCGAGCGAACTAGGAAGCGAACTAAGAGAAATAGAGGTTGGCACAGTTCCAAATATTGTACCAATTTTTTAATAACGGGGAGGTAGTTCTGAAAAGAACTTTTTTTTTTATTTTTCTGAACATTTTTTTACTGTAAGGTTCCCGATTCGCGAAGCGGGAACGAAGAAAAAAAAATATTTAAAAAAATAATTATTCATAAACATATAAAATATATTTTTGGATTTAAAGAAGAATAAATTTTACAGCTACAGATATTAGCTGTTAAAAAACCAATGAAATTCACTGAAAAAACCATAGGTTATAGACCATATATAGTTAGGAATTAGCATTTACAAAACCTTGAAAATTCACTGAAAAAACCATAGGTTATAGACCATATATAGTTAGGAATTAGCATTTACTAAACCTTATTTTACTCACACAAAACCATTGAAATTCCATATATAGTTAGTTGCACTAACTATATATCGCGCACCCGCAATCCACTGCTGATGATGTCACATATTACATCATTCATGACATGGTCAGTGACATCACTGATGACATCACTGATGACATCTCAAATGACATCACTGATGACATCACTGATGACATCTCATTTGACATCAATGACCACATCACTGATGATATCATTCATGTGACAATACAATGCATCTCCTCACATTTTAATATAACCTCTGTTTCACCCAGTGTTAAAAAGAGAGTATAATTTTTGAAACCATTGACACACCAATACTAGTTACTACATACGCACTCACTGATTGCTACGTCTACACACACCTTCACTCATTCACCCATACAATCATTCATACATACAATCACTCATCTTTACAACACTATCATATGCACTCATACACCTATACAGACACTCACAGTCTGCCACGCATCCATGGAGTTACTCACACACCTAGTCAGTCCTGTAAAGAATCAATGACACTTCCATTTTCTTGTCTATACAGTTAAACATAGAGCACCTTACATTTTCAAACATATACTAACACATACTTACCTTCTTATACAATCATTGATACAAGTACAGATTGATCTGCACAGAGTCACACACCTCCCAGCTAGCCACACACACACTCAGTCTCCCATACAAATACTTGGGCAATCAATCAATAACCCATATAGTTACTCATATAGCTACTGATCAACACATGCAGCAGTTTACAGAACAACAGACATAATGATGCACAAATTAAGACAGTTTAGTCACTAACCCATGCAGTCAGTGAGACACATTTAATCACTCACTCATACAGTCAGTCATGCACCTACTAAATCCTTCGTCCAGACACTTACACATCCACTCATTCTTCAATATGTAAGACATATTTAAACTTTATAGAAACAAAAAATCACTGGATGTTGTTATCAGTGATGTCATCAGTGATGTCATTTGAGATGTCATCAGTGATGTCATCAGTGATGTCACTGACCATGTCATGAATGATGTAATATGTGACATCATCAGCAGTGGATTGCGGGTGCGCGATATATAGTTAGTGCAACTAACTATATATGGAATTTCAATGGTTTTGTGTGAGTAAAATAAGGTTTAGTAAATGCTAATTCCTAACTATATATGGTCTATAACCTATGGTTTTTTCAGTGAATTTTCAAGGTTTAGTAAATGCTAATTCCTAACTATATATGGTCTATAACCTATGGTTTTTTCAGTGAATTTTCAAGGTTTTGTAAATGCTAATTCCTAACTATATATGGTCTATAACCTATGGTTTTTTCAGTGAATATATATATATATATATTCACTGAAAAAACCATAGGTTATAGACCATATATAGTTAGGAATTAGCATTTACAAAACCTTGAAAATTCACTGAAAAAACCATAGGTTATAGACCATATATAGTTAGGGATTAGCATTTACAAAACCTTATTTTACTCACACAAAACCATTGAAATTCCATATATAGTTAGTTGCACTAACTATATATCGCGCACCCGCAATCCACTGCTGATCATGTCACATATTACATCATTCATGACATGGTCAGTGACATCACTGATGACATCACTGATGACATCTCAAATGACATCACTGATGACATCACTGATGACATCTCAAATGACATCACTGATGACATCATGACACACCAATACCAGTTACTACATACGCACTCACTGATTCCTACGTCTACACACACATTCACTCATTCACCCATACAATCACTCATACATACAGTCACTCATTATTACAACACTATCATATGCACTCATACACCTATGCAGACACTCACACACTGCCACTCATCCATGGAGTTACTCACACACCTAGTCAGTCCTGTAAAGAATCAATCACACTTCCATTTCCTCATCTATACAGTTGAACACAGAACACCATACTTCAGTGACATCACTGATGACATCACTGATGACATCTCAAATGACATCACTGATGACATCTCAAATGACATCACTGATGACATCATGACACACCAATACCAGTTACTACATACGCACTCACTGATTCCTACGTCTACACACACATTCACTCATTCACCCATACAATCACTCATACATACAGTCACTCATTATTACAACACTATCATATGCACTCATACACCTAGTCAGTCCTGTGAAGAATCAATCACACTTCGATTTCCTCATCTATACAGTTAAACACAGAACACCAAACTTTTTCACACATATACTAACACATACTTACTCTCTTATACAATCACTGATACAAGTACACATTGATATGCACAGAGTCACACACCTCCCAGCCAGCCACACACACACTCAGTCTTCCATACATCCACTCTTTCTTCAATATGTAAAACATATTTAAACTTTACAAAAACACACAGACACTAGATGATGTCATCAGTGATGTCATTTGAGATGTCTTCAGTGATGTCATCAGTGATGTCATTTGAGATGTCATCAGTGATGTCATCAGTGATGTCACTGACCATGTCATGAATGATGTAATATGTGACATGATCAGCAGTGGATTGCGGGTGCGCGATATATAGTTAGTACAACTAACTATATATGGAATTTCAATGGTTTTGTGTGAGTAAAATAAGGTTTTATAAATGCTAATCCCTAACTATATATGGTCTATAACCTATGGTTTTTTCAGTGAATTTTCAAGGTTTTGTAAATGCTAATTCCTAACTATATATGGTCTATAACCTATGGTTTTTTCAGTGAATTTCATTGGTTTTTTAACAGCTAATATCAAAACCTTTACAATGTATTCTTCTTTAAATAGAAAAATATTTTTTACATGTTTTTAATACCATTTTTTTTTAATTATTTTTTTTGTTTCGCTCCCGGTACGCGAACCGGTTAGCTTCCCGTTAGCTCAATTCGGAGGCGCGACCCGGTCCGCGAACCGGTAAACGTTCCGTTTGCGCACCTCTCGCGTTAGAAAACAACATCGTGACGCGTCGCGTCAGCATGACGTTTCGCGTTCTCGCGTAATACGTCATATTACGTGCTACGTTAGCGTACCCGGAAGCGCACCGGTACGCGAACCGGAAGCGATCCGCGGTGCGGCGCCGACCGCGTAACATAAACACAGCAGGTCATGTGACTCGGGAATAACACTTTTCATTGGTTCATTTCACTTTTGGTTTCCTAATGATGTAATACTAGGTCATGTGATCTAAAATGAACACTTTTCATTGGTTTACAACTTTTGCTTTTCCCAAATGATGAAAACCCCTCCTTCTTTCCTCACTCTGACTTTCATCTTGGTGAGAGAAAGACCCTTTATTTACACTTTGACATGGCTTCATTAGTAGCTTCAGCTGGTTCTAACCCACCACCTCCACCAAATCCAAGAAAGAGAGGACCACCTGCTGAAGTAATTTTGCAAGAAGAGGAAGAACAGGAAGAGGAGGAAGAGGAGGAAGAGCCAAGGTTTTTGCCAGAGGAGCCCAGGAGGTACAATCGAAAGGAAAATTACATTTGGCAATTCTATAGAATTCCTGAGGGGCAAAAAAAAGTGAATGCACGCTACGTGTTTTGCCGTATATGCGGTGATAGATTGTCAAGGGGAACTGAAAAAAAATACAGTTACGGCAATCACACTATGCATCGGCATATGAGTAGGTGGCACCCAAATAATTATAGTGCTGCCCAGCTACGTGATGAGCAACAAAATCCCCTCCCAATGGCAAAAGGATCGGTTGTTCCAGAGGTGTCGGGACCAGAGGCGAGGGAGATGATCCCAAACATCCAAATGTTGTTTGGGCACGTGAAGCAAGTGTGCGTGCACTGCGGCGATTTCATCTGCTACAGGGAAAGTAGCATCATTTTGATTATGAGAGCTATTCAGAATCATGTTAATGTTTGTCCGAGATGCCCCAAAAAATAAATTCTTTTTTTTTTGTTGCTCCTGTTGAGCCCTTTACAATGGATCGTTTTTGTTTCCCCCCCCCCAAAAAAAAACCAAAAAAAATATAAAAACGTTCAGAAAATACAAAAAAAGTAAAAAAATGTTCAAAAAAGACTAAAAAAAATATAAAACAACAAAAACATTAAAAAAAAAGTTCTTTTCAGAACTACCTCCCCGTTATAAAAAAATTGGTAGAATATTTGGAACTCTGCCAACCTCTATTTCTCTTAGTTCGCTCCCCGGAGCGCTACCCGGTACGCGTACCGGAAGCTAACCAAAAAAAATATTTTTTAAAAAAAAGAACAGTAACTATAAGGGAAGGAAACAGACAGTTATGTGAAAAGAAAGACAGCTCTAGGGAGTAAACAAGAGATACTGTTACCTACAATCCACTGCTGATGATGTCACATATTACATCATTCATGACATGGTCAGTAACATCATCAGCAGTGGATTGCGGGTAACAGTATCCTTAGTTTACTCCCTATAGCTGTCTTTCTTTTAACATAACTGTCTGTTTCCTTCCCTTATAGTTACTGTTCTTTTTTTTAAAAAAAAATTTTGATCAGTCAGAAACAGTGACATTAATAGAAACAGAGAGAGTGAACAAGAGTGAAGAACTATGGTCCTCCTCAGCCACCCTCAGAAAACCAAGGGGGTCAAGATACATCTACCGTGCCCCCTTCTACCCATTCTGAACATTATTTGCCCTCCATCTTGTATCTTGATTCGACCGAAACACAAAATGGTGGACTCCCGTAACGCTGCTGGTTTGCGAACCGGGCCACTTCCCGGGAAGCGGTCCAAAAAAAAAGGTGGGAAAGTAATTCACAGACACTAAGAGTAATAGAGACGGAGTGAGTGAACAAGACTGAGGAACTATGAGAACAGAGGGACTGAGAAAAAGAGTGAAAGGAGTTGAGTAAGTAGGTAATAGAGAAAGGAATGAGGAAAGTAGCAAAGGCAGGAAACTGAGGGTTAAAGAAGTGAAGCAGTGGATCTAATAGTAGGTGAATGTGATAGAAATGTAACGAAAAGAGTACAACTATTTACCTTATAATTGCCGTTAAATTAATCACTTTTTATTTTTATACTTTCAATCTGTGAAAGAGAGAACCAACATTTGAAAAATATTAAAACATGTATTTAAAAATTACAAAAGACAAGGGAAAAGATTGAAGGACAAATAGTTTTTCAACAACTTTGACACTGACAGAAGCTTCTGCTTCTCCAGGTCCCCTACACAGTCCTAAAGATATACATTTTAAACTAACAGTATCTTGATGCACATGAAGTGAGGCCTATCTTAAAACATGGTGCATCTTTTGCATTGCTCTTGTTTCAGAAAAGTGTCGCTTCAGGATGCCAATAACATGTCTCCTATCCAGAGATTTGTTTGAGGTGAGGCCTACTCAGAGTTCAAGATGAGATTTACACTTGTTGAAGTGTACAGAGGAGATAATATCTGTGAAAGTCTACCAATGAAGTGAGTCATATCCACTGCACTCTTCAACAAAGTAGAAACCTCCTATGTTTCCCTGGACAGACCTAAACTTGATCTGCACAATGTGATTCATAATGATAGGAAATACAGGTGATGTAATTGAAATATGTGCAATTTATTTTGCTCATTTCACAATCACATCACTTGTGTTTCCTTTGCTTAGGTATCTCATTGTGCAGATGTAGTCCAGCATATGAAAGAATACGTAGAAGTGCAGCACTGCATGCAACAACTTTGACACTTACAGAAGCCTCACCTTCTCCATGCCTCCTACACAGTTCTACATATACATCATAAATGCAAACAGTACAGAATTAATTATACATGTTAAATGGTTTATTTTTGCTGTTCTCAGAATGTATCAAAATTCACTAAAAACAGTGACTTGAAGGTATTCATCATGTAACAGCGGGGAAAAAAAAACACAATCAAAATGATTGTGTTTAAAAAACCCATACAACATCAGAAATCAAAATTCAGAACTCCTTAAAGTTAACTTACTTTCCATGACGTCCAAGGATGTCCTATGAACAGCTTACACTCTTTTGTGCTGTTATTACTTTCAGCCCGCCACTTTCTGAAAGAAAACCTCCATCGTTTTTAAAAACACGTTACATGCAATAAATGACTTCTTGCTCTCTACCACTATTTTCCACAAGGCCAAATCTAGTCAGAGCCATTTATAGCTCTTGGATTTCTTGTAAGCCAATCCCATCATTTGGCATTTCCGCAACTTTCAGAATTAAAATGTTGAACATCATTTTCACAATCCTGGAATAGTAATATCTTCCCCTTCTTGCTCAGTCATGTTCTACATTTCCTATGACACTGATACTGCTTAATATGAAGCAGACTTACACTACCTCTATGACTACTACAATTATTTAATTCTCTACATCACTTTTAATCACAAAGCAATGTAAAACAGTAGACAGCATTGCAGACTTACATTCCCTCTACTCCATGTTTTGATTGGCTGCTTCAATTAGCTTATAAAAAGAAACAGTTTTTCTGAACTCATTCAAAGTGCACATATATCTCCATGATGTCCAGTCCTATGATTAGAAGTTATGTCTCTGAACTACACTTATCCTCAAGGCCAAATTGTGTAGGAGCCATTAGAACTTCTTGAAATTCCACAGAGCACATCCCGAGATTATTTCCCTAAAATTTTGGTTTTAAAAACACCAGGTAAGAGTTTTTAAGGTCATACGGCAATTTTTTTTTGAAAATTAAAACAGAATCATTGCAGAATGACCAGCCATTTCTAGACTTTAAATAAGCTGTGTAATGTCCTGATGTTATTGAAGGGCCGTCATGATATATAATTGCTGTAGTTACAAAAGTCCTTCCTGATATTGACAACTGCGAAGCTACAAATTTTTTTATTAACACCTTAGGAGCGTTGTAAATTCCTCCCCAGTGCTGCGCTGTCCATTATCCAGTGCTGAACTGGACGTCCAGCGGTCGCACGCAGCACTGGGGAGGTAGTGGCCGTGACGACCGTTGGCCGACGGCAGCAATTAAGGGGTTAAAGTTGTCAATTTTGTTCCATCAGGCCTACATCGTTGGAACATTAAAATGACGTACTGGCCATATGTTCGTATAAATAATGTGGACATCATTTCAGATTTACATTGGCTACACTCCATGTTGTGATTAGCAGCTTTTACTAGCTTATTAAAGGAGACTGATTTACTGTCTGGCAAAGTTAAATATATAAATCTTTCTGAGTCTACACTAGTAGTACTTGATACCATACAGTTCTCGCAGTCATGCTGCCATTGATAAGAAAGCCCAAACAGCTGATCTACATCTACACCTTCAGCATGTAATACATCAAGCATATACATTAAAAACTCCTGACAATCTTGCTGAATATTTTGAGAGAATTGTGTTTGGCCTGAACATCTGTCTAATAGATTTCGAATTTCAGACACACTTTCTATGTTTCTTCTATCAGTGGTACATTTCTCTAACACAGAATTTAACAAACTGCAAAATCTTTGATCAGAATTGACCACAATCTCTTCTTTTACATTTTTTAGAGAAAACAAAACATTAATTATTACATTAGCATAGCAGTTGACACCAGAACTGTTTTCAAACTGAAAACCAACAACATCTTCAACAGAATCCTTTTTGTTTCTGCTTGTAATTTTAGGTTCATTGACTTTTTGTCTTTTTGCTACAACCTCCCCAGTATTGTTCTCATTTCTTCGTTTCCGGCCTACCACACGTTTCTCAAACAAAGGAAACTGAGGCAAATGTGGCGCATACTCTCTTCTTAACCTATTGTATTCCTTAACACAATCTAGATCCGCACAAATGTTTGTGACATCACACTCAATCAAGTACAATCCCGATAAAGTTCTAACTCGTGACAATGCCACATATGCCATACCCTCCTTGAACACAGAACTGCCAATATTCACCAATGCACTGTCTACACTTAAACCTTGCGAGTTATGGATTGTCACCGCATATGCCAAGCAAACAGGAAACTGCTTACGGCGAACATATAAGTCTTTTACAAGCAAAAATCTAGCAGAACAACGAGCAATTAGCTGTACTTCCTCAATGCCATCAAATTTAATTTTTAAAAATTCAATTCCATCTCTATTTCTGTATTTTACAAAATCAACAACATTACCCATTGATCCATTTACCAGACCTCTTTCAACATGTAAATTCCTTCTTAAAATTATACGGCAGTTCTATACACATTCAGAGTCTTTTCAAAACCTGCAGTTTTAGATATACTCTTCTCTAATGAATCCAATTTTGTTTTCAGATTCTCAGACAAAATAATTGTTGATCCCATATGCTCTACTCTATCAATAGCTTCCAGTTTCACAATCTCTTGCTTTTCTAAATGCAACATTTTGTTGTTAAATTTGGCACATTCTGCAAGAGTTGGCATCAAACATATTCCAGATTTCTTCTCAGTAATTTTCTGAAAAATATTCTCAGGCACAACATCTTGTTCTGGATATAAATTTGACAGTAATCGTGCTTGTAAAGCTTCTTTCCCATGCTCGGTCACTTTTCCAATTCTAACATCTTGTAGAATAGTCTTGTAAACTTCATCCTTCGCCTGACGCATATTTTCATGCAGTTCAGCATAATTGAAGTTTAACCATATATTGACGTTGCCAATGCTGCCTAGGCACTTCCTGGTATCTTCATGCGTGAGCATTTTGAACACAGGTTGCCCTTTCACTGGTGTCAGCTGCAGAAGATCTCCGAAAACAATGATGTGTTTGCCACCAAATAACACATCATACTCTGTTTTGAGAACTTCTTGCATCCTCAAATGCACAAAGGCAAGCATGACATTGGAAACCATGCTTACTTCGTCAATGATAAGAAGTTTCATTTTCCTCAAGATTCTTGAAACTTCAAAACAAGCATCTCCAGATAGCTTGTGATATTCTAATTTGTTGTCATGCTCCACTGGCAGCATCAGTAAACGATGTAAAGTAATCCCTTTAATATTATGTGCTGCCAGTCCAGTTGGAGCGGTGACAACACAAGACAGCGATGACTCTGTCTTTTCCTGCAAATAGCATGAAATTGCTTTAATGAGGAAACTCTTTCCAGTTCCCGCTTCTCCACTCACGTACAGTCGGACAGGCTTCAACGACGTACATGAGCACTCTTTCTTATCATGACTTAATCCATGATCAATTTGCATGGTAACTTCGTCATATATTTTCCTCTGCTCAACGTTGAGTTGCCTTTCCAACTCTTCTAAGTTAACCGCATCCTCTTGAGCATGTGCCATGACTCTTTCCACTTCATTCATAGCAGTGGCAGCTTCATTTTCGATAACTGGTCCTCCTAGTGGATCCTGACTCAATGAAGCAGAACTCTGACTGACCTGAGAACTGTCTCTGGCAATCTCGGCTGCAATTGTTGCTTCCTGCTCAATTTCCGCATTCAACATTTCTACATATTTGGGAAAAGCAGGACATTCTATGGTCTCCTTGGCGGCATTGAAAGAGTCTTCGTAACAGAGAAAATCTCCAAGCAGTTCCTCTTCTGCACGCCAAGGCTTGAAAAGTTGCAAAAGTGCTAAATAGAAAAACTCCTTTTTTTCAGGAGATTCGCCACTCAATTTTCGATGGTTTACCAAGTGGCATTTTCTTTGCTTGACCAGACATCCCTCACTTCCTATTACAGCATACACTCCTTTCTCAGTATCTTCTTTGATGTTCCTCTTGAATATGTAATTTTGAAGAACCTCATACAGACAAACATTCTCGAGGTGACTGCTTCGATTTGGATAATATGTATCCAACATGTTTGTCTTCAAAATGTCGGTACTGTTTGGCTCCTTTTCCGCCAAATACTCAATTTCCCGCACAGGTTTGAGAACTCGATTACGCGTTGCAGCAAGACCAAGACTCGCCCAAACGATACTCCTGGACTTGGCATAGAGACTTGCTGAAGACAACCGGTCAGAACATTCGTACGCTCCGATTTCTCGATGCGACAACATCTTCAGACTGAAACTGTACAACTTCTTGCTGAGGCTCTTTTCATGGGAAATGTCCTCCCACATATCCTTCAATTCTGTCTTCTCTTTTTTGGTGATGTAAGACGTCACATACCGAGCCACAGCCATACAGTTATCAGCCACAAACTGTATATCCATGTTAGCATTCCACATGGACAAAATCACCGGGTTGTAGTCGTTGATGTACTTGGACTCTTCGTTCCTCTTCAAATTGTAAGTGTTTTTAGGTGATTTCTTCATGACATTGTGTCGCAACGAAGACATCAAACTGTTTACTCTTCCTTTAGAAATCACCGGTCGTGGAAAGCCGAAACGACATTTAGTGTAGAACTTGTCTTTGTTTCGGAATTTACGACGGCAGTACTTTCCACATCGATGGCTTTGGAAACGCAGAACTTTTTCTCTTAGGCTTTTCTTCTCCTTTGCGTTTGGAACAGCACACGTAGAATACTGTTGGATGAAACTCATCACTGAGTCTTCTGGATCCGTTCCAAATTTAGGTGCATCCTTGATCCACAGCAACATATGTATATGAGGAGCACCTCTTGCTTGGTACTCCTTTCTCCAGAAGAAATCCAACACCTCTCCAAGAGGTGGATTCTTCTTATTCATGATGAAAGACATCATAGCTTCAAATCTATGATTAAAGTACCTACATACATTGACTGGATCCAAAGAGCACAGTTCTCCGGGTGTCTTGAATTCGATGTTATCTACGTTAGCATTTGCCTCTCGTAGAAATTCAAGTAAGTCTTCCCAGCCATACTCGGCACAGCTCAGAGTGAGGAACCATGTGGGAGTACCTAGGTTCCTCAGCATACATTTTAAATCACCATGACGACGGTACCAGTACTCATTAGTACCACGCTGACACGCCATGAGATTAATCAGGTGAGAATCCAAAATACTATCTTGGACATTGACTTTATCCATAAAGTCACTTGCCGAGATGTTTTGCATGTGTATACCACTTTTCAAGATGTGGTTCACTGCATATGACAGTCCAGACAGATCGCTTTCAAACAGGAGATGAAACAAATAAGGAATGCATTGTCGAAACCTAGCATCTCCTGCATACAATCGCAAAGTCCGGTATTCAGAAGCGGGAATTTGATGAGGTCGCTCATCATATCTTCCTCCCTGACCTGTTGGAAAAAGCTGTGGGAAACACCGAGCTTCCAAACTTTCCTCCCAAACACTAATGGGACTCCCTTTGGCTTGTTTCATTTGAAACAACTCAATAGCATTCCCCATGACTTCCTTGGAATGCAAAGGATGAACACTATAATGTTCATATATTTCTTCACTAGTAGAGGGTTCTACTTTCTCAATTTGACCAGCACACAAATCGCTATCCTCTTCCTCACTTACTTCCTCTTCTGCAACATATACATTCTTATAGTATTTATTATTTTTTTTCAAATACAATGTTGCCTTTTTGACTTTCCTAACATCTACTAAATCTTGCCATATTTTCTTATTCTTTGTCGGAACCCCATTAACTAAGATAACCAGAGGTTCCTCTTCCACTTTTTCTACTCCAATTGTGTTAATGTTTTTCTTGAAATCTAGAGGCAAATAAACAACTCTTCCCTTTAATCCTCTCTGTAAATCTGATGGAGGCAATTTCCCTGTCTTTGGCTCCATTCTTACAATAGCCTGAAAGGGATGGATACTTTGAATCAAAATAGATTCATAAGTATTTAAGTCCTTCAATTCAGAAGGAATCTCAACCAATTCCAGATTATTATGAACTGCTCTAGCAGGCATCTGGTTTTGTTTTAATTTGTTACAACAATAAGTACACACACGTTGATCCAATCCCAAATCAAAACAATTTTCTACCATCAAGTATGTTGCAAAATCCTTCCATTCACTATTATTTTCCCTTTCACTTTTTGCATATAAATCCACTAACTTAGTCTGATTCTTATAATAAGTGCGTCGACAACACACACAAGTGAAATTAGGCCTCTCACTTGATTTCACCTCAAACGTCGCAATTTCCCTCTGGAAATTATCTGTACTGGAAACCTGTACACTATCTTCCACATGACCCTCTACTTCTTGCTCAATTTCAACATTCTCCTCTTTACTTCCAAAGTAACAAAACTCAATTTCTTCACATATATTCTTCACATCTATTTCAGAACCATGCAAAAGAGCAGCGCATAATTGTTTCAGCATAGTTGCTGGACTCTTAGCATAATACAACATTCTAACTAATTTCCTCACTTTATTATGATGCACTGCTAGCATCCTGAAATGATGAAAAACACTCTGGCATACTCTCCTGGAAAGACAAGCCAGTGAATGACCATGCAAACCTGTCACTTCTCTTACTCTGCAAGGATCTAATTCTTGCAACAACATCATTTTCTGCTTCAAACTTTTTTTGTTAAATGACCGTACAAAATCACAAAGCAAATTGATGGAATCCTGTCGCACACTGCAAATACTACTACACTTCCAGGTGTACACAGGACCCTTAGCACGTCTTCCTAAAACCTCATTACCTAACACCTCTTCTGCCTCTGTTGTCACAAGTTTTTCTTTTTCAACTGGACAACCATCTTTCACTTCATAAGCACGACCACTGGTGTCAACTGCATGCACCAAATCATTATCCTGGAAATAACTCTCCTCATTAAAAAATGCCTCACAGCTTGAACTATGCATCCATTCTCCAGAAAAAACTTCACAAAAATTGCTACGATTAACTATTCTCTTCCATCTACTATTTCTTTTTAAATCAAAAATTGCCTTGTTTAGCTTCCTAATTCTATTGATTATCAAAATAAATAACTTACGTTTAATTTCAAATGCCTGATCAATAACTTTCTCAACTTTTTTTTTTCTCTTATAAAAAACTAGTTTCTGTTGACCTTTCTTAATATTTTTTAACAAATTGCCAATTATCCTGTTGCGGAACATTCGTTTACGAATCTCCCTAAACTGTTGTTTCCTTCTACTATCATGCACAGATTTATCTCTTGCTCTAGCAGTAACATTTTTCATTGTCCTTTTCTTTCCATTTGATTTCCTTCTCGTTTTATGGACTGAAACATTTTCTGTAGTAATATTTTTTTTAATACAAATATTTCTTATGAAATATTTAGAGCTCTTACCCGGTGCTTTCTTCGTGGCTTGAGAAATCTTTTTGTTAGAGGACTGCTGCGTTTTTTTTTTCACCTGCTGTCTTTGACGTTTTGCAGCCTTTATCTGTCTTTGTATTGTAGGCATGGTGAAATCTTGAAATGATCTGCAGTTGAATCTGTGGAAAAATATAATAAAAAATGTTATTAAACATTATTACCAAACAGTAAATCAGTAACAGTGATCAAAAACTTAACACACTACTTGACATTTTAATTTGAAGATTTTTTAGTCATTGGCAATTTTACAATACAGAAATACCAGAAAAGAAATGACATTTATATTTATGTTACCTATGCTATTTTATATGTGAATCTGATCTAATTTTATGAGCATATTTTAATATTTTATTGAAGACACTACACATAACCTGTTTTTGAAGGTGTCTTTATTTTTAAATTAAACGGTTTACCTTTTTACTTTTTATTAATTATAAATTTTAAAAATAAATGTTTATATTTCCAAAGGCTCAAGCAGGTCAGCTTCCCATCCTATATCATATAATTCGGACAAATCTGCATCCTCATCACGCTCTTCTTCATCCTCAGGATTTAAATCATCCAAAGGATCAACATCCACTGATGTTTCAATTACAAGTTCAATGATGAGGTCAAAATCAACTGATTGCAGATTGTCGCTCATGTTGAGGTTGTCTTTATCTTTAAAGAAAGATAACAACAATCAGATGTTGCAGAGTAAGAGACAAATCTCAGAGATTATAATAGTAAAATTGTTTAACAAGATTAACATTTAGCAGCTATTATTTAGCCATGTCCAGCAATGCTGAGCAGGTGAAGCCTATGTCTAATTTTTCACTGAACAGGACTCATCTCTTCTTAACCTTGGATAAGCCTCACCGACTCTGTGTCCCCTGCACATACTTAAATGTAAAGGGGCAGATTTAAATTAAATGGCACATCCCCAGGCATGCACCAGTTAACGTGCACCACTGCTCTGCCACCCATGGTGTGCCGCATTTACAATCAGATAGGAGAAAGCTGCGTCAAAACCCTGCGCCTGCTTGAAGGTGGCATAGGTCTTGACGCAGCATTGTGGAGATGGGGCACCCCTGAGCCTTGCTGGAGCTGCATCGCACTTGCGATACAACTCCAGCAATGCGCCACCTTTACGGCACAGATGCGTCACGCATCTGTGCCGTTTTTGCCCCATGCTGCGCCGCATTGTAAATGCAGCACACCATGGGTGGCGGAACAGCGGCGCAGGGTGACTGTCACATCCCTGGTGATGCGCCAGTCATCATAAATCTATCCCTAAGCTTCTTATCTTGTTACAGATGAACTGCCATATGTATCATCAAAATATTTTACATTTTCTAAATAGCGAATTTTAAGGAATAAATAACGATTCTTTACCATTCCTAATTTATGATGAGCAAATTTTTAATTGCAAGTTACCCATTCATTTCCATGGGCTAGGAGGCTCATAGGAATGAAGGTTGCAATTTGTGATTAGCAATTAGCTCATCACAAAATAGGATTTTTTTCAAGCGTGCAGGGGTATCTCAAGAACACCCTGCTGCACCCCTGAAAAAGAAATTTGGGAGCATATGGCACACCTACATGCCCTAAGGGCATGTATGGGCGTCATATGGGACCTTTTGTTTTTTAGAAAAAAATGCTTTTTGAAAAGAATTCGCAAATTACCACAAACTAGAAGTTGGTGGTAGTTTCCAAATCCTTAATATCATTTTTTACATATTTTTTGTTTGATACATTGCATTTAAGGAATCGCAAATTTTGAATTATTGACATTTTAAGTCATTTCCACATGTGCAGTGTTTTCAAAATATGATTTGAAAATCGTTTTTGGGGAAAAGTAATGGTTTGCAAATTTATGACAAGGACATAATGGTGTATGCTTCTCTATAAGCCATTTCAGTGTCTCTGATGTCATTTTTCCCATATTACATTATAAGACCTTTCCCCATGGAGCACATTCCTTCTAAATATGCTCCCACCTGTGCATTGCGAATTTAGATTTTGACTGTTTGAGTCACAGAGCCATGTTAAAAGTGACCCAAAAAAATTGCAAACGTTTTAAAATAACACATTCATGTGTCTTAAGGACATTTTAAGTCATTTCCCCATGGACAATGTTTTCTAAGTGGCGCAAAAGAGGCATACACCTATCATAAATCTGTCCCTAGCATTTTAAATGATTAATACAGGATAACAATAAGATGTAGCCTATCCAGAGGTTTGTTTAAAGTGAGGCCTACTCAGGATTGCAGATTAAAGTTACGCTTGATGAAGAATACAGAGGAGATAATACATGTAAAGCTCTACCAATGAAGTAAGTGATGTCTACTTCATTGCGCCAGTCACCATAAATGAATCCATAAGCTTCTTATCTTGTTAGACATCAACCGCCATATGTATCATATAACTATTTTGCATTTCCAAAAAAGCGATTTTTTAGGAATAAATAGCGATTCTTTACCATTCCAAATTTGCGATGAGAAAATTGCTAATTGCAAATTACCCATTCATTTCCATGGGCTAGGAGGCTCATATAAATGAAGGTGCAATTTGCGATTAACAATTTGCTCATCACAAATTAGGAATTTATTCCAAAGGTGCAGGGGTGTCTCAAGAACACCCTGCTGCACCCCTAAAAAAGAAATTTGGGGGCATATGGCGCACCTAAATTTTAACAACATTCCTTTACCTCAACAACGATTTTCAAATCATAACTTCAAAACACTACACATGGGAAAATTACTTAAATTGTCCTTAAGACACATAAAAGCGTTTTTTGATTGGCTTTCCTGCATGGTAGGGTCACTCTTAACATGGCTATGTAACACAAACATTCAAAATCTAAATTTTCCATGCACATGTGGGAGCATATTTACAAGCAATTTGCGCCACAGAGAAATGTCTTACACTAAAATGAGAAAAATAACATCAGGGACAGTCAATTGCCTTATAAAGAACCGTACACCATTATGTCCTTGTCATGAATTTAAAAACAATTCCTTTTCCCCAAAAACGATTTTCAAATCATAATTTCAAAACACTGCACATGAGAAAATGACTTAAAATGTCATTAAAACACATGAAAGCGTTTTTTGATTGCCTTTCGAGCATGGTTGGGTCACTTTTAACATGGCTATGTAACACAAACATTCAAAATCAAAATTTTCCATGCACATGTGGAAGCATATTTACAAGCAATTTGCGCCACAGAGAAAGGTCTTACACTAAAATGAGAAAAATAACATCAGGGACAGTCAATTGCCTTATAAAGAAGCATACACCATTATGTCCTTGTCATGAATTTAAAAACAATTCCTTTTCCCCAAAAACGATTTTCAAATCATAATTTCTAAACACTGCACATGGGAAAATGACTTAAAATGTCATTAAAACACATGAAAGCATTTTTTGATTGCCTTTCCAGCATGGTTGGGTCACTTTTAACATGGCTATGTAACACAAACATTCAAAATCAAAATTTTCCATACACATGTGAGAGCATATTTACAAGCAATTTGCGCCACATAAATCATAATTTTCTCCTTAAAGCACACTATTCTCTATCTAAATTAAAGAAATATTTTCTCACCTTAGCAAATACTTTGAGTTTGAAAACAGTCTCAGAAACACACCAATTTGTCTTCAGCAGAGCAAAAGGTATGCACTCCAGAGTCTGCAGCTATCAAAAGCACAGAAATGCTGTAATTCTTCACACATATTTCTCATGTCACCCAATCAAAACTCTTCCCTCACTTTTTTTCAAATGAAAACCCTTCCCCCTCTGCCCTTTCTGCCTATTTTCCATAGCAACCACCTCCTGGAATACCTCTGGTGTTTGCAAGTTCACACAACAATGTTGCAATTGAACTCTGAACTCTCAGTGCACCTGCATATCCAGTGCATTCTTTCATTTAATGATTTTTTATTGACCACTCAAAATACATCTTTCAAAGAACACATCTGTGCACCCTAACTTTCTGTTTTCATCAATCAAAATCCACCAATCACTGTTACTGCTTCATGAACACAGAAACTCCAGTTTTTTTTTCATTTTACACTCTCATTTTTTCAACTGCCATTTCATTGCCACACTTCATCTGACTGCAGGAGAACCTTCTCTCACCATGTTTTCTGTCTGGATTGTTGGTCATAGTTATATTCACTGGGCTCAAAGGTACGTTGAAAGCAGGAATTTACCTAACCTCAATTTACAAGATGTGGAAATTAAGTGGTTTGGCCACAGAGGATTAAAATGTCACCAATTGATACCATTGGTGAAAACCTTTATGCATTTGCCAAAACCTGACCTGTTAATTGTGCACTGTGGAGGTAATGACTTGGGCACTTTGACTGGTGTAGGTCTGGAAATGCTTTTAAAGGACACCTTTGAGCAATTAATGGCACTTTTTCCTCAGACTGCCTTGGTATATTCAAATATATGCCAAAGACAGAAATGGAGGTGGTCAAACCAATTTTGTCCACAAATTGAGAAGTCGAGGAAGCATGTAAACAAATCTGTTTCAGCTTACATGAGAGACCATGGAATGGGCTCCCTGTACAACAATAACTTGCGTTACTACATGCAAGATATCTACAGAGGAGATGGAGTTCACTTCTCAGATGAGGGCAACAGAGTTTTCACTCTGAATTTAAGAATGTGCATTGGTACCTACTTATAAGTACCTAAATGTACCATAAACCCAAAAGCTCTTCTCAGAGCTACCCTACATCTAATCACTCACAATTATTATTTTACTCTAACTTTTTTCACTAATTTTCAACAAAGTACGCTCCCTGGGGCGCTACCCGGTACGCGTACCGGGAGCTAACCTCGCGAAATTTTTTTAAAAAAATGTTTTTTTTTCGCACATATAAGCCTCCTCAGCCACCCTCAGAAAACCTAGGGGGTCAAGATAACTCTACCGTGCCCCCTTCTACCCATTCTGAACATTATTTGCCCTCCATCTTGTATCTTAATTCGACCGAAACACAAAATGGTGGACTCCCGGAACGCTTAAGGTCCGCGAACCGAGGCGCTCAAAGGTTCGCGTACCGGGTCGCTCCCTGGGAAGATAAAGGAAATAAAAAATAATCAACAAATCCAACAATCAATTAACATACAGCATTTAAAAAGACTATCATTCATTTTTCATTGTAGTACGCTCCCCAGAACGCTTCCCGGTTCGCGGACCGGGCGCTAACCACGAAAAAAAACAAAAAAAAAATTATTTTTTTTTGCCCTGCGGGGCCCTTTTAAAACCTCCACATTAAACCTAGGGGGTCAGCGAGGATCTACTATGCCCCCTTATGGTTATTTCCCCCTTTGTTTTGGCCTCCTCTTGTCTCTCGATCCTACCGAGAGACAAGATGGCGGCCGCTCCGGACTGTTTAGAATGTTGACAGACACCGGAAAGCCAATCAGCTTCGCTACGCGAAGTTCCGATACGCGTAAGGTCCGCGAACCGGGGCGCTGCCTGGTCCGCGCTTACAGATATATATCTTTTTTTGAACGTTAATTTCTCAAAATCCACTGCAGCACATATATTGAGACCTACAAAAGGCACATCGGGCTACCAGTCCCTACAATTTTGCCAAGTTTCGTGCAAATCCATTCAGCCGTTCGGGCTAAAAGTGAGGCTAACCGCCCTATGGAAAACTCAATGTTAAAAACACGTTTTGGGACCCCCCTTTTTTCTCGGCCCCCCCTGGACGAACCCCCCCCAAATTTTCAGGGGCTGCTCAGAAACAAAATGTTCCATTTTCCAGAAAATTTCAGCCAATTCCGTCCACAAACGCCAAAGTTATTAGACATAGAATTTTCAAAAATCCCATAGGGAAAAAATCCTAACTATATATACCTACTGGCGACCGCCAGTAGGTAATATATATATATATATGTATGTATGTATATATATATATATATATATATATATATATATTCAGTTTCTCCTTTTCACCACCCGTCGCTCCTCTTTGCCTCGGGTGCCTCCTTACCGCACGGTGAAGTGCGTAAATATTTCCAAAGACACACGGTCCTCGATCCCGGGACCGTTCCGCAATTAAGGGCATTCACAGCATTTTCACGTAGTTTTTCATTGCCATAGTTTATTTCAGGCGCTGCACAATCGTATCAACAAACGCGTTTCGGCGTTGCCGCCTTCGTCAGTCTCAATAGATACAAACTTTCCAGCCATTTAAATAAAGGTACAACGTGATATTCACACACGTGATTAAAATCAAAATAAAAGAAGGCACAGTTAATTTACTGCATTACAGTGGCGGCCATCTTGTAATGTCAGAAAGATACTTGGTCCTGGCTTCATATTAATTCCCCACATAGTGTGGAATGGATTAATGACATTTCATTGTTCAATCCCAACAATATAATACACAGTGCATTTCATTCTGCATGTAATCATAATTAAATTTCAAATTTTCGAGTTTATTTCGCCCTGAATGGGCTTTTCCTGTTCTCTTCACAGGATATTCTAAAAACTTCTTTCTCACTAGGTGGCCTATGTCTGTGCCAGCAATTTCACATTTAATCCCTATCATATTGCCCTGAATGGGCCAAACGTGAAAAATATATATATATTACGCTGCCAATTCCGTCAGTTAACAACAGAAACGAGGCAAGGACTAGCCCCACTGAAATTTGTTACAGCAAGTTACCACAAATACGCCGCACTCTTCTTGGGTGTTTCAAACACAATTTATTTAGACTCGAATTTTCCTTCTTCACCTACGCGTTTCGAACGAAGACAGTTCCGTGATGCTAGAACAACACAGCTTTCAAGTTTAAGTTTCAGATCTAAAATTGAAAATAGCAGTATGAATTTCCTCAATGTGTAAATTAATGTAAATAGCGTGTAATATATATCAGTATCTGTGCCTATTGCAGTGCAGTGAGCCGAAAATCATACTGGTGGGACTTACCACTTAGCTCCAAATAGCTTTTGCATATACGGTTATTAGAAGTTGTGGTCTTGATGGATACAGACATAGGCAACAAGAGTAAATAGGCACTTAGCCTTAATATATGCTGTGCCGCTTAACCGTTATAACGCTAGCTCTAAATAACTTACCTGCCAACAACGGTAGCCAGATATGTACCACTTAGGTTTCAATCTACGGTCCTACGTAACTGATTAAAGCTTACTCACAGCAACGGGCACAGATAGGTTAAATTTAACCATGCATAAACTACTAAGCCCACAATGCATCATAACGGCTAGAGTGGTGACTTAGTATATATAACCAAAACTAAAGAAGGACTTGTTACTACCGTGATCAGGCACTGTCTTAGTTCGAAACGCGTAGGTGAAGAAGGAGAAGGCGAGTCTAAATAAATTGTGTTTGAAACACCCAAGAAGAGTGCGGCGTATTTGTGGTAACTTGCTGTAACAAATTTCATATATATATATATATATATATATATATTCACTGAAAAAACCATAGGTTATAGACCATATATAGTTAGGAATTTGCGTTTACAAAACCTTGAAAATTCACTGAAAAAACCATGGGTTATAGACCATATATAGTTAGGAATTAGCATTTACAAAACCTTATTTTACTCACACAAAACCATTGAAATTCCATATATAGTTAGTTGCACTAACTATATATCGCGCACCCGCAATCCACTGCTGATGATGTCACATATTACATCATTCATGACATGGTCAGTGACATCACTGATGACATCACTGATGACATCTCAAATGACATCACTGATGAGATCACTGATGACATCATCCAGTGACTGTGTGTTTCTGTAAAGTTTAAATATGTTTTACATATTGAAGCATGAGTAGATGTAGAAGTGTCCGGATGAAGGATTTAGTAGGTGCGTGACTGACTGTATGAGTGAGTGATTAAATGTGTCTCACTGAGTGCATGGGTTAGTGACTAAACTGTCTTAATTTGTGCATCATTATGTCTGTTGTTCTGTAAACTGCTGCATGTGTTGATCAGTAGCTATATGAGTAACTATATGGGTTATTGATTGATTGTCCAAGTATTTGTATGGGAGACTGAGTGTGTGTGTGGCTGGCTGGGAGATGTGTGACTCTGTGCAGATCAATGTGTTCTTGTATCAATGATTGTATAAGAGAGTAAGTATGTGTTAGTATATGTTTGAAAATGTAAGGTACTCTATGTTTAACTGTATAGATTAGAAAATGGAAGTGTGATTGATTCTTTACAGGACTGACTAGGTGTGTGAGTAACTCCATGGATGAGTGGCAGAGTGTGAGTGTCTGTATAGGTGTATGAGTGCATATGATAGTGTTGTAAAGATGAGTGATTGTATGTATGAATGATTGTATGGGTGAATGAGTGAATGTGTGTGTAGACATAGGAATCAGTGAGTGCGTATGCAGTAACTAGTATTGGTGTGTCAATGGTTTAAAAAATTATATTCTGTATTTAACACTGGGTGTAACAGAGGTTATATTAAAGTGTGAGGAGATGCATTGTATTGTCACATGAATGATATCATCAGTGATGTGACCATTGATGTCAAATGAGATGTCATCAGTGATGTCATCAGTGATGTCATTTGAGATGTCATCAGTGATGTCATCAGTGATGTCATTTGAGATGTTATCAGTGATGTCATTTGAGATGTCATCAGTGATGTCATCAGTGATGTCATTTGAGATGTCATCAGTGATGTCATCAGTGATGTCATTTGAGATGTCATCAGTGATGTCACGGACCATGTCATGAATGATGTAATATGTGACATCATCAGCAGTGGATTGCGGGTGCGCGATATATAGTTAGTGCAACTAACTATATATGGAATTTCAATGGTTTTGTGTGAGTAAAATAAGGTTTTGTAAATGCTAATTCCTAACTATATATGGTCTATAACCCATGGTTTTTTCAGTGAATTTTCAAGGTTTTGTAAATGCTAATTCCTAACTATATATGGTCTATAACCTATGGTTTTTTCAGTGAATTTCAATGGTTTTTTAATAGCACATATCAAAAGCGTTAAAATGTATTCTTCTTTTAATCGAAAAATATATTTTATATGTTTTTAATACAATTTTTTTATGTATTTTTTTTTTTTGTTTCGCTCCCGGTCGGCGAACCGGGTAGCTTCCCGTTACCTCAATTTGGTGCCGCGACTCGGTCTGCGAACCGGTAAACGTTCTGTTTGCGCAACTGCCGCGTTAGAAAACAACATTGTGACGCGTCGCGTAACCGCGACGTATCGCGTTGTCGCGTAATGCGTCATATGACGCGCCGCGTTAGCGCACCAGGAAGTGCTCCGGTGCGCGAAGCGAGGCGTGAAGCGCACCTTCCCGGAAGCGATCCGGGGCGCGGCGCGGAGCGCGTAACGTAAGCATAACAGGTCATGTGACTTGTTAATAAAACTTTTCATTGGTTCATTTCACTTTTGGTTTCCTAATGATGTAAGGCTAGGTCATGTGACCTAAAAATAACACTTTTCATTGGGTTAGAACTATTTTTTTTCCCAAATGATGAAAGCCCCCTTCCTTTTTTCTCACTCTGACCTTCAACTTTGTGAGAGGAAGACCTATTTTACTTAATAAGAAATGGCTTCATTAGTAGCTGCAGCTGGGGCACCCCCACCACCACCACCACCACCTCCTAGGAAGAGAGGACCACCTCCTCAGGTGGTGGTTGAGCAAGAGGTGGAAGAAGAGGAACAAGAGGAAGAGGAAGAAGAGAGGCACTTTTTGCCAGAAGAGCCTAGGAGGTCCCGAGTGAAATAGAATTTTATTTGGCAATTTTTTAAATATCCCCGGGGCCAAAAAAAAGTGAATGCCCGCTACGTAACTTGCCTGATATGTAAAAATGATCTGTCCAGAGGGACAGATAAAAAGTATAGTTATGGAAATTATACGATGCATCGCCATATGGAGAGGAAGCACCCTATCAACTACAGTGCTGCGCAAGTACGTGACCTACCCGATAACCCTCCTCCTGTGGAGAGAAGATCAAATGTACAGGCAGTGACGGGACCAGAGGCGAGGGAGACGGTCCCAAATATACAGATGAACTTTGGGGAAATAAAGCAAGTGTGTGTATATTGCGGCCAAATAATTTGCTACAGAGAAAGTAGCATTAATTTAATCAATTTAGCTATTGAGAATCATAATTGTTCAAAACGTCCCAGAAATTAAATTATCTTTTTTTGTTGTTGCTCCTGTTGAGCCCTTTACAATGAATCATTTTCGTTTCTCCCCCCCAAAAAAACAAAAAAAATATAAAACCGTTCAAAAAATACAAAAAAAGTAAAAAAATGTTCAGAAAAATAATAAAAAAATATAAAACAACAAAAACAATTACAAAAAAAGTTCTTTTCAGAACTACCTGCCATTTATAAAAAATTGCTAGAATGTTTAGCACTCTGGCAACCTCTATTTCTTTTGGTTCGCTTCCCGGTTCGCTCGCCGGTACGCGAACCGGAAGCGAACTAAAATTTTTTTAAAAAAAGGAGTAAGTATAAGGGAAGGAAACAGAGAGTAATGTTAAAAGAAAGACAGCTATAGGGATTAACACAGAGATACTGTTTAATAGATCTATTTACCAAAGAAAAGATGGAAGAGCGCAGAAAACTGCAGCTAAAGCTGCTTTTGCGGCAGTTTTCTGCCGATAAAAGCAGCGATAATTTTATTGCCTGTGTTGATAATATGCCCCTTAGTATGCTTGAACTACAGGGAGAAAGCATAATGAACAAGTAGTGAAAGAGTGATCAGTCAGAGACAGTGAGAGTAATAGAGACGGAGTGAGTGAACAAGAGTGAGTAACTATGAGAACAGAGGGACTGAGAAAAGGAGTGGAAGGAGTAGAGTAAGTAAGTCATAGAGAAATGAATGAGGTAAGTAGCAAAGGCAGAAAACTGAGGGTTAAAGAAATGAATCAGTGGAACTAATAGAAGTTAAATGTGATAGAAACGTAACGAAAAGAGTACAAAACATTTACCTTATAATTGTCATTAACTTAGTCACTTGTTATTTTTATACTTTCAATCTGTGAAAGAAAGAACAACAATTTGAAAAATATTAAAACATGTATTTAAAAATTAGAAAAGACAAGGTAAAAGATTGACAATCATCCAATTTTACAAAGAAATAAAGTTAGAGGCCTCCGCTTCTCCATGCCCCCTACATAGTCCTAAATATATACATTTTAAACTGACGGTATCTTGTTGAAGATGAAGTGAGGCCTATCTTGCAACATGGTGCATCTTTTGCACTGCTGCTGCGTCACAAAAGTTTCTAGATGCTGATAAGGTGTGGCCTATCCACAGATTTGTTTCAGGTGAGTCCAACTCAGAGTTACAGATGAAATTTAAGTTATTGAAGAGTACAGAGGAGATAATACATGAGCAGGCCTACCAACGAAGTGAGTCATGTCCACTGCACTCTTGAACAAACGTCAGACCTCCTCTATCTCCTTGAACAGGCCTAAATCTCATCTGCACAATGTGATTCGTAATGTTATGAAACACAGGTAATGTAATTGAAAAACCTGCAATTTTTTTTGCTCATTCCACAATCACATCACTTGTGTTTTTCCTTTGCTTAGGTATCTCATTGTACAGATGTAGTCTAGCATAGGAAAGACTACGCAAAAGGTGAGCACTGTATGCAACAACTTTGACACTTACAGAAGCCTCAGCTTCTCCATGCCCCCTACACAGTCCTAAATATATACATTTTAAACTGACGGTACCTTGTTGCAGATGAAGTGAAGCCCATGTTGCAACATGGGGTGCATCTTTTGCACTGCTGCTACGTCACAAATGTGACGCAACGGTGGCGCAAAAGAGGCGCACGGCCATCATAAATCTGCTCCTAACATTTTAAATGATTGATTCAGGATGATGATAAGGTGTGGTTTATCCAGAAGTTTTTTTGAGGTGAGGCCTACTCAGGGTTGCAGATGAAATTTAGGCTTGTTGAAGAGTACAGAGGAGATAATACATGTGCAGACCTACCAATGAAGTGAGTCATGTCCACTGCACTCTTGAACAAAGGCCAGACCTCTTCTGTGTCCCTGGACAAGCCTAAACCTCATCTGCACAACGTGATTCATAATGTTAGGAAACACAGGTAGTGTAATTGAAAAACGTGCAAGTTTTTTTGCTCATTCCACAATCACATCACCTGTATTCCCTCAGCTTAGGTATCTCATTGTGCAGATGTAGTCTAGCATATCCAAGAGTACGGAGAAGGTGAAGACTGTATGCAATAGAGCAATGTACATTACTCACCTACCTTGACACTTACAGAAGCCTCAGTTTCTCCATGCCTCCTGCACAGTTCTCAATGTATATCATAAATACAAAACGTACAGAATTAATTAAACATGTTAAATGGTTTATTTTTGCTGTTCTCAGAATGTATCAAATTTCACTAAAAACAGTGAGTTGAAGATATTCATCATATAACAGCGGGGATAAAAATACACAATCAAAATGATTGTGTTTAAAAAACCCATATAACATAACCAATCAGAAATCAGAACTCCTTAAAAGTAACTTACTTTCCATGACGTCAAAGGATGTCCTATGAACAGCTTATACTCTGTTGTGCTGCTATTATTTTCAGCCCGCCACTTTCTGAAAGAAAAGCTCCATCGTTTTGACAAATATGTTACATACAATAAATGACTTCTCGCTCTCTACCGCACATTTCCTCAAGGCCAAATCGTGTAAGAGCCATTTATAACTCTTCAAATTCTTCTATGCAAATCCCGTCATTTTCTTTTTCCGCAACTTTCAGAAAGAAAACGTTCAAGATCACTTGCACAATCCTGTACTAGTAATATCTCACCCTTCTTGCTCACTCATGTTCCACATTTCCACATGTAACTTTTGACTCTGTACTACACTTATCCTCAAGGCCAAATAGTGTAGGAGCCATTAGAACCTCTTGAAATTCCTCAGAGCAGATCTCGAGATTCTTTCCCTAACATTTTGGTTTTAAAAACACCAGGTAAGAATTTTTAAGGTCAAAAGGCAATTTTTTTTTAAAGTTAAAACAGAATCATTGCAGAATGACCAGCCATTTCTAGACTTTAAATAAGCTGTGTAATGTCCTGATGTTGTTGAAGGACCGTCATGATATATAATTGCTGCAGTTAAAAACGTCCTTCCTGATATTGACAACTGCGAAGCCACAACATTTTTAATTAAAGTTGTCAATTTTGTTCCATCAGGCCTACATCGTTGGAACATTAAAATGACATACTGGCCATATGTTCGTATAAATAATGTGGACAGCATTGCTGACTTACATTGGCTACACTCCATGTTGTGATCGGCTGATTTTACTAGCTTATTAAAGGACACTGATTTACTGTCTGGCAAAGTTAAATATATAAATCTTTCTGAGTCTACACTAGTAGTACTTGATACCCTACAGTTCTCGCAGTCATGCTGCCATTGATAAGAAAGGCCAAACAGTTAATCTACATCTACATCTTCATCTTGCAATACATCAAACATATACATTAAAAACTCCTGACAATCTTGCTGAATATTTTGAGAGAATTGCGTTTGACCTGAACACTTGTCTAACAGATTTAGAATTTCAGACACACTTTCTATTTTTGTTCTATCAGTGCTACATTTCTCTAACACAGAATTCAGCAAGCAGCAAAAACTTTGATCCGAATTGATCACAATCTGTTGTTTTAAAGTTTCTAGAGAAAAGACAACAATAACCACTACATTAGCATAGCAGTTGACACCAGAACTATTTTCAAATTGAAAACCAACAACATCTTTAACAGAATCCTTTTTCTTTCTGCTTATAATTTCAGGTTCATCGACTTTTCGTCTTTTTGCTACAACCTCCCTACTATTGGTCACATTTCTTCGTTTCCGGCCTACCACACGTTTCTCAAACAAAGGATATTGAGGCAAATGTGGCGCATACTCTCTTCTTAACCTATTGTATTCCTTAACACAATCTAGATCCGCACAAATGTTTGTGACATCACACTCAATCAAGTACAATCCCGATAAAGTTCTGACTCGTGACAATGCCACATATGCCATACCCTCCTTGAACACAGAACTGCCAATATTCACCAATGCACTGTCTACACTTAAACCTTGCGATTTATGGATTGTCACCGCATATGCCAAGCAAACAGGAAACTGCTTACGGCGAACATATAAGTCTTTTACAAGCAAAAACCTAGCAGAGCAACGACCAATTAGCTGTACTTCCTCAATGCCATCAAATTTAATTTTTAAAAATTCAATTCCTTCTCTATTTCTGTATTTCACAAAATCAACAACATTACCCATTGATCCATTTACCAGACCTCTTTCAACATGTAAATTCCTTCTTAAAATTATACAGCAATTTAAGCACACATTCAGAGTCTTTTCAAAAGCTGCACTTATAGATATAGTCTTCTCTAATGAATCCAATTTGGATTTCAAATTCTCAGACAAAATAATTGTTGATCCCATATGCTCTACTCTGTCAATAGCTTCCAGTTTCACAATCTCTTGGTTTTCTAAATGCAACATTTTGTTGTTGAAAATGGCACATTCTGCAAGAGTTGGCATCAAACATATTCCAGATTTCTTCTCAGTAATTTTCTGAAAAATATTCTCAGGCAAAACGTCTTGTTCTGGATACAAATTTGATAGTAATCGTGCATGTAAAGCTTCTTTCCCATGCTCGGTCACTTTTCCGATTCTAACATCTTGTAGCATATTCTTGTAATCTTCATCCTTTGCCTGACGCATATTTTAATGCAGTTGAGCATAATTGAAGTTTAACCATATATTGACGTTGCCAATGCTCCCTAGGCACTTCTTGGTATCTTCATGCGTGAGCATTTTGAACACAGGTTGTCCTTTCACTGGTGTCAGCTGCAGAAGATCACCGAAAACAATGATGTGTTTTCCACCAAATAACACATCATACTCTGTTTTGAGAACTTCTTGCATTCTCAAATGCACAAAGGCAAGCATGACATTGGAAACCATGCTTACTTCGTCAATGATAAGAAGTTTCATTTTCCTCAAGACTCTTGAAACTTCACAACAAGCATCTCCAGATAACTTGTGGTATTGTAATTTGTTATCATGCTCCACTGGCAGCATCAGTAGACGATGCAAAGTAATACCTTTAATGTTATGTGCTGCCAGTCCAGTTGGAGCGGTGACAACACAAGACAGCGATGACTCAGTCCTTTTCTGCAAATAACATGAAATTGCTTTAATGAGGAAACTTTTTCCAGTTCCCGCTTCTCCACTCACGTACAGTCGGACAGGCTTCAACGACGTACATGAGCACTCTTTCTTCTCATGACTTAATCCATGATCAATTTGGTTGGTAACTTCGTCATATATTTTCCTCTGCTCAACGTTGAGTTGTCTTTCCAAGTCTTCTAAGTTAACCGCATCCTCCTGAGCATGTGCCATGGCTCTTTCCACTTCAATCATGGCAGTGGCAGCTTCATTTTCGATAACTGGTCCTCCTAGTGGATCCTGACTCAATGAAACAGAACTCTGACTGTCCTGAGAACTGTCTCTAGCAATCTCGGCTGCAATCGTTGCTTCCTGCTCGATTTCCGCATTCAACATTTCTAGATATTTTGGAAAAACAGGACATTCTATGGTCTCCTTGGCGGCATTGAAAGAGTCTTCGTAACAGAGGAAATCTCCAAGCAGTTCCTCTTCTGCACGCCAAGGCTTGAAAAGTTGCAAAAGTGCTAAATAGAAAAACTCTTTTCTTTCAGGAGATTCACCACTCAATTTTCGATGGTTTACCAAGTGGCATTTTCTTTGCTTGACCAGACATCCCTCACTTCCAATTACAGCATACACTCCTTTATCAATATCTTCTTTGATGTTCCTCTTGAATATGTCATTTTGTAGAACCTCATATAGACAAACATTCTCGAGGTGACTGCTTCTATTTGGATAATATGTATCCAACATGTTGGTCTTCAAAATATCGGTACTGTTTGGCTCCTTTTCCGCCAAATACTCAATTTCCCGCACAGGTTTCAGAACTCGATTACGCGTTGCAGCAAGACCAAGACTCGCCCAAACGATACTCCTGGATTTGGAATAGAGACTTGCTGAAGACAACCGGTCAGAACATTCGTAAGCTCCGATTTCTTGATGTGACAACATCTTCAGACTGAAACTGTACAACTTCTTACTGAGACTCTTTTCATGGGAAATGTCCTCCCACATATCCTTCAATTCTGTCTTTTCTTTTTTGTTGATGTAAGATGTCACATACCGAGCCACAGCCATACAGTTATCAGCCACAAACTGTATATCCATGTTAGCATTCCACATGGACAAAATCACTGGGTTGTAGTCGTTGATGTACTTGGACTCTTCGTTCCTTTTCAAATTGTATGTATTATAGGTGATTTCTTCATCACATTATGTCGTAGCGAAGACATCAAACTGTTCACTCTTCCTTTAGAAATCACCGGTCGTGGAAAGGCGAAACGACATTTGGTGTAGAACTTGTCCTTGTTTCTGAATTTACGACGACAGTACTTTCCACAACGATGGCTTTGGAAGCGTAAAACTTGTTCTCTTAAGCTTTTGTCTTCCTTTGCATTTGGAACAGCACATGTAGAATACTGTTCTATGAAACTCATTACTAAATCATCTGGATCTGTTCCAAATTTAGGTGCATCCTTAATCCACAGCAGCATATGTATATGAGGAGCACCTCTTGCTTGGTACTCCTTTCTCCAGAAGAAATCCAACACTTCTCCAAGAGGTAGATTTTTCTTGTTCATGATGAAAGACATCATAGCTTCAAATCTATGATTGAAGTACCTGCATAAATTCACTGGATCCAAAGAGCACAGTTCTCCGGGTGTCTTGAATTCGATATTTTCAATGTTTCCATTTGCCTCTCGTAGAAATTCAAGTAAGTCTTCCCAGCCATACTCGGCACAGCTGAGAGTGAGGAACCATGTGGGAGTTCCTAAGTTCCTCAGCATACATTTTAAATCACCATGACGACGGTACCAGTACTCATTAGTACCACGCTGACACGCCATGAGAATAATCAGGTGAGAATCCAAAATACTGTCTTGCACATTGACTTTATCCATAAAGTCACTTGCCGAGATGTTTTGCATCTGTACACCACTTTTCAAGATGTGGTTCACTGCATATGACAGTCCAGACAGATCGCTTTCAAACAGTAGATGAAACAAATAGGGAATGCATTGACGAAACCTAGGATCTTCTGCATACAATCGTAAAGTCCGGTATTCAGAAGCAGGAATTTGATCAGGTCGCTCATCATATCTTCCTCCTTGACCTGTTGGAAATAGCTGTGGGAAACACCGAGCTTCCAAACTTTGCTCCCAAACACTAATGGGACTTCCTTTGGCTTGTTTCATTTGAAACAGCTCAATAGCATTCCCCATGACTTCCTTGGAATGCAAAGGATGAACACTATAATGTTCATATGTTTCTTCATTTTTAGAGGGTTCTACTTTCTCAATTTGACCAGCACACAAATCGCTATCCTCTTCTTCACTTACTTCCTCTTCTGCAACACATACATTCTTATAATACTTATTGTTGTTCTTCAAATACAATGTTGCCTTTTTGACTTTCCTAACATCCACTAAATCTTGCCATATTTTCTTACTCTTTGTCGGAACCCCATTAACTAAGATAACCAGAGGTTCCTCTTCCACTTTCTCTACTCCAATTGTATTAATGTTTTTCTTCAAATCTAGAGGCAAATAAACAACTCTTCCCTTTAATCCTCTCTGTAAATCTGATGGAGGCAATTTCCCTGTCTTTGGCTCCATTCTTACAATAGCTTGAAAGGGATGAATACTTTGAATCAAAATAGATTCATAAGTATTTAAATCCTTCAATTCAGAAGGAATCTCAACCAATTCCAAATTATTATGAACCGCTCTAGCAGGCATCCGGTTTTGATTTAATTTGTTACAACAAAAAGTACACACACGTTGATCCAATCCCAAATCAAAACAATTTTCTACCATCAAGTATGTTGCAAAATCCTTCCATTCACTATTATTTTCCCTTTCACTTTTCGCATATAAATCCACTAACTTAGTCTGATTCTTATAATAAGTGCGTCGACAACACACACAAGTGAAATTAGGCCTCTCACTTGATTTCACCTGAAACGTGGCAATTTCCTTCTGAAAATTATCTGTACTGGAAACCTGTACACTATCTTCCACATTACCCTCTTCTTCTGGGTCAATTTCAACATTCTCCTCTTTACTTGCAAAGTAACAAAACTCAATTTCTTCACAAATATTCTTCTCATCTACTTCAGAACCATGCAAAAGAGCAGTGCATAATTGTTTAAGCATAATTGCTGGACTCTTAGCATAATACAACATTAACATCTAACTAATTTCCTCACTTTATTATGATGCACTGCTAGCATCCTGAAATGATGAAAAACACTCTGGCATACTCTCCTGGAAAGACAAGCCAGTTAATGACCATGCAAACCTGTCACTTCTCTCACTCTGCAAGGATCTAATTCTTGCAACAACATCATTTTCTGCTTCAAAATTTTCTTATTAAATGTCCGTACAAAATCACAAAGCAAATTGATGGAATCCTGTTGCACTCTGCAAATACTACTACACTTCCAGGTGTACACAGGTCCCTTAGGACGTCTTCCTAAAACCTCATTACCTAACACCTCTTCTGTCTCTGTTGTCACAAGTTTTTCTTTTTCAACCACACATCCATCTTTCACCTCATATGCTCGACCACTGGTGTCAACTGCATGCACCAAATCATTATCCTGAAAGTAACTCTCCTCATTAAAAAATGCCTCAGAACTTGAACTATGCATCCATTCTCCTGAAAAAACTTCACAAAAATTACTACGATTAACTGTTCTTTTCCATCTACTATTTGTTTTGAAATTATAAATTAACTTGTTTAGTTTCCTAATTCTATTGATTATCAAAATAAATAACTTTCGCTTAATTTCGAATGCCTGATCAATAATTTTCTCAACTTTTTTTTTTCTCTTATAAAAAACCACTTTCTGTTGACCTTTCTTAATATTTTTAACAAATTACCAATTATCCTGTTGCGGAACATTCGTCTAGGAATGTCCCTAAACTGACTTTTCCTTCTACTACCATGCACAGAGTTATCTCCTGCTCTACCAGTAACATTTTTGATTGGCCTTTCCTTTCCGTTTAAATTGGCTCTCTTTTTCTGGACTAAAACTTGTTCTGTAGTTATACTTTTGTTTCTACAAATGTTTCTAAGGAATGATTTCGTTCTCTTACCCGGAGCTTTCTTGGTGACTTGACGAGATTTTATTGTAGAGGACTGCTGCAAGCATTTATTAATCTGCTGTCTTTGACGTTTTGTAGCCTTTCGGATTCTATCCTTAGATGGCATTCTCTAACTTCGAAATGATCTGCAGTTGAATCTGTGGTAAAATATATTAAAAAATGTTATTAACCACTATTACCAAACAGTAAATCAATAATAGTCGTCAAAAAATTAACATACTAGTTGTCAATCTACATACAATAATTTTTACTGCATTATGAAATTTAAAACTCACAAATAGTTGCAAAGAAATAGAATGCTTCTACATTTCACCTGTGCTCTTTTATATGTGAATCTTCACACAATTTGTTTTTGAAGTTGTATTTAATTTTAAATAAAACAGTTTACATGGTTACTTTTCATTTCGAGTAACTTAAATTTATTTTTAAAAGTCTTTATAGGTTAATAGGCTCGAGCAGGTCAGATGCCCACCCTATATCATACAATTCTGACAAATCAGCATCCTCATCAACTACTTCATCATCCACAGGATATAAATCATCCAAGGGATCTACTTCCACTGACGTTTCAATGACAAGTTCAATGATAAGATCGAGATCAACAGATTGCTCATTATCACTCATGGTTGATGTTCTCGTTATCTTTAAAGAAAGAGAACAACAATGAGATGTTGCAGAGTAAGAGACAAATCTCAGAGACTATAATAGTAAAATTGTTTAACAAGAGTAACATTATGCAGATATTATTTAACCATGTCCAGCGATGCTGAGGAGGTGAGGCCTATGTCCAGGTTTTCAGTGAACAGGACTCATCTCTTCTTAACCTTGGATAAGCCTCACCGACTCTGTGTCCCCTGCTAATACTTAAATTTAAAGGAGCAGATTTATGTTAACTGGCGCATCCCCAGGGATGCACCAGTTAACGTGCGCCACTGCTCTGCCACCCATGATGTGCCGCATTTAAAATGCAGAGCACCATTGAGCAAAAACAGCACAGATGCATCACGCATCTGTTCCACAAAAACGGCGCATTGCAGGAATCATATCATAAACGCGACATATCTACTGCAATGCACAGGGGCAAGCCACACATTGCATGGTGCATCTCTCCTTATGCCTGTTTCAAACAGGCGTAAGGATTTGATTCAGCAATGCCATAAAGGTGACTCAGTGAAATCTTCTTAATTTTACTGTGTTAGTTTTACATGGCTTTCATGCAAATGACTGCCCACCCTGCAACAAAACGCCCACATGAAACCTGACGCACGTTTCATGTGGGGCAGGACTTTACAGCATGACACATCTTCCTTGATGCTTCAAGTTGTAAATATGTCACAACATAGCGCATCTTTTGCTCCGCCGCTGCGTCACAAAAGTTTGAGGTGAGGTCTACTCAGGGTTGCTGATGAAATTTAGGTTTGTTGAAGAATATAGAGGATATAATACATGTGCAGGCCTACCAATGAAGTGAGGCCTATCTTGCAACACGGTACATCTTGTAAATCACTGCTGCATTATAAAAGTGACGGAACAGCAGCACAAAAGAGGCGCACGGCCATCATAAATATGCCCCTAACACTTTAAATGATTGATTCAGGATGACGATAAGGTGTGGACTATCTAGAGGTTTGTTTGAGGTGAGGCCTACTCAGGGTTGCAGATGAAATTTAGGCTTGTTGAAGAGTACAGAGGAGATAATACATGTGCAGGCCTACCAATGAAGTGAATCATGCCCACTGCACTCTTGAACAAAGGCCAGACCTCCTCTATCTCCCTGAACACGCCTAAACCTCATCTGCACAATGTGATTCGTAATGTTAGGAAACACAGGTGATATAATTGAAAAACAATTATATACCTACATTCATGGGGAAGTGACTTAAAATGCCCTAACACACATGAAAGCTTTTTTTTAAGGCCCTTGCACCTTTTTTCCATCACTTTTAACATGGCTATATAACTCGAAGAATCAAAATCTAAATTAGCCAAGCACACATGGGGGCGTGTTTACAAGGACCTTGCACCACGGGGAAATGTCTAAAATTAAAATGGAAAAAATAACACCAAAAGGGACTCAAAGACCTTGTAAATATGCCCCAAGCAACCTATCAAACTCTAGCAGTACATATCAAGAAACCTAATTGATTTTAAAAAACGTTTTTAAACCTATCATGTAAAACAATTATATACCTACATTCATGGGGACGTGACTTAAAATGCCCTAACACACAAAAAAGCGCTTTTTTAAGGCCCTTGCACCTATCTTTCCATCACTTTTAACATGGCTATGTAACTCAAACAATCAAAATCTAAATTTGCCAAGCACACATGGGGGCGTATTTACAAGGACCTTGCACCACGGGGAAATGTCTAAAATTAAAATGGGAAAAATAACATCAAAGGGACTCAAAGACCTTGTAAATATGCCCCAAGCAACCTATCAAACTCTAGCAGTACATATCAAGAAACCTAATTGATTTTAAAAAACGTTTTTAAACCTATCATGTAAAACAATTATATACCTACATTCATGGAGACGTGACTTAAAATGCCCTAACACACAAGAAAGCGTTTTTAAGGCCCTTGCACCTTATTTTCCATCACTTTTAACATGGCTATGTAACTCAAACAATCAAAATCTAAATTTGCCAAGCACACATGGGGGCGTATTTACAAGGACCTTGCACCACGGGGAAATGTCTAAAATTAAAATGGGAAAAATAACATCAAAGGGGCTCAAAGACCTTGTAAATATGCCCCAAGCAACCTATCAAACTCTAGCAGTACATATCAAGAAACCTAATTGATTTCAAAAAACGTTTTTAAACACATCCAGTAAATCACTTATTTACCCACATTCATGGAGAAGTGACTTAAAATGCCCTAACACACATGAAAGCGTTCTTTTAAGGCCCTTGCACCTTTTTTTACATCACTTTTAACATGGCTATGTAACTCAAAGAATCAAAATCTATTTGTAAAACACTTGACACAAAGCAACATTTTAAATACACAACTTTCTTCTTAATTTTCTCCCTAAAGCATACTATTCTCTATTTAAATTAAATGAATCTTTTCTCACCTTAGCAAATACTTTTTGAGTTTCAAAACAGTCTGAGACACACACCAATTTGTCTTCAGCAGAACAAAGGGTATGCACTCCAGAGGCTGCAGCCAAAAATAAGCACAGAAATGCTGTAATTCATCACACATATCTCTCATGTCACCCAATCAAAACTCTTCCCTCAATTTTTTCAAATCAACACCCTTCCCCCCTCTGCCCTTTCTGCCTTTTTTGCATAGCAACCACCTCCTGAAAGACCTCTCATGTTTGCAACTTCACACAACAATGTTTCAATTGAACTCTGAACTCTGAGTGCACCTGCGTATCCAGTGCAATTTTTCATAAAATGATTTTTTCTTAACCATTCAAATTGCATCTTTCAAAGAACTCATCCATTCACCCGCACTTTCTGTTTTCAGCAATCAAAATCCACCAATCACTGCTACTGATTAATTACCACAGAAACTCCACAGTTTTGTTCATTACAAACTCCTACTGTTTGAACTGCCATTTCATTACCACACTTCATCTGACTGCAGCAGAACCTCCTCTCACCATGTTTTCTGTCTGGATTGTTGGACATAGTTACAATCACTGGGCTCAAAGGTATACTGATAACAGAAATTTACCTAACCTCAATTTAGAAAACGTGGAAATCAAGTGGATTGGCCACAGAGGATTAAGATGTCACCAATTGATACCATTGGTGAAAACCTTTTTGCATTTGCCAAAACCTAACCTGTTAATTGTGCACTGTGGAGGAAATGACTTGGGCACTTTGACTGGGGTAGGTCTGGAAATGCTTTTAAAGGACACCTTTGAGCAATTGATGGCACTTTTTCCTCAAACTGCCTTGGTATATTCCAATATATGCCAAAGACAGAAATGGAAGTGGTCCAACGAATTTTGTCCACAAATTGAGAAATCGAGGAAGCATGTAAATAAGTCTGTTTCAGCTTACATGAGAGACCATGGAATGGGCTGCATCCACAACAATAACTTGCGTTACTACATGCAAGATATCTACAGAGGCGATGGAGTTCACTTCTCAGATGAGGGGAACAGAGTTTTCATCCTGAATTTAAGACTATGTATTGGTACCTACTTATAAGTACCTAAATGTACCACAGACCCAAAAGCTCTTCTCAGAGCTACCCTAACTATTATCGCTATAAACAAATTTTAAATGTAACTTTTTTTTACTAATTTTCACAATTTACGCTTTCCGGAGCGCTACCCGGTACGCGCACCGGACGCAAACCGCGCGAAAATTTGAAAAACAATGGTTTTTTTTCACACATATGGGCCTCCTCAGCCATCCTCAGAAAACCTAGGGGGTCAGGATACGTCTACCGTGCCCCCTTCTACCCATTCTGAACATTATTTGCCCTCCATCTTGTATCTCAATTCTACCGAAACACAAAATGGAGGACTCCCGTAACGCTGCCGGTTCGCCTACCGGGGCACGCACTGGGAAGCGCCCGCTCAAAAAAGGTGGGAAAGTAATTTACAGAAAAACGACTGGAGACACTTTCACCAAATATAGATTAGCTCATACTACATACCAATCCCTACCATTTTCACAAATTTGGTTGGAATTCCATTTAGCCTTTTAGCCTGTAGACCTCTCTAAATACCCTGAGGTAAATTACTTCACAAAATACATCTGAAGTGTTGGAATTGACAACCAATTAAAATGTTACTTTCATTTTCTTTTTTTTTTACCTGACATTTAATTGGTTATGTACCTGAATATATATAAAGAAAGAGAGGGAAACACAGCCATTTTCACTACTACTTCCTGAAGTACATTTCAAGAGCATTTTCACCTCTCTGTAAAGTAAATTGATAATTTGTAAGGGGCACTTTAAATTAATTTGTAAAAACGTTTTTTGATAACTATTTACTGTCCCCCTGCTATAGTTATAGATACAGATAGGCTCCTCTGTTATATTTATTGATTGACTTAGGCTTCTCTGCTATAATTATGAATTTACTTACTTTAACTTCACTGTTAAAAAAACAGAACTACCTGTCTGAACTTAAACCCAACAGTGCCCTAACTCTTCTGATATAATTATTTTTTTATGCAATTTACAGCAAAAAATGGAAGGGGAGCACGAAAATATCAATGTTTCCTTCGACATTACATCTGAGGAGATTTTAAATGAAGAATTTCTAGATGAAGATTTTATGGATCAGTCTTTTGATGAACAATTTATTGGGAGATTCCAGATGATGTAATGCTGGAAGTTTTATTGAACTATGAAAATTCTGACCAATACATTTTTATTTAATAATTAAAAATTGTTTGAGACATTATTCATTTTTATATCTAATTCATGAAGTACAACCAAAATAAATAAATAAAATAAAAAAACAACAAAACGAACAATCAATAAACATACAATATTAGAAAAGTCTATCATTCTCTTTTCCTCATAGTACGCTCCCCGGACCGCTTTCCGGTGCGCGTACCGGGTGCACCCACGCAAAAAAACGAATTTTTTAAATGATTTTTTTGCCCCGCGGGGCCCTTTTAAAGCCTCCACATCAAACCTAGGGGATCAGGGAGGATCTACTATGCCCCCTTATGGTCATTTCCCCCTTTGTTTTGGCCTCCTCTTGTCTCTCGATCCTACCGAGAGACAAGATGGCGGCCGCTCCGCACTGTTTATAATGTTGACAGACACCGGAGAGCCAATCAGCTTTGCTTCGCGAAGTTCCGTTACGCGTCAGGTACGCGAACCGGAGCGCTACCTGGAGCGCTGTTACAGATATATATATTTTTTTAAACGTTAATTTATCAAAATCCACTGGAGCACATATATTGAGACCTAGCAAAGGCACATCGGGCTACCAGTCCCTACAATTTTGCCAAGTTTCGTGCAAATCAGTTCAGTCGTTCGGGCTAAAAGTGAGGCCAACCGTCCTATGGAAATTAACATGGGAAAACGCGTTTTAGGACCCCCCTTTTTTCTCGGCCCCCCCTTGACAAACCCCCCCCAAAAATGTTCCATTTTCCTGAAAATTTCAGCCAATTCCGTCCACAAACGCCAAAGTTATTAGACATAGAATTTTCAAAAATCCCATAGAGAAAAAATCCTAACTATATATACCTACTGGCGACCGCCAGTAGGTAATAAATATATATATATATATATATATATATATATATATATATATATATATATATATATATATATATATATATATATATATATATATATATATATATATATATATATATACATATATATATATATATATATATATATATATATATACTTTAATTACTTTATTTCCATGAAACAATACATTAAGCACAATACATTTCATCACAGTTAAAACATTATATAGAAGGAGTAAACACTCATAACAACATGGTTTATACACACATTTGTTCATAAGCAATCATAAAAAGTATATCTAAAATAGAACAAGTGTACAAGAGACAGCAAGAATGTATTCCCAGGTACAATAAAATATAGCAAAACCTAGACAAGACCAGGCACAAAAATATATTTCAGAGTAAATTAACATTTTCAAATGGACTCTTCAAGTGCTATTAAGGCTACGAGATACATAGATATACCCATCTGCTTTCTGCAAAATGTCCCAAACTCAGCTGTTTTCTTAAAAGCAAGACAGAAAATAGTTAGCTACACATCATAAACAATATTCAAAGGTGTAGTGTTTGCATGCACGCGTCCGGAGGCAACATAATGTTGCCTTATGCCCAACTTGATGCAGAGAGGTCTAATCCATGTTCATCTAGCCAATTGATGAATGAGCAAAGAAAAGTATGTGCTCGATATCTTCAATGCTTTCGCTGGTAAGTGGGCTAAAAGCTTGGACTTCCTTATGTTGCTTCCATCTGCTGGTATAGCTACCCACTTGCAGAATTCCAAACCTACATTTAATATATAGAACTGTAACTTGGGATTGCTTAATGTGATCCATTTAAGTTCTGGCACCAGCTTATGTTTAAAAGCTATAAGAAATCTCTGTCAAACTATTGGGCTTCGCGTTTCTAAAGTATTGCTCATTTGTGAAGCTCTAATAGGTCGATTTCTCAATATACCTATTCCCTCTATAGATGATGGGTTACCCCAGAATGTTATCAAGCCAAGAGCTTGGGAGAGGAATTTAACATGGCGCAGCCAAGGTAAGTGGTGTTAGTTTTTCAAAGCCAATATCTCTACAAGATGTTTCCTATGAGGGCATAGCTCAGGGGTGATCCACAGCCTACCCTTTTAATCCCTGTATCAAAGAAAAGTGGGATAATACGTGTACTTAAGGGTAGTAACTATTCTCTTAAGTAACTACCTTTCTGATGTTCCTAGATCCACAGATTTTAGATTCATGGAAGGCCGCATTCTGGACCTCAGCGAGATACAGCTCATAATTCTGTGGTCCTGGAGGTACCAGGATGGCTGGTTGGCTTCCAAGGACCCCCAAGGACCCTCAGGTGCCAAGGGGACTTCAACTTCAACTAGTAGTGTCCCTGGAGGCACATTTGCACAGTGGTGGAGAAAGGAGGCATGGCCACCAAAAACCTCCCAGCAAACCTACTGTGTGGGACTTCCTGGAGATAACAAGAAGGATAGTTGGCCCTCAAGAACCCTCAATAGCCAAGGGGACTTCATCCCCTAATAGTATTGCACCAGGAGGCGTGTTTGCAGAGTGGTGGAGAAAGGAGGCATGACCTCCTAACAGGTCGCAGCTATCCTGCTGTGTGGGACTTACTAGAGGTAATAGGAGGGGTAGTTGGCCTTAAAGGATGTCATTGAGGGCCAACTACCCTTCCTGTTATTTCCAATAAGTCCCACACAGCGTGATTGCTAAGAATTCTTCGAAAGCCATGCGCCTTACTCCACCACTTTGCAAAAGCACCCTGTTGTTCACCACTGGTTGCGGGATGAAGTCCACTTTACTCCTGAGGGATAATGGGAGCCAAGAAGCCGTCTTAGTACCTCCTGTAAGTTGTACAGAGCCCCATTTCTTCACCACTCCTCAAACGCGACTACTAGTTAAAAGAAACATAGACATTCACTGAAAAACAAAGGTTGCAGGAACGTTATAGTTAGGAATTAGCATTTTAAAAACCTTAAAAATTCACTGAAAAAACAAAGGTTACTGGAACGTTGTAGTTAGGAAATGGAAAAAAACAAAAAATAGTAATCCACTAGAAAAACCAAAGGTAACAGACACATGTAGTTAGGGTCAGGTTTTACTTATGAACAGCCTATGACCTTACATATTACATCACTCATGACTTGGTCAGTGCCATCACTGATGACATCTCAAATGACTTCACTGATGACATCACCGTTGACATCATCCACAGAATCTCTGATGCACCCACTCACACCCCAATATATCCTTTCATACACCCACTCCAACTTCAACTCTACCATTCTTAAAGCCATTGACACACCCATGCCAGTATTCACACACCCACTCACTGATTCATAGGTTTACACACACATCCACTCAGTCACCCATAGAGCCACTCACACACCAATTAACTCGCTTATTCATACAGATACTACACATACTCACGTACACCATTACTGACACAAGCACACACTCACCCATACTGCCACTTTCAAAATCACTCACTCATACATGCAGTGACTCATATAGTCCAACACTCATCTATGCTATATTTCACATATGCAGTTACTCACCCATATACCACTTACACATCTATTCACTCACCAACACACCCATAAACACACTCACCCACCCATACAGCCCCTCATAGAAGAACTCACTAACCCACACATCTACTGACTCACTCATACATGCAGGCAGTCACACATACCCTCTCCCACCCACACAGACACTCATACACCCATACAGGTACCCAGAACACTAATCACCCATACAGCCACTCATGTACCCACTCACCAACCCAAACAGCCACCTAGGCACCAACTGGCAGACTGATACAGACATGCTCACAACAAAGTCACTCACCCATACATTCACTGAGACACTGAATCACTCACTTATACAGTCAGTTACACACCCACTGAATCATCTATACAGGTCCTCATACACCCAATGATTCACCAATACACCTTCGTATATTTATATATTAAACACTCATAACATTTTAAAAGCACTCACAGTCACTGGATGATTTCATCAATAATGTGATTTTAGATGTGATTTTAGATGTCATCTGTGATATCTGCCACAGTTAACCGAGCTTACACAACCTTAGGCACCGGTCGGGTAACGGCGTCCATCCGTGCCCTCCGTGCCTGATATCAAAAAGGTGTGTCCTTAGTGTCGGTTAACTCAATGGCGGTCGCCAGTAGGTATATATAGTTAGGACCTAGTTACCATAGGAAATTCCAAACATTCTATTGGGAATAACTTTGACGCCAATTGAGGGATCTGCCTGTAATTTTCCTTAAATTTGCCTCGCTGCGCTCCGCTCCTTCTCCAAAAGTTTCGGGGGAGATTCGTCAAGCGGGGCCGAGAAAAAAGGGGGTCCCAAAACGTGTTTTCCCCATGTTAATTTCCATAGGGGCATTCTGACAAGGGTACAGCTCGAAAGACTGAACGGAAATACAACAGATTTGGCAAAATGGTAGGGACTGGTATGCAGCAGTGCCTTTTGTATGTTTGGTGTAAATCCCTCCAGTAGTTTTTGAGAAAATTGAATGTGAAATTGAGTCCAATGCAATTTTCCATAGGACCTTTAGACACAGCTACAGCCCGAACGGCTGAATGGAATTACTGCAAACTTGGCAAAATGGTAGAGCCTTGTAGGCAGAAGTGCCTTTTGTATATTTGGTGAAAATCCATTAAAATGTTACTTTGGTTTTGATTTTGTGTGTGATAATATTTGATTGGCTGGGTATCTGAATATGTATGAGAAATGAGAAGGAAACACAGCCATTTTGAGATTTTAGTGTTTGAGGTATACTTCTGAGGTGTGAGATTGAGACAGAATTTACTGTTCAACAGTTTTCTAGGTGAGTTGTTAATTTGTAAGGAGAACTTTAAGTTAATAGGAAAAATATTTTCTGTTAGTTATTTAATGTTTTTCTGCTATATGTATGGATTGAGTAGGGCAACATCAGATGCAGTGCTTTATATTTCTAATTCTTGCTTGATACTATACACTGTCCAGGGAAACATGGCCATTTTGTGACTATAGTGTCTGAGGTAGTTTTGTGAGGAAATGTTGGTGTTCAATTCCTGGTGTGAGATTTACACAGTAGTGACTCTTCTAATAGAATTTAATAGTTTTTCTCTGCCCTATCTCACTCTTCCTCTGCACCATCTCACGGTCTTTCTCTTTCTTTTAATAGTACACTAACACTAACACTTACTCTGCATGCATTTTCTGCTTGCATCCATGTTAAACATTGCTCAAGGGACTTTTAAATATGCCCCTCTTTTTTGTATATTGTATCTCAATTGATGCCATTAGTAAAATCCTTTACGCATCTCTCACAGCATTTCATATTGTTTTCTATCTGCTATTCGTATCCCTCTCCATGCATTCACTGCTTGCATCCATGTTAAAGGTAGCGCAAAGCGCTTGTAAAAAAGGAGCATATTTACAAGCCCAATGAAACCATTAGCACTATCTCTATACCAGCATTGAATTCAAGCATGAGAAACACTTTAAAAAGAAGTCTACCCTATGAGGTAAAAGATACAAACTGTGAGCACACACAGCTAACAATATGGAAAAAGATGAAAATATAATTCCTTAATTCACATACACACTCAGTGTGATGCTTGTCAAAAATCTTAAAGCCAGTCATTTCAGCAAAAAACATTTAGCATGGTAAATCGTTTTAGGCACAGAGAGTGAGATGACACATACAGACAAACAGACAGATGGTGTAGGCAGACATTGAGATGACACACACATACAAACAGAGGGAAGGTGGAAGGAGAGAGTGAGATGAGGCATGCAAAGAGGGAGATGGTGCAGGCAGAGAGTGATATGAGACACACAAAGAGAGATGTAAACTAGTGTTTATAATGTTTACTTAATGTAATTGCTATGTGCTATGTTAGTAGTGGTCTATAATATGTCACATTTTACTTTTCAACAGATTGTAAATATCTACAGAGTCAAAATAGATTATGCCTACGAAAGACCGCCAAAAAAGACTTTATAAGAAAGCTTTATCGACCAAGAGGACTCAATTAGAAGATTCATGCAAAGGACAATCTTCAGAGAAAAGAAAAAATGCTTGTGGTAAGCAAACCAAGGATTTTTTAAGGAAATTGTTAAAATGCAGAAAAAGTCAAGACAGTGTATCTACGAAAAAAACAAAGTGTAAATACAAAAAAAAAGCAGAGGTCACCAAAAAATGGTATAATGGTACGAGGCGATCATTGTGTGTCTGGTAATCGTAGGACACATCAGTTTATTGACATTCGTAGACGAATGTTTCGTAACAGAGTAGTTTTGAATTTATTAAAAAATCTTAAGAAATATAATAGGAAAACAGCTTTTTACAAGAAAAAGAAAAGAATAGAAAAGTTTGTTGATCAGGCTTTTGAAGTGAAGAGAAAGCTGTATATTTTAGTAATCAATAGAGTTCGTACACTAGATAAGGCAATCAATGATTTGAAATCAAAATGCTAGTGGAAAAGAGTAATTAATCAGACTAATTTTTGTGATGTTTTTTCGGGAGAATGGAAGCATAGTTCAAGTTGTGAGCCATTTTTTAATGAAGAGAGTTACTTTCAAGGTAATGTTTTGGTGCATGCAGTTTGACACCATTGGTCGAGCAAATGAGGTGAAGGACGGTTGTCCAGTTGAAAAAGAAAAAATTGTGCCTAGAAATGCAGATGAGCTGTTAGCTGATGAAGTTTTAAAGAGACGTCCTAAGGCTCCGGTGTATACTTGGAATAGTAGTAGTATTTGTAGTGTGCGACAGGATTCTATTAATTTGTTTTGCAATTTCTTACGTACATATAGTAAGAAAAGTCTAAAACAAAAGTTTAACATGTTGCAGGACTTAGATCCTTGCAGAGTGAGGGAAAAAACAGGTTTGCATGGTCATTCACTGGCTTGTCTTTCTAGAAAAGTATGTCAGAGTACTTTTCACCATTTTAGGATGTTAGGAGTGCATCAAATTAAAGTGAGGAAAATAGTGAGAAGGTTGTATTATGCAAAAAGTCGAGCACTTAAGCTAAAACAGTTAAACAGTGCTCTTTTGCATGGATCTGAATTAGATGTGAAGAAGATTTATGAAGAAATAGAGTTTTGTTACTTTGGTGAAAAAGAGGACACTGTCGAAAATGATACAGTAATAGAAAGTACTGTGGAAGAGAATGTACAGATTGTAAGTACTCAAAATTTTGATCATGAAATTACAACGTTTAAGGTCATTTCAAGTGAAAGGCCAAATTTTTCTTGTGTGTGTTGTCGACGAACTCATTATAAGAATCAGACTTGGTTAGTTGATTTATATGTTAAAAGTGAAATGGAAAATAATAATGAATGGAAGGATTTTGCAACTTATTTGTTGGTTGAGAATTGTTTTGATTTTGGTTCTGATGTATGTATTTGTAAATATTGTTATAATAAATTAAATGAAAACAGAATGCCTGCTAGAGCTGTACATAATAATCTTGAGTTGGTAAAGATTCCGTCTGAATTGATGGGTTTAAATACCTATGAGTGTATTCTGATTCAATGTGTGCATCCTTTTCAGGCTATTGTTCGCATGGAGCCTAAGACAGGGAAATCGCCTCCTTCAGATTTACAGAGAGCATTAAAGGGAAGAGTTGTTTATTTGCCTTTAGATTTAAAGAAAAATATTGACACCATTGGCGTAGAAAAAGTGGAAGAGGAACCTCTAGTTATTCTAGTTAATGGCGTTCCTACAAAGAGTAAGAAAATCTGGCAAGAATTAGTGGATGTTAGGAAAGTCAAAAAGGCAACTTTGTATTTAGTAAAAAACAATCAGTACTACAAAAATTTATATGTAGGAGAAGAGGAAACAACTGTAGAAGAGGACAGTGATTCATCAGCTGGACAGATTGAAAAAGTAGATGTGTCTAGAAGTGAACAGATTTATGAGTATTACAGTGTTAATCCTCTGCATTCCAAAGAAGTAATGGGGAATGCTATTGAGTTGTTCCAAATGAAAGAAGCCAAACGAAGTCCCATAAGTGTATGGGAAGAAAGCTTGGAAGCTCGTTGTTTTCCTCAATTGTTTCCAACAGGTCAAGGTGGAAGATATGATGACCGACCTGTTCAAATTCCTGCGTCGGAATACCGGACTTTAAGATTATATGTAGAAGATCCAAGATTTCGTCAATGCATTCCATATTTGTTTCATCTTCTGTTTGAGAGTGACTTCTCTGGACTATCTTATGCTGTGAACCATATACTGAAATCTGGAGAACATCTTCAAAATGTTTCGGCAAGGGACTTTATGGATAAAGTCCAAGTGGAAGACAATATTTTGGAATCTCACCTAATCAATCTCATGGCATGTCAGCGTGGTACGAATGAGTATTGGTACCATAGTCATGGGTAATTGAAATGTATGCTAAGAAACTTAGGAACTCCTACATGGTTCCTCACTCTTAGCTGTGCTGAGTATGCCTGGGAAGACTTACTTGAATTTCTTCGAGAGGCAAATGGAAACATAGAAAATATAGAATTCAAGACACCTGGAGAACTGTGCTCTTTGGATCCAGTTAACGTTTGTAGGTATTTTAATTATCGATTTGAAGCTATGATGTCTTTCATCTCAAACAAAAAAAATCCTCCACTTGGAGAGGTTTTATATTTTGTTTGGAGAAAGGAGTATCAAGCAAGAGGTGCTCCTCACATACATATGCTGCTATGGATCAAAGATGCTCCCAAATTTGTAACAGATTCGGATGACACAGTGATGAGTTTCATTGAACAATATTCCACATGTGTTGTTCCGAAAAGTACAGAAGAAGACAATTTACGACATCAAGTCTTACGCTTTCAAACCCATCGCTGTGGAAAGTACTGTCGTCGAATGTACAAATCCAAGGAGAAGTTCTACACAAAATGTTGTTTTGGATTTCCACGACCAGTAATATCTAAAGGAAGAGTGAACAATTTTATGTCTTCACTGCGACATACTGTGACAAGAAAATCACTGAAAAATACGTACAACTTGAAAAGAAATGAAGAGTCCAAATACATAAATGACTACAACCCAGTCATTTTGTCCATGTGGAATGCTAACATGGATATTCAATATGTTGCTGACAACTCTATTGCTGTGGCTCGATATGTAACGTCTTATATCAGAAAATCAGAAAAGACGGAACTGAAGGAAATGTGGGAGGATATTTCGCATGAAAAGAGCCTAAGTAAGAAATTATACAGTTACAGTCTGAAGATGTTGTCACATCGATGGAATTGGAGCATATGAATGTTTAGAACGGTTATCATCAGCAAGTCTGTATGCCAAATCGAGATCCATCATTGGGGTGAGTCTAGGTCTTGCTGCAACACGAAACCGAGTTTTGAAGTCTGCACAAGAAATTGAGTATTTGGTGGAGTTTCAACCAAACAGTACAGATATTTTGAAGACAAATATGTTGGATACATATTATCCAAATAGAAGTAGTCATCTTGAGAACGTTTGTCTCTATGAAGTACTGCAAAGCTATACTTTTAAGAGGAATATGACAGAAGATATCAATAAAGGAGTATATGCTGTAATTGGATGTGAAGGATGTCTGGTGAAACAAAGAAAAGGACATTTGATTAATCATCGTAAAATGAGTTGCGAATCTCCTGATAAAAGGGAATTTTACTATTTAGCTCTTTTGCAACTCTTTAAGCCATGGCGTTCAGAAGAGGAACTACTTGGAGATTTTCTCAGTTTTGAAGATTCTTTCAATGCAACCAAGGATACCATAGAATGTCCTGTTTTTTCAAATTATCTGCAAATGTTGAACGATGAAATACAGCAAGAAGCTATCATTGCAGCAGAGATTGCTAGAGACAGTTCTCAAGACAGTCAGAGTTCTGCTTCGTTGAGTCAGGATCCACTAGGAGGACCAATTATCCAAAATGAAGCTGCCACTGCCATGGAAGAGGTGGAAAGAGCCATGGAACAAGCTCAGGAGGTTGTAGTTAATTTAGAAGATTTGGAAAATCAACTAAACGTGGAGCGGAAAAAAATATATGATGAAGTCACAGAACAGATTGAGCATGGTTTACGTCATGATAAAAAAGAGTGCTCATGTACGTCATTTGAACCTGTCCGACTGTATGTGAGTGGAGAAGCCGGAACTGGGAAAAGTTTTCTGATTAAATCAATTGCAACTTATCTGCAGAAAAGAACAGAGTCATCACTGTCTTGTGTTGTTACTGCTCCAACTGGGTTGGAAGCACAAAACATTAAACGGATTACTTTACATCGTTTATTGATGCTGCCAGTAGAGCATGATAATAAATTACAATACCACAAGCTATCTGGAGATGCTTGTAGTGAAGTTGGTAGAGTCCTGAAGAAAATGAAACTTCTTATCATTGATGAGGTAAGCATGGTTTCAAATGTGATGCTTGCTTTTGTGCATTCAAGAATGCAACAAATTCTTAAAACAGAGTATGATGTGTTATTTGGAGGCAAACACATCATTGTCTTTGGAGATCTACTGCAGCTAACTCCAGTGAAAGGACAACCAGTGTTTAAGATGCTTACGCGTGAAGATACAAGAAAGTGCCTAGGAAGCATTGGAAATGTGAATATCTGGTTATATTTTAAATATGCAGAACTGCTTCAAAACATGCGACAGGCAAAGGATGAAGATTATAAAAATATTCTACAAGATGTAAGGATTGGAAAAGTAACTGAACATGGCAAAGAAGCTTTACAGTCACAATTAATTTCAAATTTGTTTCCAAAGGAAAATATTCTCCCAGAGATTATTTATCAGAAAATTGCTGAAAAAAAACCTGTAATATGCTTGATGCCAACTCTTCGAGAATGTTCAGTCTTCAACAACAAAATGTTAGAGTTAGAACATCAAGAGATTGTGAAACTGGAAGCTATTGATAAAATAGAGCACGAAGGAGTTACTATTGTTTTGTCAGAAAAGTTGAAATCAAAGTTGGATTCTTTAGAGAAGACAATTTCTAAAACTGCTGGTTTTGAAAAGACTCTATATGTATGTTTAAATTGTCGTATAATTTTACGACGGAATTTAAATGTGGAAAGAGGTTTAGTAAATGGAGCAATGGGTCATGTTGTTGATTTTGTGAATTACCGAAACAGAGATGGAATTTAATTTTTGAAAATTAAATTTGATGGAATTCAAGAAGTACAACAGTTTAGTCGTTGTTCTGTTCGATTTTTGCTTGTGAAAGATTTATATGTCACCCGAAAACAGTTTCCTGTTTCTTTGTCATATGCAGTAACTATTCATAAATCTCAAGGTTTAAGTGTAGATAGTACTTTGATGAATATTGGAAGTTCTGTCTTCAAGGAGGGTATGGCATATGTTGCTTTATCTCGAGTCAGAACTTTATCTGGATTGTACTTGATTGATTTTGATGAGACAAAGTTTAGTGCAGATCTAAATTGTGTAAAGGAATATAATAGGTTAAGAAGAGAGTATGCTCCAAATTTACCTCAATATCCTCTATTTGAAAAGCGTGTGGTAGGCCGAAAAAGAAGAAATGAGAAAAATTGTAGAAAGGCTGTAGCAAAAAAAAGAAAAGTAGATGAACCAGTAATTGTAAGCAGAAACAAAGAGGATTCTGTTGAAGATATTGTTGGATTTCAGTTTGAGAACAGTTCTGGTATCAACTGCTATGCTAATGTAGTGGTTAATGTTGTTTTATTTCTCCAAAGTTTGCAATACCAGATTGTTGAAAATCGGGATCAAAGTTTTTGTTGTTTGTTGAATACTGTGTTTGAGAAATGTAGCAGTGATAGAACAAATATAGAAAGTGTTTCTGATATTCGAAATGATTTAGACATATGTTCTGGGATAACTCAATTTTCTCAGGATATTCAGCAAGATTGTCAGGAATTTCTAATGTACATGCTTGTTGTATTGCAAGAGGAAGGTATAGATGTTGAAAATCTTTTTGGCCTTTCTTATAAATGGCAACATGTCTGTGATAATTGTCCCTTTTCAAAAGATTTATATATTTGACTTTACCAGACTGCAAATCAGTGTCTTTTAATAATCTAGTTAGAGCAGCTGATCAAAACATGGTTTGTACCCAATGTAACTCTGCAATGCTATCAACATTATTTATACAAAGTTATGGACAGTACGTCATTTTAATGTTCCAACGATGTAGACCTGATGGAACTAAATTAACAACTTTAATTAAAAATGTTGTGGCTTCTCAATGATCAATTTCAGGAAGAACCTTTGTAACAGTAGCAATTATTTTCCATGATGGTCCTTCAACAACATCTGGACATTATGCAGCTTATTTAAAATGTCAAAAAGGCTGGACTTATTGTAATGATACTGTTTTGACTTTAAAAAAAACGTTTGCCTTTTGACTTAAAATATTCTTACCTAGTGTTTTTACAACCTACATTTTAGGAAAAGTAATTGGCCTAGAAAGATTGGAGCAATTATTAAAAGTTAGTCATCAGGATACTATATGATGTTTAGATTCTGGTAGTTTACTGGTTGTTTAAGATTTAAGGACATGATACACATCCTTGGGTGGAGATATAAATATTTTTAGGTGTTACGAAAGACGTTGGAGCTTTTCATGCAGAAGGTCGGGAAATGGGAGGTCAAGAGTATTATTAAGTATTTTACAAACCAAGGAATTTTTACGTACTATTTCGCCATGTGGGAAAGTATTTCAATGAAAAATGAGTATCTCGGGTAAATGTTGATAATATATGTTTTTACATAAGTTTGTAATGATACTCAATTGATTTTCAAACAACGTTTGCCTTTTGACTTAACAAATTCTTACCTAGTGTTTTTAGAACCGAAATTTTAGTGAAAGTAATTGGACAATGAAGATTGGAGCAGTTAATAAAAGTAAGTGTGTTGTTCAAAATTAGTTTGGGAGTGAAAGTGATCAAGATAATTAGTAAACTGGTAGTTGTCATAGACGTAGTGTAAGTGTATCACATAGTGAGTGATATCAGTATTATAGGAAATGTTTATCAAGAGTAAGTCAGAGGTGCAAATATAATTATTGTTAGATGATGAAATAGATGTTGGACTTTTCATTCAGAAAGTCGGGTAAATGGAAGTTTAAAACTACTATTAAGTAATTTCCAAAAAGAGGACTTTCTGTATACCATTTGGCCATGTGGAAAGGTATGTAAATGAAGAATACGTATTTTGGGTAAATGTGGTTAATATATGTTTCTATATCACTTTAGTTTGAAGGTATAATAATGAGATACTGTATCTTAGAAATTGCTGTTTGGAAGAAAACTTTTAAGATATGTTTTTTCTAAGTTTTATGGGTTTTTTAAACACAATCATTTTGATTGTGTTTGTTTTGCCCGCTGTGATATGATGAATAGTATTGAACTCACTGTTTTTAGTGAAAATCAATATATTTTTGGGAAAAGCAAAAATAAACCATATAACATGTTGTACAAGTTAATTAGCATTTTGTATTGTGAAATATATATTATAACTGATTTGGTTACTCTCTTCCACAGATATTACATTTATAAAGTAAGTACGACTAATAAAAAATACATTTTCATTACTTTTTTATTTCTGTTTCTCTCTATCCTTCCCTTACTGCCTCTCTCTTAACCTCACTGCTTTCATCCCTTCAGTTTCTCACTCCCTTTCTCTTATGTTCACTCCCTTTAACTCATCCACATTTTGTCACTGACTTTTTTTTGCTCCTTCACTCAGTCCCCTTCTCTCACTCTTTCCTTCACTCCCTCTATTTCCTCACTCTTTTACTCTTCTTGTCTCATGCTCACTCGCCTTTATTCATCCTCTATCACCTCTGTTTTGTCAAACTTACTGTCATTCTTTTACCCTACGTCACCCCAGTCCATTTATTGTGCTTCCCTCACTTATCTTCATTCCCTATACTTCACTCCCCTTCTTCTTAGTCTTCTCACCCACTCATGTTAAGTCAGTCCTTTTGTTTCACTCCCCTTCACCTCTCTTTCCTTCCTTTGCTCACTCACTAATTCCCCTCCAGTCACTCACCTAACTGCACTTCAAACACACCTTCACAAAACTCCCTGTGTCCTCTTACTTTCTCTGTACTCTTCCATCACTCCCTCTCTCTTAGACTCACTGTTGTTAACGCACCTGCACTAATTCCCCCTTCCCTCTCCCTTATTTCCCTTCCCTAACTCCTCTTTCCTTTTTCTCTTGTTTTGTCTCTTGTATTGTGAATAATGTATTATAACTGATTTGTTTTTCGTTTCCACAGATATTTCATTTGTAAGGTAAGTACGACTGACCCAAAAACTTTTTTATTTCTCTTTTTGTCTATCCTTCCATCGCTCCCTGTCTCTTAGCTTGACTCTCTCCATCACCTCATTCTGTCACTCCTTTTCCCTCACCTACACTACCTCATTTTCCGTTCTTTGATCCCTCACTGAGTCTCCTTCTATCACTCTTTCCTTCACTCCCTGTGTGTAGTCAATCACTCACTCCCATTGTCTCACGCTCACTCGACTTTATCGACCCTCTATCATTTGTCTTTCTTCAACTTCACTGTCCTTCTCTCACTCACCTCACCCTTGTTTTGTTAGGCTGCTTCCCTCAGTACCCTTTATTCCTATCCTTCACTCCCCTTCTCCTTTCTTGTTTCCCTCACTTATCTTTTCTCAGTTCATCTGATTTACTCCCCTTCACCTCTCTTTCCTTCTTTTGCTCCCTTACTCATTAACCTTCCCTCACTCACCTTACTCCACTTCACTTACTCCTTCTGTCACTCCCTTTGAACTCTGACATCCTCACTTCTCTTTCTTCACTGTCTCTCTGTTAGCCTTACTTCCTCTGTCCCTTCACTGTCTCACTGCCCTTCCCTTACACTCACTCTCTTCAACTCACCCACACTCCATCACTTGTCTTTCTTTGCTCCCTCACTCAGTCACCTTCTCTCACTCTTTCCTTCAATCAATCAATCAATGACATTTATAGAGCGCACTACATACCCGTAGGGTCTCAAGGCGCTGGGGGAGGGGGGGGTGCCGCTACTGCTCGAACAGCCAGGTCTTCAGCTTCTTCCTGAAGGAGAGGTGGTCTTGGGTCAGGCGCAGGTCGGTCGGGAGGGAGTTCCAGGTCTTGGCGGCCAGGTAGGAGAAGGACCTTCCTCCTGTAGTCGCTCTTCGGATGCGGGGGACGGCGGCGAGGGCGTGGTTGGCTGATCGGAGGTAGCGTTTGGGAGCGTAGAAGTTGATTCGGCTGTTGAGGTAGCTCGGGCCTTGGTCGTGTAGGGCTTTGTGTGCGTGGGTGAGGAGGCGGAAGGTGATTCTTTTGTTGACGGGGAGCCAGTGAAGGTCTCTCAGGTGTCCGGAGATGTGGCTGGTTCGTGGGATGTCGAGGATGAGTCTGGCAGAGGCGTTCTGGATCCGCTGGAGTCTCTTCTGGAGCTTGGCGGTGGTACCGGCGTAGAGGGCGTTGCCGTAGTCCAGTCGGCTAGTGACGAGGGCCTGGGTAACGGTCTTCCTGGTCTCGGTGGGGATCCACCAGAAGATCTTCCGTAGCATGCGTAGGATGTTGAAGCACGCCGAGGAGACGTTGTTGACTTGCCTGGTCATGGAGAGGGAGGAGTCCAGGATGAAGCCCAGGTTGCGTGCGTGGTCTGTTGGTTTGGGTGCGGTGCCCAGGGCGGGAGGCCACCAGGAGTCGTCCCAGGCAGAGGGTGAAGAGCCCAGGATGAGGACCTCCGTCTTGTCGGAGTTCAGTTTCAGGCGGCTGGTCGTCATCCACTCGGCTACCTCTTTCATCCCTTCGTGCAGGTCGGCTCTGGCGGCGGCTGGGTCGTTGGTCAGGGAGAGGATCAGCTGGGTGTCGTCGGCGTAGGAGATTATGCTGAGGTTGTGTTGGCGTGCGATGGCCGCGAGGGGGCTCATGTAGACGTTGAAGAGGGTGGGGCTCAGAGAGGATCCTTGAGGGACGCCGCAGATGACTTTGGATGCCTCTGACTTGTACGGTGGGAGGCGGACTCTCTGTGTTCTTCCGTCGAGGAAGGAGATGATCCATTCCAGCGCCTTGTCCTGGATTCCGACGTTGCTGAGGCGCTGTACTAGGGTGCGGTGGCAGACAGTGTCGAATGCCGCGGAGAGGTCTAGGAGGATGAGGGCCGCTGTTTCTCCGTTGTCCATCAGGGCTCGGATGTCATCGGTGGCGGCGATGAGGGCGGTCTCGGTGCTGTGATTGGCTCGGAAGCCGGTCTGTGAGGGGTCGAGGGATCCATTCGTCTCGAGGAAGGCGGCCATCTGCTTGTTGACGGTCTTCTCGATGACTTTGGCTGGAAATGGGAGGAGCGAGATGGGGCGGTAATTCTTGAGTTCGGTGGGGTCCGCTGTGGGTTTCTTGAGTAGAGCGCTGAGTTCGGCGTGCTTCCAGCTCTCAGGGAAGGTGGCGGTGTCGAAGGATGTGTTGATGATGTCTCGCAGGTGGGGTGCGATGACAGCGTCGGCCTTGTTGAAGACGTAGTGAGGGCAGGGGTCAGTCGGTGATCCGGAGTGGATGGAGTTCATCGTTTGGATGGTGTCTTCGGTGCTGATCGGGGTCCAGGCGTGGAGGGTGGTGGTGGGGGGTGGTTGTCCGGTCCTGGTGTGCGTTGGTTGGTTGTTGAAGCTGTTGTGTATGTCTGCGATCTTGTTGTGGAAGTATGAAGCGAGGGAGTTGCAGAGGTCTTGCGATGGGGTGATGTCGTTGTTTCCTGCGCTGGGGTTGGATAGCTCTTTCACGATGTTGAAGAGTTCCTTGCAGTTGTGTGCGTTGTTGTCCAACCGGTCCTTGAATGCAGTTTTCTTGGCGGCGCGGATCAGCTGGCGGTGCTTCCGGGTGGCCAGCTTGAAGGTGGTCCTGTTGTCCGGTGTGGGTTCCCTTCTCCAGACTTTCTCGAGGGCTCGGCAGTTCTTCTTGGAGCTCTTGAGTTCGTCGGTGAACCACGGGGCTTTCCTGCTGCCGGGTCTGCTGGGCGGGGTCCTTAGCGGGGCGAGCTCGTCCGCGCAGATGCTGATCCACTTCGTGAGGTTGTCGGCAGCCTGGCTGGGGTTCGCTGAGCTGGCCGGAGGGTGCTGGCTCAGGGAGGTGGCGAGCTGGTCTGCTGTGATCTTGTTCCAGCTTCTGCGGGCGGTCTGTTGCTGGTGGTGGTGGGTCGTCGTTCTCTTGAAGGTGAAGTGGACGCAGCTGTGGTCCGTCCATTGAAGCTCTGTGGCGTGGCTGAAGTCGATGTCTGGGCTGGAGGAGAAGACTGCGTCGAGTGTGTGTCCGGCGAGGTGGGTGGGGGTGGACACCAGCTGCTTGAGTCCAAGATTGGCGAGGTTGTCGAGCAGGGAGCTGGTGTTGCGGTCGTTGTTGTTCACTCCCTCTGTGTCCTCACTCCCCTTGTCTCACGCTCATTTGCCATCTCTCTTTTGACTGTGCTATGTCTTCCTTTGCTTGTTCCATGTTTCTCTGTGTGTGTGCCATCTTACCCTCTGTCTGCACAATATATGCATGTGCGTGTGTCATCTTACCCTCTGCTTGCACCATCTCACCCTCTATTTGTTCTATCTCACTCTCTGCCTGCACCATCTTACTCTCTACCTGTGGCATGTGTTCCTCTGCATGTGCCATCTATCTTTCTTGACTCTTAATCTCCTTCCTTCTCTCTTGTATTGTGAAATATACATTGTATGCATTATAATTTATTTGTTTCTTGTGTTTTACAGATATTATATTTGTAAAACATAATTTGTTTAAGTTTTTTATATCTTAGAAGGTAAGTATAAGAAATAAAAAAAATTTTTCGCATCAGTGTCTAAGTTTTCATTATTTATAAGGTAAGTATGAGAATCAAAAATAAGTTTGTTATCACTTTCTTATTGTGACAGAATAACTGCCTCACTCTTTCTCAGTCCCTTGCTCCCTCTCTCTCTACATGTCTCTCCCTTACAGTTAATCTTCTTTGCTCTCTCTTTCTACCACTCCTCCTCTTTACCCTGTCAGTTTCCCTCTTTCTTTATTTTGTTAGGTTTGATCTTATTCTCCTTCCTTCACTCTGTTATCCATTTCTTACCTGTTAGTAAACCTTCATTTAATGGCACTCCACTTCCTCTAGTGCACTTTCTTCTCTCTGTTTCTCACACCTCTTCCCTTTTGTGTTCACTTTTGTTTACACTTCTTTGTTTTGAAAACTGTGCCACAGGCCCTTAAATATTCGTTAGTTACCACCGAATACTATACGGCCTCAAGGCCCATAGGAATCAATGGCAATTACCGAATCGGTAAATACTGATTCGGTAAAATGACTGAATTATACAGATTCGATAATTTCAAAAGAGAAATTACATACATCCCATTTACCTACTCTTAAATATTGAAGTGGTATGATTTGGGACGCGATGTAGGTAGGCATTTACCGGTCGGTAACAGCTGAATTTGGCCGTTACCGACCGGTAAATGGCTTTTCCTATGTAGGAGGCATTTATTTACAGATTTGGTATTTTTACTGATTCTGTATTTACCGAATCAGTAAAATTACTGAATCCTTAAATACAGACTTGGTAAAAATACCAAATCTGTAAATTCTAATGTAGGTAGCACTGTTGATAGTGCTAGAGGCGTCTAAGAATTCGTTATTTACCACTCAATACAATTGGGTGGTAAATAAGGAATTCCTGTGTACATGCACATCTGTGCATGTACACAGGAGTGCTACAGGGTGTCAAAGTGACACCCTGTTCCCCCTGGCAGGATTCGGTATTTACCCATTCGGTAATTACCGAATCGGTATTTGCCATTGATTCCTATGGGCTTCAAGGCCCGTAGGAATCAATGGCAATTACAGATTCGGTAATTATCGAATTGGTAATTACCGAATCGGTAATTAATTCGGTAAAAATACCTACATCCCCATTGCCAGTTCTTAAATACCGAATCGGTATGATTCGGTATTTAAGAAGTGGTAATCTGGGATTACCTACATCGGGCCCTCGGTATTTATGAGTAGGTAAATCGAGATTACGTACATCTGGCCCATTGAGTTGTAACATATTTATATACATATGTTACATTTCAGTGCTTTGGAAGTAGTACAGTATACTATAGATAAACACCTTATAGGTTTATGCTGTACCACATTCTTATAGTTTTGCACTTTGACATTCACTATGACAAACGTTTACATACAAACATAGAAATGTAGTTCTTTCTTTAACCAGTAGAGGTAGTTCTAAAAATAACTGTTTTTTTGTTTTGTTTTTGTCTTGCTTGAAAAACGATGTAAAAAAAGAAACTTTTTAAGGCAGATAATTGTTCAACCGTAAACAAACTATGAAAAATAAAGAAAAAAATTATGGGGTGCACCTGTGCTTCCTGTTTTTTTGCAGGATAACTCGAATGGACTCTTGTCCAAAGGCTATTAGTTTCTGGCAACAGATGCATTGCATCATCAAATTCCTAAGTTCTGTTTGGATAATTGCAATCATTGATGCTTGCATTGGTGGTGGTGTTGATTGAGAAGAAGTGCTGGGAGCAGAGCCCTGCTCCTCTGATGATCTTTTCATTACAGCTTTACTCCATTTGTTTGGGTGTATATTCTTGACATGGTGTTCCATGCTAAAAGTTCCAAAGCTGTACTTCTTCTGTGGATCCCCTCTGGAAAGTACCGTGTCACAGATTTTGCATGTGACAAAAGGCGCATTTACCTTTTTCTGTCCTTCTGGGAATTAAAAAAATTTCCGAACTATGGACTCTTTCGGTGATCTAGGGGTTTCAGGAACAAACTCTTCCGAAGATGAACTAGAAGAATTCTCAAGTTCCTGGTGTTCAGAATGCTCAGGTTCCTCATGTTCAGAATGCTCAGGTTTCTCATGTTCTGAATGCTCTGGTTCCTGATGTTCAGACATTTCAATGGATTTTTCAGGAGCAAAGTGCTGATGAAAAAAGGTGTTTCTTCCTCGAAAGCCAAAGAAGAATGATGAAGATGGGAGGGGTCTTTCAAGAATTGGAGTAGGAAGAATTATAAACCAATAAAATCTTTTGTTATGAGGTCACATGGTTGGACGTAAGCTTACGAAGCGTTTCGGAGCGTTTACGGAGCACTTACGTAAGCTTACGGTGCATTTACGTATTATTTACGGAGCGCTTACGTCGTCTTACGATGCGCTTACGTAGTACGCACCCTCGCGGGATTTATAATTGCTTTAATAAAGTTATATATGGTCTTTAAAAGTTTAAATTAACATGTTCTTTATTATCCCAGATAATGTGTACCTTTAACTTGTGCAATGAATACTTATATATAACGATTTAAAGTTTATAAAACTTTCGGGGGTAAGAGCTCAAAGCTTTTACGTTGCCCGGACGGAGCTCTTACTTTGCGTGCACGTGCGACGTACCCTCGCGAGATTTGTTACTACTTCAAAAAGTAATATACTGTTGTTAAAAGTTTAAAAAAAACATTTTCTACATTGAAGCAGATATTGTCTACCTTTAAAATCTACGTTAAAAACGTATATATTATGTTTTAGAAATTTAAAAAATGTGTCAGGGTAAGAGCTCAGAGCGTTTACGGTGTGCTTACGGAGCGCTCACGGTGCGCGGACCCTGTAATCAAATAAAAAATAAACTTGAAAATAACAATTATATATATATATAATATTAAATATATATATTCACTGAAAAAACCATAGGTTTCAAGACTTACATAGTTAGGTATTAGCAATTAAAAAACCTTGCAAATTCACTGAAAAAACCATAGGTTACAGGTCATATATAGTTAGGTATTAGCATTTAAAAAACCTTGCAAATTCACTTAAAAACCATAGGTTTCAGGTCATATATAGTTAGGAATTAGCATTTAAAAAACCTTGCAAATTCAATGGAAAAAACCATAGGTTCCACGTCATATATAGTTAGGTATTAGCATTTAAAAAAACTTGCAAATTCACTGAAAAAACTATAGGTTTCAGGACATATATAGTTAGGAATTAGCATTTAAAAAACCATTGAAATTGCTCCTATATAGTTAGTTGTACTAACTATATTTCGCGCACCCGCAATCAACTGCTGATGATGTCACATATTACATCATTCATGACATGGTCAGTGACATCACTGATGACATCTCAAATGACATCACTAATGACATCTCAATTGACATCACTGATCACATCACTGATGATATCATTCATGTGATAATACAATGCACTACTTCACACTCTAATATAAACTTTGATACACCCAGTGTTAAACACAGACTACCATTCTTGAAACCATTGACACACCAATACCAGTTACTACATACGCACACACTGATTGCTAGGTCTATACACACATCCAATCATTTACCCATAGAATCACTCATACATACAGTCACTCATCAATACAACACTATCATCTGCACTCAAACACCTATACAGACACTCACACTCTGCCACTCATCCATGGAGTTACTCACACATCTAGTCAGTCATGCAAAGAATCAATCACACTTTAATTTCCTTAACTATAAAGTTATACACACAACACCTTACTTATTCAAACATATACTAACACAAACTTACTTTGTTATACAATTACTGATACAAGTACACAATGATCCATACAGCCACGCGCACAATCAGTGGCTCTTATGTATAGTCATTTATATATGCCAGCTACCCACACACACACTCAGTCTCCCATACAAATACTCGGGCAATCAATCAATAACACATATAGCCACTCATATAGCTACTGATCAACACATGCAGTTGCTTACACAACAACAGACATACTGATGCACACATTCAGACAGTTTAGTCACTAACCCATGCATTCAATAAGACACATTTAATCACTCACTCATACATTCAGTCATGTACCTACTAAATCTTTCATCTAGACACTTATACATCCACTCATTCTTCAATATGTAAAACATATTTAAACTTCACAGAAACACACAGTCACTGGATGATGTCATCAGTGATGTAATCAGTGATGTCATTTGAGATGTCATCAGTGATGTCATCATTGATGTCACTGACCATGTCATGAATGATGTAATATGTGACATCATCAGCAGTGGATTGCGGGTGCGCGAAATATAGTTAGTACAACTAACTATATAGGAGCAATTTCAATGGTTTTTTAAATGCTAATTCCTAACTATATATGACCTGAAACCTATGTTTTTTTCAGTAAATATATATATATATATATATATATATATATATATATATATATATATGCGGTCTATTGTGTTTAAAAAAAATCACAGAAGGTTCTTTTCAGCCCACCCACACTCACCATTGGATAACAACATAATCATTCTCCTTGCTGCCTTCTATTTTGGCAGAAGTGTGGAGCACCGCTCATCTACCGATGGACTAAACTTAATTAGTGTCCCTCCGATGCAAGCAATGTTTTTGAGTGTTCATGTTTTGTGCTGGCTTGATTAAAGAAATGTTTGTGGCCGTGTTTCATCTTTCTTCACAGCTGTGAAGGGGTGGTCTACCATGAATTGCTTTTGAAGGCAGAAAGTAATTTGAAATCAAGGCTGAAACCTATCTATCTATCTATCTATCTATCTATCTATCTATCTATCTATCTATCTATCTATCTATCTATCTATCTATCTATCTATCTATCTATCTATCTATCTAAAATGCATTTTCTCCATGTTAATTTACATAGGAAACTTCAGACAAAGTGACAGCCCAAACTGCTGAACCGAATTATACCAAATTTAGCAAAAAGGTAGCTTTTGGTTCAGAAAGCGCCTTTTTTCTCAAATGGTGAAATCCTTTAAGTAGTTCCGGAGAAATTAAAAATAACGATATCTGAGCACCGAGGAGGATTCGTGAACCCTCCCGGCCACGAGCCTCACTCTAAAAGGCTGTCAACACTCCAAACCAGGAAGTGTTCGCAGCCATCATGTGACTTGGAGTCACAAGAAAACAATAAAACAAAGATAAAAAAACAAGAAAAGGGGCAGGGTAGAAACACCCTCACCACCAGGCCTGCTCAGGGGGTCCCACAGGGAACCTCAGGGAACCTCAGGGCCCAAAGAAACATATATATATTTTTTTAATTTGGAAGGAATCGCGCTGGGTGCGTGAATCCGGACGAAAAATTCCAAAAAAAGAAATGCGGTCTCCCGCACTTTGTTTTCTAAAAACCCCTGGGTGGGCCAGGTCCCGGGGGCAATGAGTAATAATGGTGAGGGGACCCATGGGGGCCCCAACAGCCCCGGGGTGCTTCACCTCCCTGGGGCTTTATTTATAATATGCAGGGGGGCACACGGCCCCCCGCAGCCCTGGGGACTGCCACCTCACCAGGGCTTTCGACTTTCTTTACCTGGGAGACTCACACCCCCTGCAGCCCAGGGCCATTGTCGTTAGAGTCAGTGACCCACACGTTGATGAGCAGTGAGGCAGAGCGCCTAGGGTCCCCACCATCCTGGGAACCTAGAAGCAGTCTGTGGTGCTCGTGCTCCTTGTGGCCCAGCGCCCACTGCACCACCAGCTCTGGGAACTTGCTGCTGTTGCCACAGGACTTGATGTCCAGTGCAAAGGCCCTGTGTTAGTTGCCTGTCAGGGTGTTGGTGCTCAGGCCATTGTTGCCGGCATCAGGGTCGTGCACCACTGTGAGTGGGAAATGGGTTCCCAGGGACGCGTTCTCTGAGATGTCAGAAGTCCATCTGCTCGGCTGGGAAGGAGGGTGCATTGTCGTGAAGGTCCTGCACGTCTACCTTGAACATGAAGATCTACCACTCATTGGCGAGGGCCTCGAGGGAGAGCTGGCACCAGGTGCTTCGGCGGCATAGTGCCTAATGGTCCAGGTGCTGCTTGGTGTAGAGCAGCCCGCTCTCAGGGTCCACGTCCATCAAGTGTGGTGCTCAGTTCTCCAGCACTCAGAAGCTCTGCTTGTGGCCTCCGGGGGAGCCCCTTGGGCTACCCCCTAATCGACCATCCCTGCCGATGTTGCCCATCACCGTGCGCATCTCTCGCTCCTCTGGCACTGAGTTGTTCAAATTCTTCAGAGACTCGCGGGTGTCCCTAGCAACAGGCACAGGAAACAACGGGGCTGTCACTGGAGCTCGGCTTCTTTTCTTTTAGTTCTTTCTTTCAACCACTCTCGGATATTCCAAACCTCTTTTTTTTCACCCAGATGTTCTCTCCTTGGCGCTTGTCCCTTCCACCAATCCAGTGTGCTTCTTTAAACCCAGTGGGATCCAAACCCTTTGCCGATCCCTGTCTACGCTGTTCACCTCGTCGCCTACTACCCCCTTTTCCTTCCAGTGGTTTCCTTCATTAATGGTGCTTTCAATGCTTTTCTCACCTGCACCTTATTTCTTCTGCTTTCTTCTCCCAGACACTTCTTTTTCTGCCCCTTCAAACCTCTCGCCTTCTCCCTCTTCCCTCACCTTTCCCCATCCCTCCTTCCCGACGCTCCTCTGTCTCACGCTTGCCTTTACATCCCTCTCAGGCACAGTGCCTCCTTTTTTTCCTTACCCCAGCTCCGGAACATATTGAATTAAAGCCCTTCAAGACAGATGGACAGCCGGTAGACCGAAGCAAATTAGGGATGGTGGGCTTCAGGTTCTGCAACCAGTCCTCGGAAAACACCAGCATCCACTGCAGGGCATCATGATCATTGGAAAAACCTAAAAAAAAAATACAGAGAATGCAGACTGGTTCCTGGGCTCACGTTCACAGCTGTAGGGCAAAGGTGCTGGCCGGCCAGGGGAGACGGTGTCTGCAGAGCGAGGGGCGGGCAGCAGCGGGGCTTATTTCAGTCTCATCATCCATGATCCGACGGAAAGAGGGAGAAGGAAGGGCCCCGCTCTCTGGTCTGGTGAGAGGTGGCTCTTGCAGTGAGAGAGGCTGCTTTTCAGGGAGAGATCAAATCACTGCTGCGTCCCCACATCGCCATCACAGGCATCTTCTATTCTGCGTTTCTCTCTGAGACTCAATTGGGACTGCAAAGTGCAAAAAAGGGAGTTGTTCTGGAATCCCTATGTTGAAGGGATCCAATGAGGAGAAAAAGCTGCAATGATGAAAGGAGTGACAGTGATTTATGCTAGCAGATCACAGTTATGGGTCCCCTGAAAGGTAGTTTCATTCTTTTTTGTGAAAATAAAAAGTCAATCCACATCTGGCGCAGGCAAAAAAGAGGGGAGGAGAATTGGAAAAAGGGGTATCCAGTGCAGAAAGGTAGTCAGTTGGTGCAGTCCAGGGCTTTAAGTGGGATGACAATACTTGGGGGTCTCTCTAAGGGGCGTGGACAATGTAATTAAGGGTGTGGCTTAACACTGAGCTTAAAATCTATGCTTAGCATAGTGTGCCGTCTGACTTGTATTTTGCTGTTTCAGTAATTGCATCTAGATATATGAATCAAGAAGTAACATCATACCGACAACTAGTCAGGGCTATTGTCTTTGTCAGTGGTTGTTAGTTGCATAAGATAAATAAGCAGCAACTGTGGCTTGTATATAATATCTAAAACGATTCCATTTAAAGCCCTGATGACACCACCACGATGTGGCTGCTCCTGAGTTTCAAAAAGAGAAAGGAAATCCAGAGAGAAAATGCCACTCTTTAAAGGATTTCCCTCCCCTACAACGCTCACCCGGCATAACATCACGCTGTAGCCTCTCCATTAGTGGGAAGTGAGCAGTGTGAACATGTGCACTTGATGTGCATGAACTCTCTGCAATCCGGAAAAAAAGGAACCACCTGTACCAGGGCACAAAAGAGAGCCTAATAGAGACCAGCTTCAAGGCCCCTTTTAAAAAAATGCTGGTGCTCAGCACCGGTGAGACCCGGCCCACTTAAAGCCCTGGTGCAGTCATAGGTGAAGCTTGGAGGAGGAGGGCACAGCTTTCTTCCTGTTCACTGTGTCTCTTTCTAGCGCCTTTGCAGTTCTCATCCGAGGTGATCAGGTCAGTAGGTAAAAAACTGTGATAGGACGCTCAGTCAAATTAAATCAATGGGTCTGGAGAACACCAATCAGTTCTGTGGTGTGAAGCGCTCGCAATCTGTGGCTAAAGAGCCTTCTTGGGTACCTCGGGGGAAGGGCAAAGCCACAGTCAGTGGTTCCTCCTCGGTGGGCCTTCACTCAAGCACAAGGTGCAAAAGTCTAGTCTTTTTGGCAGCCGAAGAGGGGGGCAGGAGGCTGGTCCAGAATGCAGATGTTCAGAGGAGTGAGAGAGTCTGGTGGATGAAGGCAGAGCCTTTTCACTCCAGGGGCACATACTCTGCAACAGGCAGGGCACACTTCTTCCTCCTAACAGTCTGTGGCTGAGCCTCCTTGAAGAACAAACACAACCTCTGGTCCAGCTGCATAGAGAGATGATGAAGACAGAGCTGCGCTGGCTGGTACCCACTTAGTCAATTTTAGAGGCGGTATAAAGGATGCACTAGATGTGACCTGCAGGCAGAGTGTGCTCCAGGGTTGTTCCAGTCTGTAATTTTGATTCACACATGCATAACAAAATAACTGCACAAAGTTTCTCCTCTCTTTAGATCTGTTTCCACTATTATCGACTACTTAATGATTTAAAAAAAAAATGTTTTGAAGATGAAACAACAGATTAAATGGTGAAGAAAACTGTTTTCCCTGGCAGTTTCAGACAGTGCTCTGTAATGTATTTCCTTTTCTTCCCTGCATGATGTAAAGTCCGTTAGGCAATGTCGGTTGGTGTGAAGTGGCTGCAATATCTGTGTGCTAGATGGTGGGCAAGGGGTTGGTCAGTGAAGCCGGTGGTGCTGGGATGCCTCGGGACAAACACTTATGGCTCTGCAGCTTGATTACCTGCTCCACCGCAGCCCTCCTGCGCCTCTCGCCGACTGACTTGTTGCACCTCTGAGCTTCCGCTTAAACATTGACCCAGCCAATCCGCTCCCGGGGCCGGACCTACCCCTGCCTGGGCCGCTAATGGCAATGGGTGCGGGACCGTGATGCTGGTGAGGGGCTACTGCTACTGCTCGGTATGGGGGAAGGGGAAGGCTGCACTTGCTGCTGCCCCTTCCGTCTGCCACAAGACCAGGGGACAGGGCCAAATATTTGAAAATCACTGTTTTTGAAAAATGGCCTGGATACAGCGTCTGATGCAGGCGTAACCTGGTCTCCACAGGGAGCAGCTAGTGCAGTCCGCTACTGGGGACTAGTGGTCTTCCAGCTGTGGAGAGATGTGGTGTAGGCTGGCAGTGGTGCTGCCCCCATGCAGGGGAGAAGGTAGGTGGGTTTGCAGGGGACACTCCCGCATGGTACCCGCAGGCATATCTGCTAATGTCAGGTGCAGGGAGAGCTCATTAATGATGATGTGCCTTGGTAGATGAATTACCTGTGGTGCGTGCAATGGGGCATTCCATAGAGCAATACGCCCCAGCGGAACAGCATTGGATAGCGTTTATCTTACCATTACACTATCGAACCAGCTACTATCCGTTGAATTACTGTTGTGTTCCTCTTGTCCGATTACCTGTTCATTCTTTCTCCTTTTGTCAAAATGTAACACCTGCCTCCTGCTTTTAGTCACCCCTCCATTCATCTAAATCCTCTTTTGCCTGTTTCTGCAACTCCTTCGGCACTTCTCCTGCTTCTTTCTGCATCCCTGTGTCTCTTTCTGCACCCTTCTTTCCTTTTCCTGCACATCTCTTGCTTCTTTCTGACCTATTTTGCTGGTGTGCACTTCTGTTGCCTCTTTCTGCACCTCTGTTGCCTCTTTCTGCACCTCTGTTGCTTCATTCTGCACTCCTCTTGCTTCTTCCTGCACTCCTCGGGCTTCTTTCTGCACACCTGTTGCTTCTTTCTGCATTTCTCTTGCTTCTTTCTGCGCCTTTCTTCCTCTTTCTGGACATGTCCTACATATAAAGGCATAGTTAGTAATTAACATTTAAAAAACCTTAGAAATTCACTGAAAAAACCATAGGTTTCAGGGAAGTTATAGTTAGTTGGACATTTCACTCATACAAAACCAGTGAAATTCGGCCGTTGTGTTAACTATAACTCGCGCCCCCGCAATGCGATGCTGATAACGTCACATATTACATCATTCATGACATGGTCAGTGACATCACTGATGACTTCACTGATGACATCTCAAATTATATCACTGATGACATCATCCAGTAAATATGGTTTTGTTTGAAATTTAAATATCTATTATATATATATATATATATATATATATATATATATATATATATATATATATATACATATTACTTACTGGCGGTCGCCAGTAGGTAGTTATAGTTAGGACCTAGTTTCCATAGGAAATCCACAAAGTTCTATTTGGAATAACTTTGGCGCCGGTGGACGAATCTTCGTGAATTCCTCCAAGAAAATGGCCTGCTTGGTTCCGCTCCTTCCCTGAAAGTTTAGGGGTGATTCCTCAATTGGGGGCCTAGAAAAAGGGGGGCCCCAAAACGTGTTTTCCCCATGTAATTTTCCATAGGGACCTTTTGCCAGGGTTACAGCCCGAACGGCTGAACAGAATTACACAAAATTTGGCAAAGAGGTAGAGTTCTGTTTGCAGATTGTGCATTTTGTTAAATGGTGTAAATCCGATCAGTAGTTTCTGAGAAAATTGCAAGTAAAATCATAGCGATATCTAGAGACGGAGTTCAGCACGCGTACGGAAATCTGTTCAATTAGGAGCGCGAGCTGCATGCTGATTGGCTGTGAACTGTCTGTCAACACTCGAAACCAGGAAGTGTTGGCGGTCATCTTGTGCCTCGCTAGAATCAATGATTCAGAAAAGGGGGTGGTGATGAACAGAGTGTCTGAATTAAGCAGACCACTCTTATCCAGTCCAAAGATCAGGGCTTGATCCATCACCGTTATTTAGCTCAAAAAACGGTGTTGGATCTAGCCCTGATCTCTTGACTGGGTGAGAGTATTCTGCTTAATTCAGAAACTCTGTCCATCACCACCCCTTGTTGTTAAATATCGCTAGAATCAAGTCACAAGAAAACAGTAAAACAATGTTGCGAAATAAGGGAAGGGGGTAGGCTAGAAACATTCTGACCCTCTAGGCTTGCTCAGGGGGTCATACATGGATGTTTAGGCTCTATTTTTTTTTTTTTAAAGGAAAATCGCTAAAGCAGCGATAATGGGCTTGATAATATGCTCTTGTGAATTCCCATAGCAGCCCAGGTTCTGGTGTTAACCTGGGCTACTATGGGAATTCACAAGGACATATTATCAAGCCAATTATCGCCGCTTTAGCGGCAGTTTCCTGGCGCTGAAACTGCGATAATTTTATCGCCGTTCTTGATAATATGCTCCTACAAGTTTTGGTAACTCTATGGTTTTATGTGTGCAGTGTGACTTGTACATTTCAGTTCTGTTATAGTGCCGCGTTCAAGTGGTGTCTATATGGAAGTGCCTACTGCGTTACTGAAGCCCGTTATGCCAACTTATTTCTAATACATTGCAATGAAGGCTTTGTAGATCTAGGCTGCTGTGCTTACCTTGTATAAACAGTGCGGCCACCGGAGTTCACGACTCGACTTGAACTCTGTTTCTGTACGTCAAAGTATATTCAATACGTTGGAGACAATTCCACTGCTGTTGCTCGATAGGCCGTGGTTGCTTCTGAAGGATGTTTGCTGTAGGAAACAAAAGGACATTTTGATTAGTCATCGTAAACTGAGTTGCGTAACTACTATCAAAAGTGAATTTTAATGTGGGTTCTTAATATTCTATAGTGAGACTGGTGCAGTTTTAGCAAACAAAGGAAGATCAATAAATGAATACAGGCCTGGGACGGCCTCGTGACGCAGAAAAAAAATACTGTCATGGACGCACAATTAATAATAATAGAGGCCTAAGCAGGTGGCGTAGTACAGAAATACGACACAGAATTGTTTTTTTTTTTGTTTTTTTTAAATCTTTATTAACATGAATGCATAATACACAGTTAGTTTTTTACAGTCATTTGGTTAGGGTTTCAATTTTACACACATCTCTTCGTACGTGGCATCATTCCTGACAAAAGCATAGACTGTGATGAATTAAACCATTGAAACCCTTTAAAAACGCTTCCGTGTGATCTAGTCGTAATCCTCGTATTTCGTTACATTGTCCCCCCGTTATGCATTGTTCTACATTAACATTACTTTTATATTATAGAATGAACAAACATCCCCCCCTCCCACCCTCCAAACATGTGTCATCATTACCGGTGCTTTCTCACCCACCTCTCCAATCAGCAACCCCCTTGGTTCTCTCGTCGTTACTTATCCAGGTTAACTCAAACACCATTGTGCATTGGGACCGCTGAGGTCAATACCCCCGTTCCCATCTTTCACTCATCCTCCCCTTCGGAATCTAGGTCGTCTCCCTCCGGCAAAGGGTCACAGATCTCGCCCCTATATATATTCCAAGCCGTCCATATCTTGTTCCATTCGCGGGGTGCCGCTCGCATGACATACACCGCCCTCTCTGTAACCATCAGGATGTCCATGTTTTTAGCCCATCTGCTCGCGGTAGGTAGTTCTGGAGCGCCCCACTTCTGCGCTATATCTCACTTGGCCACCGCCATGGCCAGTGTTGCCCAAATCAGTTCATATCTACCCAGGTCATTGGGTTCCCATATGTTCAAAAGGCATTTGCGCGGTTCAGGCAACACGGAGGTTTTAAGCGTCTGCGAGATCGTGCGCAGTATCTGCCTCCAGAATTCTCGTATTTGTGGACATTCCCATAATGTATGAAATAGTGTCCCCTCCTCCCCGCAGCCTCTCAAGCAAAAGGGATGTGGCGCTCTCTGTATTCTGTGGAGAAGTGTTCTGGTCTAGTAGATGCGGTGTCAAATTTTGAGTTGCACCAATCTGAACTTAGTGGAGATCCCAATCTCTCTTGGGGAGGCCAACGCCTCATTCCATTCAGATTCATCCGCCTCCCCTATTTATCCCTCCCATTTTACTTTTAGCTTCATTGTGGGGTCTTTCAGGTTATTGATCAGTTTTTTATATGTAAGTGAGGTCGCGCTTTGGATCATAAATTCTGTTAGTAGTCTATCTTCTAATGGTGAAGATTCCGGCAGAGTAGTACCCGCAGGAATCGCCCGGAGTAGTGCGTGTCTAATTTGCACATATCTGAATGTTTCCGTGGGTTCGAGGTTATATTGTTGCTGTAGGTGTGGAAATGGTACCACTGTGTCTTTGTCCCAGAGGTCCCCCACCGTGGAAATGCCTATTGAGTCCCACCGTGCAAATCCCTTACACCCTCTGAGGTTACCCAATGCTTTCGTGTCCCACAATGGTGTCATCTTGGTGATTTTTCCTGCCCATCCCAGTCGAGACTGTGCCATGTGCCATAAGGCCACCGTGTGCTGTGTTGGACCGATTAGATTTTTAAGTTGCGATTTATTGTATAGGACTGATAGCATACAGTCCGTCCCAAGCTGTGACCCATCTGCCCGATAAGCTGGGTCCTCTTTCGGGGTGTGGATCCAATGATTAATTACTTTAAGCTGGGCCGCCCAGTAATATAGCTGAATGTTAGGGAGTGCTATCCCTCCCTCATACCAGCTTTTAACCAGTTTGTCGTACGCTATGCGCGCCGGGCCAGAACCCCAGAGCAAGGCAGAGACCAGCGCCATGATTTGTTGAAAGTATCGTGGCGGTACTAGGTGTGGGGTGTTTTCCAAGACGTATAGGAGCCTCGGGAGTGCCATCATTTTGTATAAGGCTGCCCTTCCCAGTAGGGTCAGGGGCAGGGTCGCCCAATGTTTAACGTCCGCACGTAGGCGATCTATAGGCGGTTTTAAGTTACTGGTAAAGAAGTCCGTTTCATTACTCGTGATGACAATACCGAGGTATTTGAAGGAGGTCGTTAACGTTGTCAGGGGACAATCAGCCTGCAACCTCGGTGCCGGGCCTTTCAGTGTGTATATGACAGATTTCGACCAGTTCAGGGTATAGCCCGATGAGTACCCGTGTGTGTTACAGAGTTCCAGCAGTGCCGGGATTCCGTCGTCAGGTGCAGTCATGTAGATGAGCATGTCGTCGGCGTATAGGGAGATTTTGTCCTCCCACCCCTCTTCCCATTTAATTCCCTTAATGAAGGGCGTAGTCCTGATCTGAGTCACCAGGGGCTCAAGCACCAGCGCGAAGAGCAAGGGCGACAAGGGGCAACCCTGTCTAGTTCCCCTGCCTAATTGGAACCTCGGCGATATGTGGCCATTAGCTACTACTTGTGCGACCGGCTTCGTATAGAGTAGTCTTATCCAAGCTATATACTTCGGCCCAAACCCCATACGTGTGAGTACCATGAAGAGATACTCCCATTCCACGAGGTCAAAAGCCATTTTGGCGTCGAGGGAGAGAATCACAGCCCTCTCCGAGAGGAGCCGCGAACGGGCCAGTACTCCATGGACCCTCCGGAGGTTCAGTGCCGTGCTCCGGTGAGGCATAAAACCCGACTGGTCAGGGTGGATCAGGGCACCTAAGTGCGGTAGCAAATGGGTGGCCAGAAGTTTCGCTAGTACCTTGGCCTCAATATTAAGTAACGATATCGGGCGATATGAGGTACAGTCAGTCGGGGGTTTCCCTGGCTTAGGTATCGCCACTATCGTGGCCGTGCGTTGATCCAGTGGCAACTCTGCCTTATCCCTACTTTCCAAATACATGGCCAGCAATGGCGCACTGAGCTCCGGAGCCATGGACTTATACCATTCCACGGGTATCCCATTTGGACCCAGTGCTTTGCCAGACTGTAGCGCTTGAATTGCCAGCTGAATTTCCTCTTCCGTCGGATCTTTCTCTAGGGCTTGCATATCTTCTTGCGTAATGCTGGGGACGGCAATGTCTGCCAGCGACGCCGCTGCCATTTGCTCTGTGACTATATGGTCTGGGGTGTATACTGTCTGGTAATGCGGAGCCAAAACGCATACTATTTCCTCTGGGTGTGTCAGTTCCTGTCCTTCCTTCGTGAGCAGTCTCTGAATGCCTCTCGGCCCACCCCCTCTCTTATCTAACCAAGCCAGCATTTTCCCCGCCTTGTCCCCTACATCATAGATCCTCTGTTTAGTGTTTGCGATGTATCCCTTCTCTGTCGCCTTAAGGTGAGCCTGGTATTGCTGTTGCCGAATCATGAGTGTGTGTGTTGTGGTTGGGGAGGGGTCCTGCATGTGCGCAGTGTTGGCGTCGTTGAGCGCTAGTTCCAACTCTGCGAGTTCTTTCCGGGAATCCCGTTTGTGTCCCGTTATCGCTGCTATAGCCGCCCCCCGGAGGACTGTTTTGTATGCCTCCCACAAGATTGATGGCGAGGCCACTGTCGCTGTGTTTTCGGCAAAATACTGCGTTGTTACTAGTTTAAGTTTCTTGCGAATCTTTGGGATCTTTAAAAAATTTGGGTATATTGGGTAGATCCTCGCGCATTTTTTTTCCCTGGTGGTAAGTGATAGAGTAATTGGTGAATGGTCAGAGATGCCTCTGGGCAGAATGTCTACTTTGTCCACCGTCCCCAGTTCCAACCCCATGGATAGAAAGTAGTCTATACGGGATAAGCTATTATGGACAGCTGAGTAATAAGTGTATTGAGTGTCTTCGGGGTGCAGATGTCGCCAGATGTCCACAATGCCCAGGGCTTCTAAAAATTCCGCGAGTGATGTATTCCCTCGTGGCCGGGCTCTAGAGGGCAAGGAGTCCCTTATTGGATCAACGATTGCATTTAGGTCCCCCCCCCACTATCGTATCCCCTTCTGGGAGGTCAAGGAGGAATTTGCCTAGTGCAGGTAGGGCCACAGAGTGTAGTGCCGGGGGGATATATACAGATACTATATTAAGAGGTCTGCCCTCCCACTGGCCATGCACTGCAGCGAAGCGACCCTGATCATCCGCCACGCGGTGTGTTATGATAAAGGGAGATGATTTTTTCATTAGTATCCCAGTCCCCCTGGAGCCAGAAGTAAATTCCGCATGTATTGCCATTGCATAGCCTCGCCTATCAAGTGCTTTGCAGGTTGTCCCCGCAAGGTTGGTTTCTTGTAGTAGGACCAGGTCTGGGTTTTGCCGCTTTATGGCCTGCAGTACCAAGCCTCTTTTTATTTTGTCCCCCAGGCCTCTGACATTCCAGGTTAGCATGCGCAGTGGGGGCACCCCCATAGTCACAGGGGAGCCCTCAGCGGTCGTGTCGTAAGGTGGCCTGGCCATTAAGTCGGTGTGAGAGCGTCGCATTTAGTGCGTCCACATGTTCAGTGCGTGTATTGCGTTGTGGTACATTGCGTAGGAGTATGCCGATACTCGGGGTGGTAGCATAACGTGAGAAGTGAATGATGACTATGAATAAAAACAATAACAGTAACAAGAAAACTTTATCCCCGTCCCCCCACCCTGCTACCCTGCTCAACGGACAACCCCCCGCCCGTTTCCCCAACTTTGCAGAGTGCTTTAGTCCTTCCCCAACTATCTTACTTGCTCGTGGGGTTGGTGAGTTCCTTCCGGGCACTGACTGTGCCCACCTTACTTAGCTACGCCAGGTCCAAGGCCCCTCGTGCCACACTCAGTTTTGTACAGATACAGTCTGTCTTCAGACCGGAGCCGGTTGTCCAGAGTCTAGTGGGTCTCTTTCAAGGTCAGATTCCGCTTCTTCTGCGCCTCCCTGACGGGGTGAGTGGGAGGCCTGACTGTTTATGGTTGCTCCGTTGCGATGAGTAGGTCGATCCCGATGTGAGCAATGTCGCTGTCCTACCGGTCTCCAACCATCCAGCCAGTCTTGCGCCATTTCTGGCGTGTCGAAGAACCATGTCTTTCCATCGGCCACTATTCGCAATTTAGCAGGAAACAGCATGGAGTATGGCAATTCCCTGTCCCGTAGTGCTTTTTTCACCTCCGTGAATGATTTACGGCGTCTGGCCACCTCTGCCGTGTAATCTGGGAAGAAAGCCAAGGTTGCATTTTGGATCTTAACAGGTGGCGAGTTTCTTGCTGCTTGTAGGATCGCATCCCTGTCTCTAAAATTGAAAAGCCTGGCCAGCACAGGCCGTGGTGCTGCTCCTGTCTTGGGCGGCCCTCCCGGAACCCTGTGTGCCCTTTCCACTGAAAAGAAGTGGGACAGTCCTTTGGGCTTCAGTTTATTCTGAATGAGATCTTCTATGTAGAGGTCCATGGCCCCCTTCCCCTCCGTCTCCGGAAGTCCAAGGATGCGCACGTTATTTCGTCGCGAGCGCCCTTCCTGGTTGTCAAGCTTGTCTTGCAGGAGCTTGGTGAATTTTTCCATGCGTGCCATGGCCCCCTGTAGGTCTGATGTATCCTCAACAAGAGATTTCGTGACCACCTCCACCTGGGATACTCTTTCCGCCATTTTGTGGAAGTCCGCTCGCAACAGTGTGACTTCCGAGGAGATGGCGCCCACTGTAGTTTTCACCTCTGAGAGGGTTTTCATAATGTCCTCCAGCGTTATTTTTTTGGTCCCCTCTGCGTCTTGGGTATTACCCGTGGAGCCGCGCCCCGCAGTGTGTGCTTGACTTTGCTGCCCGTAGGCAAATTTATCCAGCTTGGCCTGCGTGGATCCACTTCTAGAGCCTTTGCCTGCCATGATGTTGGGGCACGTGGAAACCGGAGCCGTACCCCGCTGAGTCGTGATCAGCGCTACGTCGTGCTCCACGCTCGTGGCTACTGTTCAGGGAGCGGTTGGCCGGCACTTGACCGGCTGAGTTCTATCTCTCGCCTTCTGCGCAGGCCACACAAGCCTTTTAATGGCACGTAATATCTCCGTTGATTGCGGCGTGTACTGTGGTTCCTTACACTGTAGGCTGTGCCTCGTGGTCTGCGCTCTCGCCCTTCAGTGAAACCGCCTTGAGCTTGTGTCGTTTGGGCCGGTCCACATCAGTCGTGTATACCGGACGGCGGAGGGTCTTCTCTAGGCATCTGCAACTTCACCCCAGGCCAGGTATGTTGGGAAGCGCCCCCTCTAGGTGTGCATGCTCCGTGTCCCCACGGCGCCAGGGCCGTCGACGCTTCTAGGTTAGTTCGTGAGCCCCGAGCCCCCTCTGTGAGCCTCTGCGTGTAGCTACTATTTGCCACTGTCCCCCGGGGGTACCTGCGTTTCTCACCTCTGTTCGGGGGTGGTATCTGCGCCCACTCCGTCTTCGCGGGCTATTGAGGCGTGGGGATCGCCACAGCCGTTTCGTGTAGTCCGTCAGGTTCCCGGGGGGGGGAGGGGTGGGGTATTACCGCTGTGTAGTGCGCTCTCGGTCGTCCCGGTACTCACTTGTTTCCGCTCTTTACACCAGTCCCACGTGAGCGGTGCGCAGACGCCTGTAGGTGTTTCGTGTAGCGACACCACTATGCGGAGTCTCAGGTGGTTGTTGTGCTCCGCCGGGTGGGTGTCGGGACGTGACCGCCCAGCCAGGCCGGCCCGGTCTCACTTCCGCCGGGGTCGGCGTGCTACGCAAGGCCGGTGCTTCCGTCCTGCGTGTAGGCCCAGATGCGTTTGTGTGGAGTCAGCCGGGCTCCGGTCTTCGGATTTGGCCGAAAATTGGTCCGGTGACACCGCTTTGTGCCCGGACCCGAATGCCGCCGCTTCAGGTGAGCAGTGTATCGGATTAGTGTGCCGGATTTACGATAAGGCTACAGTGCCCTCAGGAGCCCTCACGCTATGCTGCCGCCATGCTTGGCTTCTAGCCACGCCCCCACGACACAGAAATTTATGCACGCACAATTTTTTAAATTAGAGGTGTATAGGACCTTGTGACTTATAAAGAAATATTTCAATTATGTAAGCACAATTTAAAACCACTGAGGGGTAGGAAAGCCATATGAAGGAGAAAAAAATAGCATTGTGCATATACAATTTACAGTGGAGGCTGATGTTGTGACGTCTTCTCTTACCTTTGCTTCTGTCGTCTTTTGTCGTGTCTTCAAAGGCTGCGATTTCGCTGTGTCTGGGGTGTTTTCGACAGTCTGTCTGTCACCGCAGCACAGGCAGGAAAAAGAGAGCGTGCTCACATCAGTGCCCGCATTATAGGGGAACCGCGGGGGCTGACCAAACCAAGCCCAGGGCCATCATTGGTAGAGTTTTCGCGGTGTATAAGAATGATGGTCTTGGGGGACATCCCTTCGGCTAATGTATTGGTTTCCAAGCTTAGTGATAGCAAGCATGCTAGGTGGTGGCATGTGGGTATTGTGGTCAGGCGTGCACCGCGCATGTGCAAGTATGAGTGTGTGCACTAACAATTAACAACAGAGGGAGATGGGAGCGGTGTTATAATGTACGGAGTGCAGGCCCAGAATCGGATCTGCAATGAGTGAACACTTCTAATCATTCTCCTTAGCGCGCCCTGAGCTCTGATTTGTCACTGAGAGGGTGATCGCACCATAGTTTGTACTGCTTATCATACTCAGCGTGTACCCGCGCATACGATACGAATATGCTTTGATGTTACGCGTCTCATTAAAGCTTCCGTGTGACGTCATGTACGGCGTTTTGTACGTAAAAGGAGGCAATGTTTCTACTTGGTTTAAAACATTTATTTATGTATTTAATGTACATACTAAGGGCAGACATTTGGGATAACTATGATTTTTTTTAATACTTGTAATAATCATATATTACTTTTAAAAACAATTACACAAATCGCGGTAGAACATCATGCGTTCTGGTATCGAAATAGCTGCGTAAGCGCATCATAGGCATACAAAGGCATGTGACTTTAAAAGTAGAGATTTGATTGGTTCATAACTTTTGCTATTGCGACTGTTAAAAGTTCCGTCCCATTATAATTATTCGAATTTGAGTTTCTAAGAAGAAGCATTTCTTCTGAGAATCTTCTCAAATAGAAGGAAGATCACAATAATAAGAGCAATGGAGTCATCTTCCAGCAGTTCTTCAGAGGGAGATTTCATTCCTGAAGAGCGTCCAAAGAAGAGGAAAGAAGCCCTAATTTGGAAGTTGTTTACTTTTCCGGAAGTACAAAAAAAGGTTAATGCTCCAAAAGTAACCTGTAAAATTTGCCAAACAACTCTTTCAAGGGGTGATCCATCTAAAAAATACTCCTTTTGCACAGCAAATATGGTGCGACACGTGAAGAACCTGCACCCCAAGAACTAAGCTCGAGGTGCAAGACGGAGGTTGCATGAGAATCCACCTGCTGCTACACCAAGCACATCAACTGCGGCAACAGCATTTTCAGCAAGCAGTCCACACCCACATATTGATTCTGACTTTGCTAAAGTTAAAATTCTATGCATTCATTGCGATAAACTTTTGTGTTATTGGGAACAGTCTATAGACCTGATGAAACGCAGGATGCAGGATCATTGCTGTCCTCGACATTATTTTTTTTTTTTTCATTCTTTTGTTCCACTTGGAATTTGTTGAGAAAACACAAAAAAACCTACAAAACAAAAAAAACTAAAAAAACTGTTCTTTTTAGAACTACCTTCATTGGTCAAAGAAAGAACTATATTTCTATGTTAGTGGGTAAAAGTTTATCAGAATGAATGTGTAGTTCATAAATGAATGAATGGGTATCTTACTAGTGTATGGAGAATGTGAAAGTGCAGAACAGTAAGGAAGTGCTACAGCATAAATCTATAAGGTATTTATCTATAGTATACTGTAGTATGTCCGAAGCACTTGAATGTAACATATGTACATAAATATGTTACAAGTCTATGCTTTAATTTGTGTTGCTGGTGAAACTGCCTGGGTGAATTTGTATGTGTTAGGGGCGATGTACAATCCCCTTGTGCCTCTTTCACACAGCCGTTGCGTCACTTTTGTGACACAGCGGTGGTGCAAAAGATGTGCCATGGTGTGTGCTACTAACAATGTGACGCATCTGGAGGGTGTATTACATTGTAAAGCGCTGCGCCAGAAGAGGATTTCTCGTGCAGAAAGGGGTGCAGCAACGCCTCCTAAAAGTGACTGAGTGAAATGTATAACATTTCATTCAGTCACTTTTGAGCTTATGCTGCGTCAAAACCTTGCACATGCTTGAAGAAGGTGTAAGGATTGATACAGCATTGTGAGCATAGGGCCCCAAGAGCATTGGTGGAGCTGCGTTATACTTGCAATCGACGTCAAGCAATTATTAATCCAAAAATTCCTTTTCAATTTAGTTTTGTTAATATTTTATAATAAGAATATAAAATATAATCTAAAAAATGAAATAAATATTTATATTTATATTAAAAATATAAGAAATTAGTATAAAAAGAAAGACATAATAATTAATACATTTATAAATTATCATTTACAAAACCTTTGAAATTCACTGAAAAAAACATAGGTTTCACACACGTTATAGTTAGGAATTAGCATTTAAAAAACCTTGCAAATTAATTGAAAAAACCATAGGTTTCACACACGTTATAGTTAGGAATTAGCATTTGAAAAAGCTTAGAAATTCATTGAAAAACCATAGGTTTCACACGTTATAGTTAGCTAAACATTTCTCTCATACAAAACCTTTGACATTCCTCCGTTATAGTTAGCTTAGCTAACTATAACTTGCGCGCCCGCAATGCACTGCTGATGACATCACATATTACTTCACTCATGACATGGTCAGTGACATCACTCATGACATCACTGATGACATCTCAAATGACATCCCTGATGACATGAGAGAAATGTTTAGCTAACTATAACATGTAAAACCTATGTTTTTTTTCAATGAATTTCTAAGCTTTAAATGCTAATTCCTAACTATAACGTTTATGAAACCTATGTTTTTTTCAATGAATATATATATATATATATATATATATACCAATCTGTATTGAAGATTGAGTGGATATATAACTATCTGAATGGAGGATTTAGTAGCTGTCTGACTGTTTGTTTAAGTGAGTAAATAAATGTGTCTCACTAAATATATGGTTTAGTAACCAAACTATGTGAATATGTGTATCACTGTCTCTATTTTTTGTTCTTTTTTTTTGTCCTCATCTCACCAAAGACATTAGCAGATTTAACAAGCCGACTTTTCATTTGTTACTAGGCGCCCTTCGGCTAACTGCATCTGTCTAGTCCTGCCGGGCTTTCTTCACGTATTTGAGGTCTGGTGTAATCATAGGACTTGAGGGCAGGACCAGTATATAGCCATTTATCAGATGCAAGCGCCGACCCCAACTTAACAGTAGGAGCCAAGTATTTAGTAGGTTTTCCTCTCTGCCGTCTTGTTCTCAGCGTGTCATGTTGAAGGCGGCTTTGAGACAATCTTCCATCCCCAGAGGAATTGTAGCCTTCCATCTTATGCAGATCTCCCTCCTCGCCAAAGCACAAGATATAACAGCAAGCCCATTTTGATCTGTGAGAGCGCCCCACTGGTAGAGTTGTTCTTACCAAAAATAGATGTTAAAGTATCTCCCACATTTTTCCTAAAAGAGCTTAACTCCAGACATTAAAAAAACAATGTCAATAGTATCGGCATTGGCAAGTTTGCATCTAGGACAGCTTGGTGCCTGGGCGTATTTGGCGATCTTGGCCGAGGTATAATAAAGCCTGTTAATCACAAAAAAGGATTTTTCTTCAGACTGGCAGGCTTTATATATTTATAAAGTAGCTTAAGTGATGGTTCAAAGAATTATTCTATACCATGGGCAAGTGGTGTTTGATTCCAAACTGATATTTGGGAGGGGACCTCGATTTCGTCTTCTTCTAGAAATCTTGTGTACCAAGGAGATATTTCTTATTTTTTAGCCCGGGAGTCTTGTAGTAACAGCTCAAGATCCCAACTCCCGGTGATTTCGCCCACTTCTGCCTCGTACCATGACCTTAATTGGAGAAACTTCAGCCTGGAAAATTTGGGGCCTATTTTAGCTTGTAAAATCCCCTATGGAAGTATCCCATCTGAATCCACCACATCCGACCACCTCGCAATACAGGCACTTTTGATTGGGGTAGCCAGACTGTCACACAAACAAGTAGGGGTTCCCGGGGAATCCCAAATAGGGGCAAAGTCAGAAAAATAACCTATACCCCAAAAACGCATGATTTTATACCAAGTAGTCAAGGCTGTCTTGAGAACCTTAAGGCGAACCCGTTTAAAAAACCTTGGGGCCCTAAATTAATATAGAAACCCTCCTTTTCCGCTACCTCTCTCAGCCAGCGCCATTTCCCCCAGCACCCTACCCTACTTAGTTTCCTCTGGAGTGGTCAACAGCATCCTAATGCCATCAATACCAATTAACATCCAGGAGGGCCAACCCACCTTTTGAGGAAATTTGAATTTTGCCTTGTCATGTGTCCCTACGTGTTCCCCATTATATGTTATATGTGCATGATCGATATGCATATGTTCCCCCTTGACCGAATAAAGACGCAATTATGGTTGTGTCCAACGTTAGTATGCCAGTTTCCAGTCCTCGTGAAAGCAACGAGTATTAGGCCTATGTTGCCAACGTTTTACATTGTGCACGTTAATTCATCGAGTTGCACCCGTTTCTAGGCCTCATAAGGGCCCGGACACCAGATTCAAGTTCCAGTCTCCTGAAATCACTCCAAGGAGCGATGCAGCCCCTCCCGCATCCCTGACCCTTCGCTTACTTTCTGCCAAGCAGCGCGGTGCCCGGCCTGGCCTGCCTGCCTGTCTGCCAAGAATATGTTATGCCTCTAGTTATCAGTTCAGCTCCCCGGCTTCACATTCCTAAGCTAACGAACCGCATAAACATCTTCAGCTCTAGTCTAGTCTTCCTGTCTCCATGCAAGATAATTACTGAATTAATATTCATAGAAGATTCATGGCACACGCAATACATTAGGAAATATATGCATGCACCAGCCTTAGTGTCACGTAGCCTCTGCCCTGATGACATTTAGATTCTATCAACATGTACTCCAAACACCAGATATCAGATATGCTATAGGTACATGTCGTCCTGACATCCCAGACTTTAGTCTCCTCTTCTAGTGCAGAAGTCAGAGCCCCCAGCTCTCCCTAGTTACACGTCATGGCCCGTTTGCGCGCACCAGTAGGTTAAAGGTTCCAGCTGCCCAGGTAGCCCCCTCCATGTATCCACCCCATTTATGACACTTCTGTGACGTTTTCATCACATGTCTACGTGCACGCCCAGTGCACGCCTTCTTTGTATGCCCATATGTTCTTATCTTACGTTTGTCACTTGTTACGCCTACTGTATGCAATGCAATCGTACTATTTTACTATATATACTATGTAATGTTGATGAGACGTTGCAGCTGCCATTCCCTTCCATCGCATGCCACTTCATGGTCTTTAGGCTCGAGCCATCCGATTAAAGCCATTCTGACTCAGATATCACGGATCCTGCCTCTTATTTATTGAGCTATCTGTTTTGGTTAATGTATAGAAAAATAGTACCGGTAATTAATTATTTATTTACCACATAAAATGGCGCCCGAATAGGCACGAGCCCCTTCCCCACGCGCCGGCGATGTAACGCAGGCTCCCTGACCCTTCTACAGCCGTGACGGAACCTCTACCGTGCAGATATTTCTGCTTCAAGTCTCCCTCAGGCCCACGGAGGAGATGGAGACTGCGGTCCGGCATCCAGACGAGGCGGTGAGGAAGGCGGGTCGTTCCGACCAGAGCCCAAGCCGAGAGAGCAAGGTCCGAGGTATCCGGAGGCCCACCTGTAACCGAAGCCCGAAGCCCGAGGCGCATGCGTAGTGCGTAGCAGTAACCAGACGCCGTAGCAGTCCAGTCCAGTCCGAGGCCTTCAGTTTGCTTCCCGGTGAGTACCGTTGCTGGGGGTATCTAGACGGGTGTTCATTAATTTGTGCCCGGTCCGACGGGTTTGGGTACACAGATCCGGTCCGACGTGTTCACCTAGGTGGATACGGTATGACGTGTCTCTTTAGGAGACCGGTATGTTCTGTACTGTTTTAGCAGTGCATCCAGTAATTCTAGTAAGTCTGTTCTCGAGAAGTTCAAGTATTATGTTTTCAATGTATCAGGTAGTATTCTGTTCGAACTGTTATTAATGTGTTCTTGATGTCGTGGTATGAATGATTGTTTTGCTAATTATTACTGTGTTCATTGTGTATTGTGTTCAAGTTCAAGTACGGTTCAAATATGCCGCTGTTTTCGAAGTTACGTCAGATAAGAACCAGAAAAGGGTTACTCGAAGAATCAGTTCCTGTCCCTCCCAGGGACAGTCCTGGACATTTTATGTATTACAAGCATGGCTTAGATGCCATATTGTATCTAGATTTATGGGTTGATTATACCAAACATCTCGAAGAGAAATATAGATGGCCTGTATCAGGAACATGGGATGCCGAGTGCATCATGCGAGTAGAAGAAGCATTATGGAAAAAGAAAGCCAGACAGTCTCAGAAAGATGCCATAGAGTTATGGCGTAAAGAATCTCATAAAAGAACCGAGAAAGAATTCAGAAAAGCAGAATTAAGTAGAGAATCCTCCGAAAAAGCCCTAGAAAGGGAATTACTAGAAGAAGGTGAACGAGGTAGAGCAGAACAGTCAGACAGACAGAGAAATGCCCTTATTAAAGGTATGTATCCTCTTCTCGCCGAGGGTTTGCCGAAGGCGACCCCGGAAGCATCCCGTAATTTTCCGCCACCATTGGTTCCGACTAAACTGCGTCATAAACCGACTGCAGCTGAAATTTTTCTTTCTTCCTATTTAGACGACACTGTCCCAGAATATGCTAATACAGATCCTACCCCGCCAGTCCAAGTTCAGGTCCAGCATCCTGTTAATAATGTAATTCCTGTGCCTCCAGTCGTTGGTCCTGTCCATGCGCCAGTCCCCCAGGATCAACCCACATTACGTATCCCTACTGTACCAGTCACGTTACCAGCAGCCGCACATCCAGTATTAATTGACGATTCCAGTTCAGGAGGGGCAGGTGGAGGTGCTCCTACCACCCCGCCTCAAACAAAGCGCCTGACGCTGAGAGATGCAGCATTACAGCGTACGCCAAAAGTGGCTACGTACGAAGCCCTCAAAAAGTTCCTCACTGATTGTAGATATGATCCAGTGCCAGGCGAAGATCACATGATATTATACTCCGTACGTTTACGACGAGTTGCAAACTTCTTGATCACCATATCAGATATGAAAGAACATTTAGACAGAATATATCATTTTATCCGAACAGGGGAGAACCCAGAAAGTATTCACGAAGCTATGGCACACAGGAAAGTCGAGATTCAAGGCATGATTTTGCAATTTCTAATACATTGTTTAATAAGAGAACAGGATCGTCCTGATAAAAGTCCAGAAGAGATGAAAGTCCTGACAAAATGGAGTGACAATATAGCAGACGGAAAACACAAGACACAAAATAGTATAGAAACCATGTACAGAAAGATCCGGAAAGAAATTATAGGTATACACGAGAGAGAAAAAGCAAGAATAGTAGCAGACAAAGAGAATGATTCTTTAGACGAAGATGTAGACACCGAGAATCCCAGCAGAATAGCATATGTAGGTAGAACGAGACCGTCAGATAGACACACACGCCTAGATTACAAGAAAGCTTTTCCTCCTCCCGTACCAGAACAGTGTTCTCTTGAACAAGTATTCCAGGCTACCGATAAAGTTCTGAAACTACGAATAGGTTACCATGAACTTAGTACCATGCATGAACAAGAACTAGCCCGATCAGCAGTCCGATGGGTTAGTGATTCTGCCACGTTTCCAGACGAAGTAGTGGCCCAAATGTTTCTAAAACTGCCCCCAGCCGAGCAGCGACTGGTGGGTATGTACATGATCCAGCACCTCATCACACTGTACGAGAGTCAGCATTCTGATCCAGGTCCCATATATACTGTATTGAACGAGTTACTCCTAAACAGATGGAAAGGTCTAGGTACCGATCTAATTAGCGTCATTTTAGAACAGCGCCACAAATACAGAACGTTCCTGACTCCGCATTTTGTTCCTGTTTCACCTCCGTTCTACATAGACAGACAGAATCCATTACGAGAAGTGCATCCAGTTAAGGGAGAGGGGGGTAATCTCGAACGAGTATTTGTTTACACCCCTATCACGAAAATAGAACTACTAGAAATGAAAAAGTTAATACCCTGTCACGATAAAGATCCAGCAGGGTTCCATTGAGAATTAAAAGACATGCTCCGTATGGGAGAATACACGTATCCTGATATCATTAAAATGTTAAAGGTCCTGTTGCCTGCGGGCATATATGAAAAACTTAAAGAAAAGAATGGGAGGTGGGAGAGAAAAAGATAGATTGGACCGCGTTAGAGACCGAAGATAATGCACGAGTCCCAGGTACTGGTCTAGGGGATAAAGCCAAAGAGTTGCCCGAACTGTTAATACAAGTCTTGCCAAGATTACTAGCCACGAAAAAGGAAGATTGGGATGCCATCTCAGCCTGTAAACAGAAACAAGACGAAGACACTAGTGATTTTTATTCCAGATTTGAGAAATGTTTCATTATTAATAGCGGTCTGAAAACAAGTAGTGAGTCGTATCCACATCTTTTTGTTACCAAACTAGTTGAGAATTCTTTACCGCAAGTTAAAAATAGAGTATTGAAAGTCGAGAGTACTTGGCAAGCTAATACCCCATCTCAAATGCTCCAGATGTTGCAATATCACCAGAACAGAATCAGGGAAGAGCAAGAACACGAAAGGAGACGCATGAAAGACACGAAAATGAAAGTACTAGTTGCACAGTCTGTTCAACCAGATAGTCAGAAGAGGGGTCCGAACCAGACTAGTCATTCTGCAGCTCCTGTTAAAGGGACCTGCAATTACTGTAAACAGCTAGGTCATTATATAAACGAATGTGCAGTTTTGAAACACAACATAGCTACAGGTAAAACGAAAGAGAGACCACGTCCTCCTAGACAAGAACAAGTTCCGCAGAATGCCCAGCCACCGCAGAACGCACAACAGACAGTTATAGTACCGCAGCCTATAGCTGCCACACAACACGTTACACAACAAATGTACCAGTACGCACAGTCAGATTATCCAGAATATCAGCAGTATTCATGAAACAGCCTAGAGAGGGAGGTTGGCTTGCCTCTCATCGAGGTTCCTGTAGATCAAGAGGGTCCCTATGTACATAGTCAAGTATTAGGGAAAGACAGAAAGTTTCTGATTGATACAGGGGCAAGTAGGACTACCATCAGTCATGACGAGGTTCCAGGGGCTCCACTCTCAGGCTCAAGAAACGTTTCCCTGGGATTTTCAGGAAAGCCTATTGTTAATGAAATATCGAAACCAGTTTCCCTAGAAGTTGGTCCATTGTCCCGAACTACAGACTTGTTACTCACGAAATCCTGTCCTGAAAATGTACTTGGTATTAAAACATTGAAAGAGTTAGGAGCGGTCATATGCTGTTCTCCCGAAGGAGTGAGATTGTTTTTACGTGATTTTAAAGGTCATTATGTGTTGCGAGATTTTGATCCGAGATTACTGAATGTACCACAGTATTTATGGGTGCAAGGTCCAACTGATGTAGGTTGTATGCACATTACACCCTATCGTGTCACTCTGAAACAAGGTGTTGTATTACCACGAATCAGACAGTACAAATTGCCACCAGAGGCTGTAGCAGCCTTATCGAAAATTATTGACGAGCTCATTGCTCAAGGAGTGGTTGTAGAAACTGACTCCAATGTATGTAATTCTCCTATCATTCCGATTCTTAAACGTACTGATCCAAATGCACCTCCAGTTTATCGATTAGTGATTGACCTTCGAGAACTTAATAAATGTTTCATACCCCAGTACCCTGTGGTTCCAGATATCTCTTCCCTACTGACTGCCATTGATTCTGAAGCTACGTTCTTTACAGTTATTGATCTCAAGAACGCATTCTTTAGTGTTCCCATTAATCCAGACAGCCAGTTTCTTTTCGGATTCTGTTTAAATGGAAGAAGCTATAAATTCACACGAGCTCCTCAAGGTTTCACAGAAAGTCCAAGTATTTACAGTCAAGCACTTAAAAGACAACTAGACAGTATTCACATGCCAACTGACACTGCCCTGCTCCAGTATGTTGATGATCTATTAATAACAGCCCGTACAGAACGTGACTGCGAACGTGCGTCACTTACAGTCCTGTATTTTCTGGCCGAGATGGGGCACAAGGTGTCCCCTTCGAAACTGCAATTCTGTGTCCAGCAAGTGGTATACCTTGGACACTTACTGTCCAAGAGGGGTAGACAGTTGACACCAGACCGCATCCAGTTAATAGCACATCTTCCACAGCCCAAGACACAGAAGGAGGTACGAGCTTTTATCGGCCTCACTTCTTACTGCAGACAATGGATTCCTCAGTATGCATATCTAGCTAAACCACTGATACAGTTAACGACACAGGAGGCAGCCACATCGACTGTCCTCCCTTGGACACAGGAACATACACTTGTTTTTAACGAGTTAAAGAAAGCTTTATGTAATGCACCTGTATTAGCGACACCAAACTACAGTAAGCCTTTTACACTTTTTGTTACTGAACGTAATGGTACAGCATTGTCTGTTCTCACACAAGATCAAGCAGGACAACACAAGCCTTGTGCTTATTTTTCTAGCACATTAGATCCAGTAGCCCAGGCTCTGCCTGCGTGCCTCAAGTCAGTTGCAGCCACAGCTCTAGCTATCAGACAAAGTGATTCCATAGTGTTAGGACATTCCCTGACAGTACAGGTTCCACACTCCGTGGAAGTTCTTTTAAACCGAACACAGACTCAGCATTTGACAATTGCACGTTTAACAGGTTATGAACTGACACTGTTTCAGCCACACATAGAAATCAGACGCTGCAACATTTTAAATCCTGCTACACTGTTACCCTCGATTACATCAAATCCTGCCACACATGACTGTGTGGAAGTTATTAACATCATGACAAAGCCAAGACAAGACTTGACAGACATTGCATTACCTGATCCCGACCTGACACTTTACGTGGATGGTTCATGTATGAGGACAAGTACAGGAGAACTAGTAGCCGCGTATGCAGTGACTACTGAAACTGAAGTTATAGAAACACATAGTATTGACACCCTGTCTGCTCAAGCATCAGAGCTCATCGCTCTGACTCAAGCCTGCATACGAGCTAAGAACCTGAAAGTAAACATATATACAGATTCACGTTATGCATTCGGAGTCGTACACGACTTTGGAGTACTCTGGCAAGAAAGAGGTTTCATGACCTCTCATGGTGTGGAAAAGTAAATTTTGCCATGTTATATGTGCCTACGTGTTCCCCATCTTATGTTATATGTGCATGATCGATATGCATGTATTCCCCTCTGATCGATTAAAGACGCAATTACAGTTGTGTCCATCTCTAGTATGCCAGTTTCCAGTCTTCGTGAAAGCAACGAATATCAGGCCTATGTAAACCTACGTTGCCACGTTTTACAGTGTGCACGTTAATTCATTGAATTGTTCCCGTTTCTAGGCCTCAAAAGGGACCGGACTCAGATTCAGCTCCTGTCTCCTGAACCCTCTCCGAGGAGCGATACAGCCCCCACCTGTATCCCTGACCCTTAGCTTACTTTCATGCCTCGCAGTGCCCGGCCCGGCCTGGCTCTGCCTCCCAGTCTGCCAAGAGTATGTTATGTTTCCAGTTATCAGTCCAGCCCTCCTTCTTTGCATTCCTAAGCTACTGAATCGCATCAATAGTTTCCGTCATGGTCTAGCCTTTATGTCTCCATGTAAGAGAAATACTGTATTAATATTCATAGAATATTCCTCACACAAGCGCTACATGTAGAATTATGCATGCACCAGTCTTAATGTCTATTAGCCTTTGCCCTGATAACTTTTGGATTCTATCAACATGTACTATAAACACCAGATACTAGATATGCTTGGGTACATGTCGCTCTGACACTCCAGACTTTAGTCTCCTCTTCTAGCACAGAAGTCATAGCCCCCAGTTCTCCCTGGTAACACGTCATTGCCAGTTTGCGCGCACCACTAGGTTAGAGGTCCCAGCTGCTCAGGTAGCCCCCTCCATGTTTCCGCCCCATTTATGACATATTCTGTTACGTTTACATCACATGTCTATGTACACGCCTCTTGTTACACCCACTTTATGCCTTATCTTTCGCGACTGCTATAAACTCCGCCTACTGCTACGCCTACTGTATTGAATGTAATGCAATTGTTTTGATATAAATATTGTGCACTGTTATTAAAAGTTACCCATTCCATTCCCTTATGCTCCCAGATCCTGCCCCCGGCAGCTGCCATCCTATTCCCATGCAGGCTGTCCTGTTCCTGTCCTTTATGCCTGATTAAAGCCTGTAAACTCCAGCTACCTCGAATCTTGACTCTTATTTATTGAGCTATCTGTTAATATTGTATCCAGTCAAAAAATAGATCCGGTAATTAATTATTTATTTACCACATAATGGAGCCCGAATAGGGACTTGCCCTTTCCCCACGCGCCGGAGAAGCCACGCAGGCCCCCTGATCCTCTGCAGCCGTGACGGAACCATACCGTGCACGTGCAGATATTTCTGCTTCAAGTATCCCTCAGGCCCACGGAGGAGACGGAGGTTGCGGTCCAGCGTCCAGACAAGGCGGTGGAGGAACGCGGCGAGTCCCGACCAGAGCCCAAGCCGAGAGTCCAAGGTCCGAGGTATCCGGAGGCCCACCTGTAACTGAAGTCCGAAGTTCGTCCGTCCGTCGTCGTAGCCGTCCAGTCCAGTCCGAGGCCTTCCGTTCTTGCTGCCCGGTGAGTACCGTTGCTGGGGTAGTATCTAGACAGGGTCAATTAATTTGTCTCTGGTCCGTGGGTTTGGGTACACAGATCCAACACGAAGTGTCCACCTAGGTGGATGCGGGTCCTGACGTGTCTCTTTATGGGACCGGTAAGTTTCGTACTGTTTTAGCAGTGCATCTAGTCATTCTAGTAAGTTCTGTTCTCGAGAAACTTATGTGTTCTGTTTTCAGTATTCCAGGTAATATTCTGTCCGAACTGTTAGTTTAAATGTTATTCCATGTGTTTTCAATGTCGTGGTATGAGTGATTTGCTTTCAAGTTATTATTGTGTTTATTGGGTATTGTAATTGTGTCCAGACTCCAGTCTAAGTTATGCCTCTGTTCTCGAAGTTACGTCAGTTAAGAACTAGAAAAGGCCTGCTCGAGGAAGCAGTTCCTGTCCCGCCTAGGGACAGTCCAGGTCATTTTATGTATAATAAGCATGGCATAAGTGCCATATTATATCTAGACTTATGGGTGGAGTACACCAAGGAATTAGAAGAGAAATATAGATGGCCCGTATCAGGTACGTGGGATGCCGAGTGTATCATGCGAGTAGAAGAAGCATTATGGAAAAAGAAAGCCAGACAGTCCCAGAAAGATGCCATCGAGCTATGGCGCAAAGAATCTCATAAAAGAACCGAAAAAGAAGTCAGAAAGTCAGAATTAAGTAGGGAATCCTCAGAAAGAGCCCAAGAAAGGGAATTAATCGAAGTAGGTGAACGAGTTAAAGCCGAACAGTCAGACAGACAGAGAAATGCCCTTATTAAGGGTATGTATCCTCTTCTTGCCGAGGGCTTGCCGAAAGCAACCCCGGAAGCACCATGTAATTTTCCGCCGCCATTAGTTCCGATTAAGCTACGTCACAAACCGACCGCAGCTGATATTTTTCTCTCGTCCTCCTTGGACGACACAGTCCCAGAATATGCAAATCCTGTTCCGCCAGCTCCTGTAAATAATGTAATTCCTGTTCCTCCAGCCACCGGGGCACCTGTTACAGCACCTGTTACGGTACCCCCGGTCCAGCCCACAGTACAAGTACCCGCTACATCAGTCACTCTGCCAGCCCGTACAGTACCCGTCGATGATTCTAGTTTAGGAGCCGCGGGGGGGAGATCCTCCTCGTACCCCGCCCCAACACAAACGTGTAACGTTACTTGAATTACATGAACGTGCGTTACAGCGTACGCCCAAATCTCAGTCAGTTGCAGATATCAAGCGAGCTCTTACCGAATGCCGTTATGATCCAGTCCCAGGCGATGATAATATGGTCATATATTCATTGCGTGTAAGATGGGTGACCGAGTATTTGGACACCCTACCAAATATGAAAGAAGATCTAGACAGAATATATCGTTTCATCCGTACAGGAGTAGATCCAGGAAGTATTGGCGAAGCCATGTCTCAAAGGAAAGCCGAGACTCAGCTCATGCTATTAAAGTTTCTAATTAATTGTTTAATAAGGGAACAAGATTATCCGACTAAAGATCCGACCGAAATGAAAGTCCTGACAAGGTGGAGTGATAATATAGCCGAGGGAAGACACAGGACACTAAGTTGTATAGAGAGTATGTACAAGAAAATTCGTAAGGAAATAATAAGGTTACACGAGAAACGCAAAGCAGCACAAGTAAGCGAGAAAGAAGACAACTCTGATACTGAAGAGGTAAACGACGAGAATCCCACCAGAATAGCGTATGTAGGTAGAACTAGACTTCCCGACCGACATTCGCGTCTAGAATACAAGAAAGTTTTCTCTCTTCCAGCACCAGAACTAGGTTCTCTAGAGCAAGTATTTCAAGCTACCGATCACATTCTGAAATCACGAATCGGTTATAGTGAACTTAGTACCATGCATGAACAAGAACTAGCCCGATCGGCAGTCCGGTGGGCTACTGATTCTACCACTTTTCCAGATGAAATAGTGACACAAATGTTTCTGAAACTGCCCCCAGCCGAGCAGCGACTGGTGGGTATGTATATGATCCAGCACCTCATTACACTGTATGAGGGACAACATTCTGATCCAGGTCCGTTACATGATGTTCTGAACGAGTTACTCCAATATAGATGGAGAGGTTTAGGTACCGATTTAATTAGTGTCATTCTAGAACAGCGCCACAAATATAGAACGTTTCTGAATCCGCATTTTGTTCATGTCTCACCTCCAGAAAGTAAACCATTCTACATAGATAGACAGCATCCGTTACGAGAAGTACACCCAGTTAGGACAGCGGGTGGTGAAATGCAACGAGTATTTGTTTACACCCCTATCACAAAGATGGAACTCTTAGAGATGAAGAAATTAATTCCCTGTCATGACAAAGATCCAGCAGGGTTCCATCGAGAATTAAAAGACATGCTCCGTATGGGAGAATACACATATCCTGATATCATTACAATGCTAAAGGTCCTGTTGCCCGCCGGGGTATATGAAAAACTCAAGGAAAAAGAATGGGAGGTGGGAGAGAAAAAGATTGATTGGACAGCTCTAGAAGCTGAAGATAAAATACGAGTACCAGGTACCGGTCTTGGGGACAAATGTAAAGAATTGCCCGAGTTATTGATACAAGTTTTGCCAAGATTACTAGCCACGAAAAAGGAAGATTGGGATGCAATCTCAGCATGCAAACAGAAACAGGATGAAGACACTAGTGATTTTTTATTCTAGATTTGAAAAATGTTTTATTATTAACAGTGGTTTGAAGACAAGTAGCGAGTCATACCCTCATCTTTTTGTTACTAAACTAGTCGAGAATTCAAGTCCACAAGTTAAAAATCGAGTTTTGAAAGTCGAAAGTACCTGGCAAGCTAGTACCCCGTCACAAATGCTTCAGATGCTCCAGTATCACCAGAATAGAATCAGGGAAGAGCAAGAACACGAAAGGAGACGTATGAAAGACACGAAAATGAAAGTATTAGTTGCACAATCTGTTCCACAAGACAGTCAGAAGAGGGGTCCGAATCAAGCCAGTCATCCTGCAGCTCCCGTTAAAGGGACTTGCAATTACTGTAAACAGCCAGGTCATTTTATAAACGAGTGTGCAGTTCTGAAACACAACATAGCAACTGGTAAAACTAAAGAAAGACCACGTCCGCCTAGACAAGAACAAGTTTCACAGACTTCTCAGTCACCACAGAATGCACAACAGACAGTTCCAGCACCGCAGCCCATCGCTGCAACACAGCATGTTACACAGCAGACGTACCAGTATGCTCAGTCAGAGTATCCGGAGTATCAACAGTATTCATGAAACAGCCTAGAGAGGGAGGTAGGCTTGCCTCTCATCGAGATACCTGTAGATCAAGAGGGTCCTTATGTACACAGTCAAGTATTAGGGAAAGACAGAAAGTTTTTGATTGATACAGGGGCAAGTAGGACTACTATCAGTCATGACGAGGTTCCAGGGGCTCCGCTCTCAGGCTCTAAAAATGTTTCCCTTGGATTTTCAGGAAAGCCTATTGTTAACGAGATTTCAAAAGCAGTTTCTCTAGAAGTTGGTCCATTGTCCCGAACTACTGATTTGTTACTTACGAAATCATGTCCAGAAAATTTGTTAGGTATTAAAACATTGAAAGAATTAGGTGCAGTAATTTGCTGCTCCCCAGAAGGAATCCGATTGTTTTTGCGTGACTTTAAAGGTCACTATGTATTACGCGATTTTGATCCAAGATTACTGAATGTACCGCAGCATTTATGGGCGCAAGGTCCAACTGATGTAGGTTTTATGCAAATCACACCCCATCGTGTGACTCTCAAACAAGGTATAGTTTTGCCACGAATCAGACAGTACAGATTGCCACCTGAGGCTGTAGCAGCCTTATCCAAAATTATTGACGAGCTCATTGCTCAAGGAGTGGTTGTAGAAACTGACTCCAATGTATGTAATTCTCCTATCATTCCAGTCATGAAACGTACTGATCCAAATGCACCTCCAGTATATCGATTAGTGATTGACCTTCGAGAGCTTAATAAATGTATCATACCCCAGTACCCAGTAGTCCCAGATATTTCTTCCCTATTGACAGCCATTGATTCTGAAGCTACATTTTTCACTGTCATCGACCTCAAGAATGCATTTTTCAGTGTCCCGATTCATCCAGACAGCCAGTATCTTTTCGGTTTTTGTTTAAATGGAAGGAGCTATAAATTCACACGAGCTCCTCAAGGTTTCACAGAAAGCCCTAATATTTACAGTCAAGCACTTAAAAGACAACTAGACAATATTCACATGCCAACTGACACTGCCCTGCTCCAGTATGTCGATGATCTACTGATCACAGCCCGTTCTGAACGTGATTGCGAGCGTGCGTCACTTACAGTTCTGTATTTTCTAGCCGAGATGGGGCACAAGGTGTCCCCTTCGAAGCTTCAATTCTGTGTCCAGCAAGTGATCTACTTAGGCCACTTACTGTCCAAGTGGGGTAGGCAGTTGACACCAGACCGTATCCAGTTAATAGCGAGTCTTCCACAGCCCAAGACACAGAAGGAGGTACGTGCTTTTATTGGCCTCACTTCTTATTGCAGACAATGGATTCCTCAGTATGCATTTCTAGCCAAGCCACTGATACAGTTAACGACACAGGAGGCAGCCGTATCGACTGTCCTCCCTTGGACCCAGGAACATACACTTGTTTTTAATGAATTAAAGAAAGCCTTATGTCAAGCACCTGTTCTAGCTACACCGAACTACAGTAAGCCTTTTACACTTTTTGTCACAGAACGTGATGGTACTGCATTATCTGTTCTCACACAAGATCAAGCGGGACAGTACAAGCCCTGTGCTTATTTTTCGAGCACATTAGATCCAGTAGCCCAGGCTCTGCCTGCGTGCCTCAAGTCAGTTGCAGCCACAGCTCTAGCTATCAGACAAAGTGATTCCATAGTATTAGGACACTCCCTGACAGTACAAGTTCCACACTCCGTGGAAGTTCTTTTAAACCGAACACAGACTCAGCACTTGACAATTGCACGTTTAACAGGTTATGAACTGACACTGTTCCAGCCACACATAGAAATCAGACGCTGCAACATTCTAAATCCTGCTACACTGTTACCGTCAGTTACTTCAAATCCTGCCACACATGACTGTGTGGAAGTTGTTAACACTATGACTAAGCCAAGACAAGACCTGACAGACATTGCATTACCTAATCCCGACCTGACACTTTATGTGGATGGTTCATGTATGAGAACAAGTACAGGAGAACTAGTAGCCGCGTATGCAGTGACTACTGAAACCGAAGTTATAGAAACACATCGTATTGACACCCTGTCTGCTCAAGCAGCAGAGCTAGTTGCTCTGACCCAAGCCTGCATACGTGCCAAAAACCTGAAAGTAAACATATACACAGATTCACGTTACGCATTCGGAGTTGTACACGACTTCGGAGTGCTCTGGCAGGAGAGAGGTTTCATGACTTCTCATGGAACCAAGATTCAGCATGGTCTCCTCATTCAAGCTCTGTTAGATGCAATACATTTACCGACAGCTATTGCTATCATGAAGTGCAAGGCACATACGAAAGTTATTGACATCATCTCCCAAGGTAACGATCTAGCAGATCGAACAGCCAAGCTTACAGCTCAGACTCCAGACATTCCAGTTAACATGACACAGACACTAACTCCAGATCCGACTACTTGTATGACAGTTAAGGACCCTACACAGGATGTCATAGACATACAGTTACATGCTACTCCCGAAGAAATCAAGAAATGGTCCGAACAAGGAGGGGTCCAGACAGATCAGGGATGGTTGACGAAGGGAAAAGCCACATGGTTTCTCCCCGACTCTATGGTTCAAGTCATTATTAATACCGCACATAGTCCAGCACATCTAGGAGAAAAAGCTATGTTAGACAGTATCCAGAACCTTTGGTTCAACAAGCACTTACGAGCTGCAGCCAAGCAGAAAGTCCGTACTTGTATGATATGTTGTCAATTCAATCCAGGTAAAAGTGTCCCGGTGGAACAAGGTGGATTCCAACCTCCTGACCACCCTTTTGAAGTCCTCCAGATGGATTATATTCAGATGGAGCGATGTCGAGGTTTCAAGTATGTCCTCGTAGTTGTATGTGCTTTGTCCAGGTGGACAGAAGCATATCCAGTTCCAGATTACACAGCAGCGACCACTGCCAGGCAGTTGGTTCGTGAATTCTTTCCCCGCTATGGACTCCCTAGGGTCGTGTATTCTGATAACGGCCAGCCATTCTCATCTGAGTTAATGAAACATGTTTCCCTTTTGTTAGGGTACCAGTGGAAGTTCCATTGTGTGCGCCATCCTGAAGCAGCCGGTCTCGTAGAGAGACATAATCAGACATTGAAAATCCGTATTGCCAAGACATGTAAAGAGAAAGGTGTAGACTGGCTAGTTGCCCTGCCAGTTGCATTATTTTATATGCGAATGGTAGCACATTCCAGATCAGGTCTGTCCCCTTATGAGGTCGTTTTCGGCCGCCCCCCAAATATGTGGGGTACACCTAGACCCCGCAGTATTACAGATGTTTCCAGTAATATGCTGACAGATTACCTAGCTTCCTTGATGTCTGCCCTACACTCTTGTCATTCACAGGTTGCCGCTGCATTTCCAGACAATACCGAAGTGAAACCGCATGAGGTCATTCCAGGCGACCTCGTCCTCGTCAGGAACTTTGATCGTTCAAGTCCACTGGAGCCTCGTTGGAAGGAGCCACGACTTGTCCTTCTGACCACCCGCACGGCCGTGAAGTTGGAAGGCCGCAAGGGGTGGGTCCATCTGTCCCACATCAAGAAGTTCCATGGAACATTTGCAAAGAACATTTTTAAAGACTGCCTGAAACCAGACTCTGAATTTGATTCGGAACGTAAAGTTCCTCTGTTAGAGAAAACTCCGCAGCAGGAGTATAAAAAGAAACTCCGGTCTAGTAAAATAAGTCAGCCAGTTTAATTGTCTAAGTCCCTCTCGGGTGAAACGGTTACACAGGTCTCTGACATGTATGAGATAGACCCCCATAGTGAGAGAGTTAGTCAAAACTCTATACGATGTATCGTCATTCTAAGTTTCTTATTGTTTCTAAGTCTTATGGTTACCTGCACAAGTTATGCATTACATTTATGTTTTCCAATTTCTCATGTAAATAAGTTTTCTAATGCTACAGTAGAGCACACATTTAGTGATCTGCCTCCTCACGAGTTATCCTATCGTCTTGCTATGAGAAATAATACATTCATCAGAATGTTACACTATTCACACCAGACCAGCAATGCCACTAATTGTTGGGTGTGTGGTCGACTCCCCCCTTTCCAGACACCGAAGGGAGTTCTGCCACTCTTTCCTTATCCATTTTCACATAATGGTTCGTGTGGAGCATGGTCCACTTTAACGTCATCTTCAAATGATATGTCCCTTCTGAATAGAACATGTTTTCCAGACAAGCAAGGTCTCTCCCATAGAACAGGGTTAGATCTAGAAAATGAAGTATATGATTTGGGTAATTATTCTTCGAATTTCATGATCCTGAATGTTCAGTCTGATACTACTCCAGATTTGCCTGCTATTTCAGTACTACCAGTCAAAGGCGAATTATGTGTCCGAAAGAATGGTTCCGCACATGTAGGACATAGTGATTGTACTACTATTGTCGAGTATAGTGACAGTAGGAAATCTATTTTCAAAGCCTCACGTCATTCTTATTTTGTTTGTGGTCAGACCGCATATGTTCGTCTGCCCCCCGATTGGGATGGAACATGTTATATTGCCTTCCTACTGCCACCAGTTTTTCTAGCCCCATCTGATTATCACAGAAACACACATCTAGTACACATTAGACATAGAAGGGAGATCGAGTCCCCAATTGTCGATCAGACTGAAACTACTCTAGAACAGTATCAAGACTTCAATAAAGGTTTCTTCTTCTTTATAGGACCTGTCCAGAATAGTAAGTTAATACGTAGATTAACCAGAACCCTTGAAGCAGTAGTGAATGAGACTACTTCTGCTCTAGGTAACTTAACTGAAGAGCAATCTGCTATGAGATTTGTCGTGCTCCAAAATCGTCTCGTTCTTGACGTCATACTGGCCGATAGAGGAGGAGCATGTAGAGTCATCGGATCTAGTTGCTGCATTTTCATTCCTAATAACGCGCCGTCTGTTTATTCAGCTATAACCAGACTTCATAAAATAGCCCATCAGTTACACCAGAATCCAGGCACCTGGACATGGTCCGGTTGGCTCTGGAGTATAATATCTGCCTGGGGATGGAAAGTATTGTCATTCCTAGGAATAGTAGTAATGATCATATTCAGTTGTTGTCTATGTTTACAATGTGGCCCTGCGATTTGCGGCTTGTGCGCTACCTCTTGTATTCCAAGTCCTAAGTCCCGTTCCAAGAAGACTCGAGACGAGCAAATGATGCTATATGAACAGATAGATGGTATCATGAATATTGATGTTTCCTGAAGGAAACGTAGGGCACAAGGAGGGAATGAGGAAATTTGGATTTTGCCTTGTCATGTGTCCCTACGTGTTCCCCATTATATGTTATATGTGCATGATCGATATGCATATGTTCCCCCTTGACCGAATAAAGACGCAATTATGGTTGTGTCCAACGTTAGTATGCCAGTTTTCAGTCCTCGTGAAAGCAACGAGTATTAGGCCTATGTTGCCAGCGTTTTACATTGTGCAAGTTAATTCATCGAGTTGCACCCGTTTCTAGGCCTCATAAGGGCCCGGACACCAGATTCAAGTTCCAGTCTCCTGAAATCACTCCAAGGAGCGATGCAGCCCCTCCCGCATCCCTGACCCTTCGCTTACTTTCTGCCAAGCAGCGCGGTGCCCGGCCTGGCCTGCCTGCCTGTCTGCCAAGAATATGTTATGCCTCTAGTTATCAGTTCAGCTCCCCGGCTTCACATTCCTAAGCTAACGAACCGCATAAACATCTTCAGCTCTAGTCTAGTCTTCCTGTCTCCATGCAAGATAATTACTGAATTAATATTCATAGAAGATTCATGGCACACGCAATACATTAGGAAATATATGCATGCACCAGCCTTAGTGTCACGTAGCCTCTGCCCTGATGACATTTAGATTCTATCAACATGTACTCCAAACACCAGATATCAGATATGCTATAGGTACATGTCGTCCTGACATCCCAGACTTTAGTCTCCTCTTCTAGTGCAGAAGTCAGAGCCCCCAGCTCTCCCTAGTTACACGTCATGGCCCGTTTGCGCGCACCAGTAGGTTAAAGGTTCCAGCTGCCCAGGTAGCCCCCTCCGTGTATCCACCCCATTTATGACACTTCTGTGACGTTTTCATCACATGTCTACGTGCACGCCCAGTGCACGCCTTCTTTGTACGCCCATATGTTCTTATCTTACGTTTGTCACTTGTTACGCCTACTGTAAGCAATGCAATCGTACTATTTTACTATATATACTATGTAATGTTGATGAGACGTTGCAGCTGCCATTCCCTTCCATCGCATGCCACTTCATGGTCTTTAGGCTCGAGCCATCCGATTAAAGCCATTCTGACTCAGATATCACGGATCCTGCCTCTTATTTATTGAGCTATCTGTTTTGGTTAATGTATAGAAAAATAGTACCGGTAATTAATTATTTATTTACCACAGGAAGGAGCTTCCTTCTTAGTTTTTTCCATAACATCCTAGCACTTTTTTGGCCACATATAAAACTGTCAATTTTCCCATGAATCTTACCTATGTTCTTTGGGGGAAAGTTAAAGGAATTGCATTAAAATGAACGTCCATTTTGGTAAGACAGACATTTCACAAGATTTAGCATCCCATAGAGGGTCAAAGGAGGTTCTTCCATTTAGCAAAAAGATAATCAATCTACTTTTCAATTTTCCCCAGATTTATCAGTAGGATTTTGCTCAAGTCCTTAATGATTTTAATACCTAGGTATCTAAATTCTTTACTGGTGTGGCCACCTCCATGGAGGGTATTCCAGGACATCACTTCGGTTTTGGCCAAATTGCTGAGGTACCCGGAGATCGAACCATATATATACTATCACATCATCAGCATACAATGCTAATGTACACTCATAGTTTGATGCTTTAAACAGAGTGATAGTATTATCCAGTCTGATAGTTTGGGCTAAGGGCTCGATATAAATGTTGAACAAGAGGAGGACAGGGGACACCCCTGCCTTGTCCCTCTCTGGATGTCAAAACTTGGAGTCAGGGAACCATTCAGGAGGATTTTTGCAGATACTCCCAAGTAACAGTGCTTTAAAGTCTGCACAAAGACAGGACCCATACCCATGACCTCCAATACCCCCCGGAGGTACCTCCAACACACCCGGTCGAAGGCCTTAGCAGCACCTAAGGCCACTACTGCCAAGGGGTCCGCCCTTATCTCCGCCTGGTCAATATTTCCGATCAATAATTGGGTTTGTTCCTGGATTGCTCTCCCCATCATGAAACCTTTCTCATCAGAATTAATTAGATTGGGTGCCAGTTTTCCCAATCTCCCTGCTAGAACGGCCATAAAGATCTTATAATAGGCATTCAGCAGGGAGATCGGACGGTAGGAATCAGCCTTCAAGGGGTCCTTTCCTGGCTTTAATATTAGAACTATCGTGGCCTCCTTCCAGGATCTAGGCATCACCCCATTAGAACAATAAACTGAATTAAATAGTATATGAAGCACCGGTAAAAGTTAATCAAGTAACAGCTTATATATTTCATTGGGGAGAGCATCAAGATCAGCAGCTTTTTTATTTTACGATATCTTTATTTGATTCCTAATCTCCTCCATAGTTATAGGTGCATCAAGCGCATCTCTGGAGGTTTCAGTGTAAGCGGGGAAGGACTTATCCCTTAGCCAAGAGAATATCTGGTCCTGGGAAGGTTCTAGATTTTCCCTATATAGATCCGAAAAAGGAAACAGAAGGCATTTTTGCTTCTCTTCCGGCTTACTTGATTTATTCCTGTTGCCATCAATGATAAGTTCATTGATATTATTTTTTGCCAGATCCAGCCTGGCCTTCCAAGCCAGTAGGGCCCCTGCCTTTTCCCCATTCTCAAAAATTTCCATATTTCTGGCTTGCCATTGGGCCTTACATTTCAGATCTGGAAAGGACCTAAAATCCTGCCTAACCTCCTCCAAATTCCTTTCTATCTGCTTTAGTTTTTCTATATCATCAGGGTTTGTACTACTCCTTTCCAGGTCTAAAGCGGATATCTTTCTCTCAAGGGCCTGTAATTCCAGAGTCTTTATTCGGTTCTTGGAACTTAATGTAACGTACCTTTATAACTAGCCTTATAGGCATCCCATAAATAATCTATTGAAGTAAGTCCTAGATTAATGGTAGAAAATTCAAGAGAGGGCTTACTAATGTACTGATCAATTTCTGAGTCTGATAACATTCCTCTGTTCAATGTCCATCTTGATTGTGGACAATTACCGCCCATAGAATATAGAAATAAGAGGGGAGCGTGATTGGAAAAACGACTCGGCAAGATCGATATGTTGATAAAATTATCAAGAACTTCTGTATTAACCAGCACATAATCTATCCTAGAGGAATGGTAATACTTTTTTACAGTGGAAGGTAAAACCTTGGATATCGCCCATATTGGACCTCCAAAGATCAACTAGGCCAGGCACACAGCGGGGCTGCGAGCGTTGCAGGGACTCCAAATCCCAGGAGTCCCTGCGTGACTGACTCACAGCTACCCTGCTGTCCCGCCCACCGCCCCTTGGACTCTTTTAAAAATCCAAACCGCGGGATCACTGGACATTTTTACCTTCAACTCTGTGGAGACACCGGCAGGAGGAGAGCTTCGCCCTTCCCATCCTCGGACCTCGCTTCGCGGGTGCCGCAGTGCCTGGTGGCGTGAGGGGCTGCACTTCTCTCCCCAAGGGAACCGAGGAGCTCTGAACTGGGCCAGGCACACAGCGGGGCTGCGAGCGTTGCAGGGACTCCAAATCCCAGGAGTCCCTGCGTGACCGACTCACAGCTTCCGGTCCGCTCTCCCTGCTGTCCCGCCCACCGCCCCTTGGACTCTTTTAAAAATCCAAATTCCGCCTTTCACCGCGGGATCACTGGACATTTTTACCTTCAACTCTGTGGAGACACCGGCAGGAGGAGAGCTTCGCCCTTCCCATCCTCGGACCTCGCCGCACCCGCTTCGCGGGTGCCGCAGCGCCTGGTGGAGTGAGGGGCTGCACATCTCTCCCCAAGGGAACCGAGGAGCTCTGAACTGGGCCAGGCACACAGCGGGGCTGCGAGCATTGCAGGGACTCCAAATCCCAGGAGTCCCTGCGTGACCGACTCACAGCTTCCGGTCCGCTCTCCCTGCTGTCCCGCCCACCGCCCCTTGGACTCTTTTAAAAATCCAAACTCCGCCTTTCACCGCGGGATCACTGGACATTTTTACCTTCAACTCTGTGGAGACACCGGCAGGAGGAGAGCTTTGCCCTTCCCATCCTCGGACCTCGCCGCACCCGCTTCGCGGGTGCCGCAGCGCCTGGTGGCGTGAGGGGCTGCACATCTCTCCCCAAGGGAACCGAGGAGCTCTGAGCTGGGCCAGGCACACAGCGGGGCTGCGAGCGTTGCAGGGACTCCAAATCCCAGGAGTCCCTGCGTGACCGACTCACAGCTTCCGGTCCGCTCTCCCTGCTGTCCCGCCCACTGCCCCTACGTCCCCCTATATTAAAGCACTATTCTCCCGCAGCGCGGGACGCAGCCCGGAGCGAAGACCGGGCTAAGAGCGGGCCGTTTTAGGCCGTTAGAGGCCGATTAGGGCCGGGCCAGCCCACACCTCTAACTCCTGTTGTGATTTATCCCCACTAGTAACAGTTACTATTTTATATTTATTTATCAACGTTGTTACATTTGCTACTATGTCTCCGAGAGGAACTAGAAGTAAAACCGCCGAAAAAAATAGGCAACTTACCGGTCCTATAGATAGTTTTATTACGAGAGCAAATTCATTTATAGATCAGAGCATTACACTCATTGAACGTAGAGTATCGCAAGACCTTTTAGAGGCTAGAAGATCCTCTATGGGACACCTGGCAAATATAAGAACGCCAGTGTCCCACAGAGAGGGAAAACAGAGTGAGGGCGGGAGTAAAAGACAGAGCCTTCCGAACACAGTGGACCTATCGGTCTCACAATTTTCGGAAACACAATCAACTTCTGACCTAGAGAAGACTCCAGATTTAGCCCCCCAACCCACCCCGGAAGAGGTAAGACAGGCAAGAGGGAGGAGGGAGGGAGCAGTAAAGAAAAAGAAACTTGTAGATGCTAATAATATAACTACAGACAAACCAATAGTATCCCTAACTGAGACCACAGAGAACACACCTAGCCCCCCCCTGTTGGAAAATCAGAACAGGCATACGGTGATGATACACCATACTCACGATACTACACCCTCTACTACCTTGGAAATAGTACCCAACGCCCCACAACTAAATGAGCTAGGCCACAATTATAATACTGAACTCTTAACAAAAATTTGTGACCTGCTACAACAAACTTTCTCACCTATACAAGCTAGACTAACAAAGCTAGAAACAGCGATAGCCGATCTTTTAGCTCTGATGAAACCAATTCAAAAATCTAATTTAATCCAGGAGCCACAGAAAGCAGCGGCAGCCAAGTTGCCTTGTTCAACTCCCACTCCCCAACTGAAAAATGTGACTCCATCATTGGCAGTAGTAGCCAAGCCCACAAATATCCCAGTGGTCAAAAATAAGACAACCGAAAATATATTATCAAATCCCTCACACAGACCAAATATTACCCCCAGCCAAAACACTAACATAGCTATGAAAACAAAACAATCACAAACAAACAGTGAGAGGGAGAGACAACCAATGACCGCAACACGCCCAGTCACCCTTCCCCCAGAAGCAAGCCCATTTGTTGTCATTATGACTGGCGTCCCAGAATTGGTGGACCAAAATTCCGAACCTAACTGGTCGCTCAAGAATAAAATCCAACATTGGCTCAGTATTAATCGCCCACCTCCGCCCTATTGTTCAGCAAGAATCCTGATGGTTAGAAGAGCCCCTTGGGTGGGCCACGGGAAAAAAACAATACAGGGAGACTGTATACTAATCACTTTTGAAGACCCCAGAATAGTAGAACACATTTGCTCAGGGGAGGAACTTAGTCTAAACGGGGGGATCAGTACGAAGCGCCTCTCCTTTTTTTATCCACCAAAATTTACGGAAGGTACCTCCCCAAATGATGGACCTTGGTACACAGTGGGTCCTCGCTATCGGGGAAGAGGAAGGGATGAGTGGAGAGAGCCATATCAGAGGGGGAGTTATAGAGAACCACCACGATGGGAGGGTTGGAATGGAATCCCACTAACGAACAGGTACAGCGGCTTAGAGTCAGTAGACTGACCACCACAGCCAGCAGACCCAGGGTGCAATAATCCAGAGAAGTCCAACACCTCCCACAACTCCCAAAGCGCTGACACCCAAAGCGATAACATCCTCGCGAGTGATTATTCACACCTGGATATAGTGTCCTGCAACATTGCCGGTTTACGCCCAAAGATTGAAGATGGGAGCATCATGAACCTTGTGGGTAGACACCAAATAGTCTGCCTCCAGGAGACATGGTCAACAACAGAACACCACCTCCTAGGCTTCAAGACATATTTCTACCCAGCTCTGGCAGGACCCAAAGGCAGGCCAAAGGGAGGTTTAAACATCCATATAGCTAATACCATTCAGCAAATAAAAATAACGACAATCCAATTGGATGTTAACTCTCAGATTCTTAGTCTTTCCCTACCTAAAAACGAGCAAGTTATCCTCATAAATTTCTATAATAATCTTGAGGAACAACAGTTATTTAGGGCGATAGCAAATCTACATGAGAAACTATCCACCCTAAGGGACAAAAAAAAGGTGAAAAGGGTTCTGTCTTTTTCATATGGGCGGGGGATTTTAACCTGCATTACTGCAAGAAACTGGAAAAATTTGTGCTGGAATGGTGACTGAGGAGGGCAATCCCCTCACTCACTTTTCCCATACTAATTATGGTACCATAATGAACGATCTTTTATCAGATCTGGATCTCCAGATAGTTAATACCCTAGACAGTAGCACGAATCACCTAGAACCAACTTATTTGGGAAGGGGGTTTTTGTCAACGGTCAACTACATCTTAATATCTGCAGGTCTTCAAACTAGGGTTAAACATTTTGAAGTCATCCCAAACACTTTAAGCGATCATTCTGTTCTTAAATTGGAAATGAACTTAATCCAACAACGGTCCCTACCCCAAATAATAGCTAAGGCACTGACTCAGAACAACATAAGTCTGGGCCAACTAAACGGTTTCACAATAAAATGGGGGAAGATAAATCCCAGAGAACTCACTGAAGAATTGATAAAGGCCACTTACTCCCAGTTTATGAAATGTTTAGATTTAACGACGGGAGACGAGGAGGTACTTAGCAACTTCTCCATAATTATGGAAAAAACAAAAACCTTACTTACAGCAAGACCAAGCACTCGACCCCGGAGCGATAAAGGCTGGTTTAATCATGATTGCACTCAGGCTCACACTAAACTTAAGTTAGCACTAAATAAAAACGATAGAGATCCCCATCAAATTGCCATCTTAAGAAAGGAGTACCTTGTAACAAGGAAGAAGAGAAAGGCGGATTTAAAGCAGGCCCTATGGGACGAACTCCACTCTAGTGCCCAAGAAAGAAATAGCGAAGCATTCTGGAGAGTAGTGAGAACCCCATTCTTGGCAGATGATAAGACCCCAAAATCGTAGTAGCCATAGATGAGACAGAATGGGTATCCCACTTTTCCAAAATTTTCCAAAAGCGGGCAACATACCAAGAAGTTGAACGAGAAACACTACCAGATGTCACGTATCCCATCCAAATAGAGTTTGAAACCCCGGAGATCCTTCTGGCCATAAAAGCAACCAAAAATGGAAAAGCCCCTGGCCCGGATGGAGTCCCGGCTGATCTTCTTAAGCACAATACAGACCTTTGGGCCCCCATCCTTACCAGGGTATGCACGGCAGCCGCAAAGAAAGGACTCCTGGAGTCATGGACAAGGTCTGTGATGGTCCCGATTTTTAAAAAGGGAAATCGCCAGGACCCTGCCTGCTATCGCCCGATATCCCTGTTGGATTCACTGGGCAAGATAGCGGGCAGGGTAATACTGGAGCGATTACAGCAATGGGTGGAGGAGAGAAATATCCTCTCTGATTTGCAATTTGGTTTCCGGGAGGGCTTCGGGACAGTGGAACAGGCCCTTAATCTCTCCATCATCATGGGAAAATACTTACATGCAAAGCAAGACAGACTCTACATGGTCTATGTGGATCTGTCTGCCGCATTTGATTGTGTCTCCCATGAAAAACTATGGTCAGTGCTGTCTCAAATGGGGGTGGATTCCCCACTCTTAAACTTTTTGAGGGAGCTGTATTCCAGGCCTTCCGCGAGAGTCCGTTATGGCACAAAGGGCGAGCTATCGACGTCATTCGGAGTGGAGCGTGGAGTAAGGCAAGGATGTGTCCTGGCCCCCTTCCTATTCTCCCTCTATACTAACAGCTTGGAGGTTGAGCTCTTGAGGGGTGCCCAGGACCTCCCACAGGCAAAACAACGCCGATTCCCGCTCTACTCTACGCAGATGACGCCGTCTTGCTGGCACGGACCCCTCGTGAACTCCAGAAGGTTCTCAGTAGATACTCTTCGTTTATGGGCACCCTTGATCTCCACATAAACGTGGCAAAGACCTTTGTAATTACGGCAGGTACAGGGAGAAAGCAGCCCAAAGATTTGGTGCTAGAAAACCAAAAAATTGAATTTACTTCTGACTATTGTTACCTGGGCATTACGATAGATGATAAACTATCTTGGAAGGCGGCAGTTGAGGCTAGGAAACATTGTTTTAAGAGAGCCATAGCAGCCTTGGTCTCTTTTTCACAAAAACTGGGCAAACGCCCACCCCTTGAACTATTAAAAATATACAGAGCCAAATGCTAGTCAACAGCACTGTATGGGGCTGGCGTCTGGGGTCATACAGATGTCTCTGCCCTACAGGTTGCAGAAAACGCATTTCTTAGGTTTCTCTTGACGGCCCCAAAGAGATCCTCAACATATGCGTGCCACGTAGAACTAGGCACCCCATATGTCGAGGATCTGGCAAGAATTCAACCGCTGCTCCTATGGCGGCGTATCTGGACCTCGGAAAAAAACGTGTTTACAAAAAAGATAGTGGCAGATGCTATGTCATTGGACCACTCTCAAAAAATAAAATGGCTAGCCTACATTAAGAATTTTCTCACTGACCTAGGATTGGAGATTTATTACTCCACTCCGGAAAATATTAGTGAAATCACCAAGAAAGAGCTAAAAGATCTGGCCCTGGGTCACTTGGACAATCTGAGACTTCTTACCGAATCAGGCAAGCCTTCTGTCCAACACGCTATAATGATCCAGACTACCCTCACTATACAGCCCTACTTAAACCTTGAAATAAGCATATTTGACTGCTTCCTTCTGACGAGATTCAGATTAAACTTATTTCATAGGCTAGTAGCCTTTCCCGAAAAGAACTCTTGGGACACGCCCTTACCCTTCTGTCCCTGTGACGAAACTTCAGCACAATCCACCATACATGTAGTCTTGTTTTGTAAATTTTACAAAGAACATCGTAAATTGTGGTTATTGTCTTTGTTAAAATCTTGCGGATTTAAGCAGTGTCGTCCAGCTATGCTACACTTACAGTATTTAGACTCAGAAACCACCTGCTACCACGTTCTTAACTTCTTGAAATGCATATTTAGGCATAGGAAAAACTTGTAAATATAATTAACCAATGCATTTAAAATGAACTGTGAAAATAATTTGTGCATACTAAATCTCACTGTATTGTAAAATGTTATGCTTAAAATTCTTTTTAAATGAAATGTATTAATATTGCTTTTATGGATTTCAAAATTCGAAATTCCGAATAAAGAATTTATAATAATAATAATAACTAGGTTAATACTAGATATTATATATTTCATAACCCTATGTGATCACGGGGTCCCTATTGCATGGCTCAGTTTAGATCTATATTTAACTGGGTCAAGCCTGACATTAAAATCACCTCCTATTACCAAGGGAGGTTTTACCATAATCAGACTTTCTTGTAGTTTTACTAAAAAGGCAGGGTCATCCGTATTTGGACCATAAAAAGATGGACATGTCATTTCCATCCCCTCAAAGTCCAGAAGGGCTATAATCCATCTGCCTGATTGGTCTGTTTGAACTGACTTGATCCTACAAGGGACCCACTTCTTTACTGCAATTGTTACCTCACGACTGCCTATTGATTGCTGTGAAAAACAAAAAGACTGTATCCAAGGAATTTTAGAAAAAACTATCTGTAACCCAATTGGGTTTAGATGGGTTTTGTGCAACAGACAGACCTGTGCTGGTTAAAGCTCTAAATACTTTAGGATCAACCTTTGTCTATGCGGGCACCTCAATCCGTTCAAATTCCTAGAGATAAAATAATTCTTACGACGCCCTTTCATGTTACCTATCATAGGCTTGGGCATCTTTTGCTAAGTTTTGGTAATGCTCGTTATTAAACGAGTGTGATGAGGAATATTTTTTATTCATTTTATCCCTTCTCTGCTCCCCACCCTGTGCTCCCCCTCCTCCCTTTTCCCTTGTGTACCCCCTAAAGTCCCCATACCCCCTTCATCCCGAGGAACCCTCCCTTCCAATAGGCTATGCCTATTCGGACACTGCTCCCTCTGGCTATATTCTGTTGCTGAAGGCCTAATATGTATTTAGGACTGAAAAAACCAAGCTCTCAGAAAAGACCTTTGTATTCTTCCCTTACTTCCCTCCCTGTTTTTCATGATGAATTTTTGCAATAAGAGTGTCAACTTCTTCTGTAGAACGAATCATATGCATGTAGTTGTTCCACATCACACGCAGTGTAGCTGGGAACCTCAATAGTGCTTCGGCCTGAGACTATTTAGCTCCTCTAATCTTTTCCCAACTCCCACTGTCTTGTGGCCGTTATATGTGAGATGTCAGATCTGATGAAAAAAGAGAAGGGGGCTCGATCTGAGAATGAAGAAAAAATAACCCCTTCCTTTAGAGCAGCTGTCAAAATAAGCTCCTTTACAGAATATGAAAGAAAATTAACCACTATCGTATGATGTTTCTGCCTTCCCAAATTTCTTTAAAAGGGGTCCCTGTAAAGTCTTTGGATTTCATAGTTAAGATCGATATTTGGATGACTCTTAAGAACTGTGCCCTTCTAGAAAGTGATCAGGAACCCCCTTATGTCCTCCCCTCCAAAGCTTCCGGAACATATGGGAACTTCAGATTATTTTTCTTTGAATGGTTCTCTAATCATTCAAGGTCATCCTTCAGTTCTTTGTTCGGGGAGGAGAGTTTCTCCAAATGGGAGGTGGTGGTCCCTATCGATTCTTTCAATTTCGGATTTCTTCTGCAATCGCCTCAGTTCTTGCCATGACTTCTTCTCAATTTTTAAGAAGGACCTCGCAGAATGTCCGAATTGCAGCCCGGTTTGCTTCTGAAACAGAAAACCTATTAGCCAGTTCTGCTTGGTTTGTCTCAGAAACTGTGAATCTACATGTCATTTCATCCTTCATGGCCAAGAGTAGATCTGCTAGGGAATGTGAATTTGATGTTGATGAACTTGGATCGACAGGAGGAGGGAGAGCCAGATTTCTATGCTTTCCATACTGACTGGCCGAACCAACCCGATCATCCGTCCGCACAGCTCGCACCAGAGCCTGCTCCACCTCATGCTCCGACCCATCCTTCTGCTGAGGATCTTGCTCCGCACAGCACTTTCCCTGTGCTTGGCCCCAATATTGGTCTTGCGTTAGGTCTTCCTGCTGCCCCAGCACTGAATATCTGTTAGTAAGACTGATCCCTGGGTGAACCTCCAGTTCTGCGTTAGTAGCCTCAACGGCTTCTAAATCCTGGGAGATTTCGTCTTGGTTTAATTGTGCAAGGTCACAACCCTTCTCCGCCGTCATCTTCTCATTCAGCCCCATAAGCGAAAGAATGACAGTAGAAGCCAATGGTAGCATAGGAACTGGTAAATGAAGTGAGATAGTCCCAGGTGTATAGTTAAGCATGCTTTTATTCGCTAGTGTAGATGATGACTGGGGTGATTTGGTTGCTGAAGAGAGTGACATAATCTGGTAGAAGGTTTTCAAATATGGGGTGATTTTTGATTTTATTGCCGATTTTTTTGGTCTTGTGGTTTTGTTTTGCCTTTTTGTAGTTTAGCTTTATCTGGGGTTACACGGCCAGCAGACCCAGGAGTCTCTGGCCCCTGCTTGCACTGTCCTGATACAAAAGCTCTATCTTCAGCTACTGCTACAGGTGGAGAGACCCGTTGTGGCAAAACAGAGTGAGTTATCACTTTATTGGCTGTCAAAGGAGCTGCCCTCCCCTGCAGTGTATATCTATTTAGTTTAGAGGGGATACGTCCTCTCTTTATCTGCCTGAGTCCCACAGACCAATCTACCAGCTGGTCGATCTCTAGGTAAATAACTCACACCCTTGGAGACCGTAGTCGAAGCTTTACGCCAAGACCGGGCCCCCCTTACCTGCTCTGCGCCCAGGGAGTCACACTCTGAGTGGAACACTCTTCTTCCAATGCAAGCAGGAGCAGGGAATGGAGACCGCACATCTTCGTTCAAGCGCTGCAGCCTCCCACCTCCAGCGCTGCTTCCCTGCGGCTGCTCTGCCCATGCCCGGGAAGCCTAGAGCATCGACCACGGCCACAGGAGAGTCGGCTCGCCACAAACCCAGCACATCCCCTCGCATCACCGGGGAAAACAAAGAAGCCAACACCAAGACAGAGTTGAGTAAAGAGCACAAATGAAACAAAGGAATCACAGGTCAAAAACAAGTAGCTAGGCACTCATCTGAGCCTTGGTTTCAGCAGCCGCCATCAGAAGCCTGAGGGAATGAGCCCGTGGCGGGCTACACTGTGGCCGCCATGTTGCTCAGCCAGATTTTCATCACTGTCTCTGTTGTTGTATAACCTGCTGCATCAATTGGTCACTAACTACATGATTGTCTATATTAGTTATTGATTAGTTGGCTGTGTATTTGTAAGGGAGACTGAGTGTATCTGTGGTTGGGTGGGGGAGTTGTAGCTCTATGCATAGATGTGTGAGCTGTTGATTGTCTAGGCATATGGGTTTAGGAGTGTTTATGGAAATAGTTGTTTGGGTGTCTGAGTGTGTTTATTTGTGTGTTTGTAAGTGAATATATGTGTCAGTGATACATCTCCAATAAAGTAGAAAAATAAAAGGCATTGTATATGAGAGTTGCTGTATATAAATACGTATACGTAAGAGTCAGTGATTGGGAGAGTAACTGTATGAATGAGTGTATAATTGTAATAGTGATTTTTTTAACATAGTAACTATGATTTACTATGTGTATGTATAAATCAGGTGTGTGTATAACTGTGTAGGTGAGTAAATGTAAGTGTGATTGATTCTTTTCATGAGTGAGTAGCATCACTGCATAACCGACTAGGATGACTGCTGATCTGTCAATGTCTATATTGGTGTATGAGTATATTTGATAGTGCTACCATTGATCAGTGAATGCATGTATAAGTGATTCTGTGGGTAGACTTAGGAATCAGTGAGTGCGTATGTAGTAACTGGTATGTGTGTGTCAATGCTTTCAAATATGGTACTCTGTATTTTACAGTGAGTGATCAAAGGTTATACTAGTGTGTGATGAGGTGTATCGGATTGTCAAGTGGATGATGTCATCAGTGATGTCATTTGAGATGTCATCAGTTATGTCATCAGTGATGTCACTGACCATGTCATGAATGATGTAATATGTAACATCCTCAGCAGTGCATTGCAGGCGCGCGAGTAATAGTTAGCACAACTAACTATAATGGAGGAATTTCTAAGGTTTTGTACGAGTGAAATGTCCAGCTAACTATAACACTCATGAAACCTATTGTTTTTTCAGTGAATTCCAAAGGTTTTTTAAATGCTAATTCCTAACTACAACGTCTCTGAATTGCTACAGTTCTTTAACTGTTTATGTATAACTATTTTATTTATTAAACATTATATATGCTTCTGAAATTTGCAAAAAAAATAAAAAAACTTAAAACTGAAATATTTGTAATTTTTTTGTTTTTTTTTGTATTTTAATATGTTTATATAATTTTCTTTTTTCAAACTTTTTCTGGGAGTCGCGCACCCAAAGTGTACCTACTGCAGTGAGTCCGCGTATTCTAGCTGCCATTTTGGAAAAGTCATGAAGGATCAGCGTATGGTGAGCGACTAGTGTGTTTTTTTTTTCAGTTACATCATATATGTACAATGTTACGTGGTGTGCGTGACCGGTACGTGACTGGACCACGACTCCTGATACGGGCATTCGCAACACATGCATATTACGGTATGCGACGCTTGTGCGGTGGCGGGCCCCACGTGACGTCATATACGTGCTGGGGCGCACTTGGTGCACGACTCCCGCAAAATGTTTTATGTTCTAAAATGATACGTACGTGTCTTTGATGTACATATTAGGGCAAAATATTATCTAAGGTATTCATTAAAATAACATATTTCTACTTGTATTAAACTTATATTATTTTTAAATATATTTTTGCGAAGTCGAGTCGGGTGCGCGGATCTCATGTGACCAAAAAAAAAAGATTTGATTGGTTCATAACATTTCCCACTATAACTATTGAAGGACCCCACCAATTTTAATGATTCTGTTTGGAGCAGTTGATGAGAGACATCGCTTCTTCTTCCAGAGCTGTTTTTTTAATTTTTTTGGTGCTGTAAAAAAATTGCTTTTGAGAAATGACATCTGGTTCGCAAGCTCCTCATCATTCTTCAGATGAAGATATCTTGGAGGAAGATCCACCCAAGCAGAGGCCTGAATCAGTGGTATGGAAATTTTTCACCTTTCCTGCGTGAGAAAAAAGGGCAAAGCAAGAAAAGTCACACGCTTGCTGTGCGACAGGGTCCTGTCGCAAGGCAGTGACAAGAAATACTCCTGTGGAACAGCGAGTATGTATAAACATCTGCGGACCATTCACCCGAAGAATCTGGCATGAGAAGAAATGAGGCGTGCAGCAAAAGATCCAGCACAAGGCATTGCTAGCAGCTCCGGAGCATCCACTTCAGCACCACCAGTAGACATTCACCCAGAATTAGTTTTTCTGCAGCAGCACTGCACTAAGTGCAAAACCATCATCTGTTATGGTGAACAGTCAGTGGACTCTATTTGTGCAGCTCATCGAAACCACAAATGCACATTTTTTTTATTTTTTTGTTTTTGGAATGATGTTGAATTCCAAAAGCTAACTGTGTTTACTTAGTTCCTTGTTTGTTCAATTTGTTAAAAAACAAAAAAAAGTACAACATTGTTAAAAAACTACAAAAAAAATATAAACAAAAAACAGAAGAAAAAGAAAGTTCGGAACTACCTTATCTGGTTTAAAAAAAGAATTATAATTGCATGGTAGGGTCTGAAAGTTTGGTTGAATGTATGTGTAGAGCATGAAAAATGCATTAGTACTGTATGGTGAATTTATAGGGGCAGATCTATGAGGAAGTGCTGCAGCGTGACACTGCAAGCCCTTTAGCTGCACCGTGCTGCGGCACTTCTGAACCACAGGGATGTGACATATTTCATGAATATGTCCCAATTCTATGCTCCCTCTGCACTAGCACACAAACTGCAGCCATGCAGTGACGCAGGCACCCTTGCACCATGGTGCAAGGATATCTGTGTCATGGGGAGACTATTTTTGTGCAGGAAGGGATTACTTCCTGCACAAAAACAATCACTAAAGGCATTTTCCTCCTTCAATGTGTGCTTTGGAATGCAGCATGCATTGAAAGAGGAAAACCGAGGAGAAATGAAAACATTTCTCCTTGTTGTGCCTCGCTACATCACCTCTAGGGTGGCGCACCATTCACATGTATCTACAGATTTACACTTTCTCGTAAATCTTGAGATGTGTTATTCCATGGAACAGACATAGCAACACCCATGGAACGCCCCTTCAACGCAAAGTGCTACGTTTGAATGGGTTGTATTTTCAAGGAGAGGAAAAGCCACGCAGGGTGGCTTTTTCTCTTCTTGTAAATATGGAGGAGTCCCCAGCGCTATCACTACATTACAAAAAGTGAAGTACTATGGTGCAGGGGGCTTGTCAATCTGCCCCATAAGTGCTTAGGTATTGGGAGAGTGATTCAATAAGAACATAGTGCTGGATGGGTGATTGACGAACTGCATGAGACTGACAGGAGGTATCCTAGGCTGGATGAGTACTACTTCTGTATTTATTGGAGTGTACCAATAGTATGTATCTGCTTAGAGGTTTGTAGGGATTGTGCACAGAATATTGTAGGTGTACTTGTGTTGGTGCCTAGGTCATCCTATAAGAACATCACTAGTAACTAGAATGATGACAGTGCTGCAAACAGAGTGCTCAGTTCATTTATAAGTGCTTAGGTATTGTCTCAATGCCTGAGTCATTCCACAAGTGCATAGACGGTGACTGGGTTCCTAGAGTGCTAGTAGTTGACAGCAGGATAGGTTTCGAAGCACTTATGTTTCAGTAGAGTGATTAGATAAGGACATGCTTCTGTCAGGATGATTGTAGGATTGGACACAGACTCAAAGTGTGATTCCAGACAAGCATGACTATTACCTGGACATTTGCAGGACTGACTCAGTAGTCTGGAAGGGTTCAAGGGACTGCATACATTGTGCACATTTGACTGTAACTCTGCCAGTTTCAATGCCTGATTCATTCTGCATGTGCATAGACAGTGAATAGGTTCCTAGAGTGCTAGTAGTTGACAGCAGGATAGGTTTATAAGGACTTATGTTTCAGCAGAGTGATTAGATAAGGACATACTTCTGTTAGGATGATTGTAGGAGTGGACACAGACTCACAGGGTGACTCCAGACAAGCATGACTATTACCTGGACTTTTGCAGGACTGACTCAGTAGTCTGCAAGGGGTTAAGGCACCGCATACATTGTGCACATTTGACTGTACCGCTGCTTGTCTCAATGCCTGAGTCATTCTGCAAGTGCATAGACAGTGACTGGGTTCCTAGAGTGCTAGTAGTTGACAGCAGGATATGTTTATAAGCATTTATGTTTCTGCAGAGTGATTAGATAAGGACATGCTTCTGTAAGGATTATTGTAGGAGTGGACACAGAATCACAGTGTGATTCCAGACAAGCACGAATATTACCTAGACCTTTGCAGGACTGACTCAGTAGTCTGCAAGGGGTTAAGGCACCGCATACATTGTGCACATTTGACTGTACCACTGCTTGACTCTATGCCTGAGTCATTCTGCAAGTGCATAGACATTGACTGGGTTCTTAGAGTGCTAGTAGTTGACAGCAGGATTTGTTTATAAGCACTTATGTTTCAGCAGAGTGATTAGATAAGCACATGCTTTGGTCAGGATGATTGTAGGAGTGGACAGAGCTGCTTTAGAGCCATAGAACAGGTCAGCAGAGCTGATTTAGAGCCAGAGAACCAAGTCAGCAGAGCTGCTGTAAAGCTAGAGAAACCAGGTCAGCAGAGCTGCTTTAGAGCCAGAGAACCAGGTCAGCAGAGCTGTTGTAGAGCCAGAGAACCAGGTCAGCAGAGCTGCTCTAGAGCCTGAAAAGCGGGTCAGCAGAGCTGATATAGAACCAGAGACCCAGGTCAGCAGAGCTACTGTAGATCCAGAGAAACCAGGTCAGCAGGGCTGCTTTAGAAGGAGACAGCCAGTTAAGCAGAACTGCTTTAGAGCCAGAGAACCAGCCCAGCAGAGCTCTTTAGAGGAAGAGAACCAGGCCAGAAGAGCTGTTTTGGATCCAGAGAACCAGGTCAGCAGAGCTGGTTTAGAGCCATAGAACCAGGTCAGCAGAGCTGCTTTAGAGCCAGTGAACCAGGTCAGCAGAGCTGCTGTAGAGGTAGAGAACCAGGTCAGCAGAGCAACTTTAGAGGGAGAGAACGAGGTCAGCAGAGCTGCTTTAGAGCCAGAGAACCAGGTCAGCAGAGCTGCTCAGGAGCCAGAAAAACCAGGTCACCAGAGCTGCTGTAGAGCCAGATAAACCAGGTCAGTAGAGCTGCTTTATAGGGAGAGAACCAGGTCAGCACAGCTGTTCTAGAGGGAGAGAACCAGGTCAGCAGAGCTGCTCTAGAGCCAGGGAACCATGTCAGCAGAACTGCTTTAGACTAGAGCCATAGAAACGGGCCATCAGAGCTGCTTTAGAGTCAGAGAACCAGGTCAGCAAGGCTGTTGTAGAGCCAGAAAACCAGATCAGCAGAGCTGCTCTATAGCCTAAGAACGAGGCCAGCAGAGCTGCTCTAGAGCCAGAGAACAGGGTCAGCAGGCCTGCTGTAGAGCCAGAGAAACCAGGTCAGCAAAGCTGCTTTAGAGGGAGAGAACCAGGCCAGCAGAGCTGCTTTAGAGCCAGAGAACCAGGTCAGCATAGCTGCTTTAGAGCCATAGAACCAGGTCAGCAGAGCTGCTCTAGATGACACTAACTGACTGACACTGACTGACTGACACTGACTGATACTGATTGACTGACACTGAGTGACGGACAATGAGTGACGGACACTGACCGACACTGATTGACTGACACTGACGGACTGACACTGACTGACTGACTGAAACTGATTGAATGACACTGACTGACTGGCACTGACTGACACTGTTTGACCGACACTGACTGACACTGATTGACTGACCTGATTGACTGACACTGACTGCCACTGATTGACTGACACTGAGTGACTGACACTGATTGACTGACACTGACTGACTGACACTGACTGACACTGTTTGACTGACACTGACTGACTACTCTCTATTACTCTACTACTCACTCTCTCTCTCTACTTCTCACTCTACTACTCTCTACTACATACTCTCGACTACTCACTCTCTACTACTCACTCTCGACTACTCACTCTCTACTACCATCTCTCTACTACTCATTTTCTACTACTCTCTACTATTCACTCTCTACTACTCACTTTCTACTACTCCCTCTCTCTCTACTACTCTCTACTAATCTCTACTACTACTCTCTACTACTCACTCTCTACTACTCACTCTCTACTACTCTCTACAACTCACTCTACTACTCTCTACAACTCACTACCACTCACTTTCTACTACTATACTACTCACTCTCTACTACTCACTCTCTACTACTCACTCTACTACTCTCTACTACTCACTCTCTACTACTCTCTCTACTACTCATTCTCTACTATTCACTCTCTACTACTCACTCTCTACTACTCACTCTCTACTACTCGCTCTCTACTACTCTCTACTACTCACTCTCCACTACTCACTCTCTAGTATTTGCTTTCTACTACTTTCTACTACTCACTACTACTCATTCTCTACTACTCTACTACTCTCTACTACTCTCTCTTCTACTCTCTCTATACTACTACTCGCTCTCTACTACTCACTCTCTACTACTCACTCTCTACTATACGCTCTCTACTACTCCCTACTACTCTCTACTACTCACTCCCTACTAGTCACTCTCTACTACTCTCTACTACTCACTCTACTACTCTCTACCAATCACTCTCTACTACTCTACTACTCACTCTCTGCTACTCTCTACTACTCTCTCTCTACTACTCATTTTCTACTACTCACTCTACTACTCTCTACTACTCATTTTCTACTAATCTCTCTCTACTACTCACTCTCTACTACTCACTCTCTACTACTCGCTCTCTACTGCTCTCTAATACACACTCTCTTATAGTTGCCCTCTACTACTCGCTCTCTACTACTCTCTACTACTCACTCTACTACTCACGCTCTACTACCCTCTACTACTCACTCTCCTTCTACTCCACTACTCTCTACTATGCACTCTCTACTACTCACTCTCCACTACTCCCTACTATGTACTGTCTACTACTCACTCTCTACTATTCTCTCTCTACTACTCACTCTCTACTACTCTCTACTACTCTCTCTCTACTACTACTATCTACTACTCTCTACCACTCACTCTCTACTACTCACTCTACTACTAACTGTACTAGTCACTGTCTACTACTCACTCTACCACTAAATCTCTGCTACTCACTCACTACTACTCGCTCTCTACTACTCTCAGACTCACTTTCTACTACTTTCTCCTACTCACTCTCTACTACTCACTCTCTACTACTCACTCTCTACTACTCTCTGCAAGTCACTCTACTACTCTCTACAACTCACTACCACTCACTTTCTACTACTATACTACTCACTCTCTACTACTCACTCTCTACTACTCACTCTACTACTCTCTACTACTCACTCTCTACTACTCTCTCTACTACTCATTCTCTACTATTCACTCTCTACTACTCACTCTCTACTACTCACTCTCTACTACTCGCTCTCTACTACTCTCTACTACTCACTCTCCACTACTCACTCTCTACTATTTGCTTTCTACTACTTTCTACTACTCACTACTACTCATTCTCTACTACTCTACTACTCTCTACTACTCTCTCTTCTACTCTCTCTATACTACTCACTCTCAACTATTCACTCTCTACTGCACACTCTCCACTACTCGCTCTCTACTACTCACTCTCTACTACTCACTCTCTACTATACGCTCTCTACTACTCCCTACTACTCTCTACTACTCACTCCCTACTAGTCACTCTCTACTACTCTCTACTACTCACTCTACTACTCTCTACCAATCACTCTCTACTACTCTACTACTCACTCTCTACTACTCTCTCTCTACTACTCATTCTCTACTACTCACTCTACTACTCTCCACTACTCATTTTCTACTAATCTCTCTCTACTACTCACTCTCTACTACTCACTCTCTACTACTCGCTCTCTACTGCTCTCTAATACACACTCTCTTATAGTTGCTCTCTAGTACTCGCTCTCTACAACTCTCTACTACTCAATCTACTACTCACGCTCTACTACCCTCTACTACTCACTCTCCAAACGGAATTATACCAAATTTGGCAGAGGTAGTCCCTAGTTCTGACTTGTGCCTTTTGCTTATATGGTGTCAATCTGTTCAGTCGATCCTGAGAAAATGACGGTTAAAGTCATTTATATATCTATGGGCGCGTTGGATCCGCTTATCTATTTGCGTACCCAAAGCGCATCCTGCATGCACCCTGCTGTGCACAAGCTGCATGCTGATTGGCTGTCAACAGTCAAAATCAGAAATTGTTGGCAGTCATCTTGTGTCTCGGTCAAACCGAGGCACAAAAAAAAAAAAACAAACATTGCAAAAAGCAAAAAGGGGGCAGGGTAGACACACCCTGACCCCCTAGGCCTGCTGATGGGGTCCCACAAGGACCCCCAGGGCCCCAAAAAAATTATAAAAAAAAAAAACAAAGACTCAATTGTCCCTAGCACCCGCCAACTCCATGCACCACTCTGCAAACGCGCCCCTAGCGCGTTTCCAGAGGGGGAACGAACTACGCTTGAATACTGGGGGACCCTGGGGTCCAACTAGCCCACCAGGAACCTCTTGTATGCGCCAGGGGTGTGTGTTGTAGAGAGATGTTCTGAGGCCACGCCCCTTTTTACACCTCTCGGCAAAACAGCTCTGTGGCGCTTACTGGAGGTACCTGGTGGGCTAGTTGGCCACCAGGGGACCTTAGGATTCAAGGGGACTTAATCCTCCAACTTAGAATGCGCCACGGGGCGGGTTTGCACAGTGGTGAAGGTAGGGGGCGGGGCCTAAGGTGATGTGTACAAACACTCCCTGTGGCGCATTTTAAGTTGGGGGATTAATTCCTCTTCAATCCAGAGATCTCCTGGGGGCCAACTAGCCCACCGGGTACCTCCACTAAGTGCCAAGAAGCTGTGTTGCAGAGTGTTGTAAAAAGTGGCGTGGCGTCTAAACACCTCTCTGCAACACAGCTCCCTGGTGCATACTGGAGGTACCTGGTGGGCTAGTTGGCCCCAGAGAATGTCTGGATTGACGATGAATTAATTCCCCAACTTAAAACGCGCCACAGGGCGTGTTTGCACACATATCACCTCAGGCCCGCCCCCTACCTTCACCACTGTGCAAACGTGCCCCGTGGCGTGTTTTACGTTGGGAAATTAAGTCCCCTTGAATCCTGAGGTCCCCTGGCGGCCAACTAGCCCACCAGGTACCTCCAGTAAGCCCCACAGAGCTGCATTGCAGAGAGGTGTAAAAAGGGGCATGGCCTCAGAACACCTCTCTGCAACGCAGCTCCCTGGCGCATAATTACGTGATACATGTGTGCAAACACGCCCTGTGGTGTGTTTTAAGTTGGGAAATTAATTCCTCTTCAATCCAGAGGTCCCCTGGGAGCCAACTAGCCCACCAGGTACCTCCACTAAGCGCCAAGGAGCTGTGTTGCAGAGTGCTGTAAAAAGGGGTGTGGCCTCTGAACACCTCTCTGCAACGCAGCTCCCTGGCACATACTGGAGGTACCTGGTGGGCTAGTTGGTTCCCAGGGAACCTCTGGATTTAATATGAATTAATTCCTCAACCTAAAACGTGCCACAGGTTGTATTTGCACACATTTCACCTAAGGATCCGCCCCCTACCTTCACCACTGTGCAAACGCGCCCTGTGGCGCGTTTTAAGTTGGAGGATTAAGTCCCCTTGAATCCTGAGGTCCCCTGGCAACCAAGTAGCCCACCAGGTACCTCCAGTAAGGGCCACAGAGCTGCGTTGCAGAGAGGTGCAAAAAGGGGCGTGGCCTCAGAACACCTCTCTGTAATGCAGCTCCCTGGCGCATTCTGGAGGTACCTGGTGGGCTAGTTGGCCACCAGGGGACCACAGGATTCATGGGGACTTAATCTGCCATCTTAAAATACGCCATGGGGCGCGTTTGCACAGTGGTGAAGGTAGGGGGCGGGACCTAAGGTAATATGTCTGCAAATACGCCCTGTGGCGTGTTTTAAGTTGGGAAATGAATTCCTCTTCAATCCAGAGGTCCCCTAGGAGTCAACTAGCCCACCAGGTACCTCCAGTGAGCGCCACAGAGCTGTGTTGCAGAGTGTTGTAAAAAGGGGCATGGCCTCTGAATACCTCTCTGCAACGCAGCTCCCTGGCGCATACTGGAGGTGCCTGGTGGGCTAGTTAGCCCCCAGGGGAACGCAGCATTGAAGAGGAATTAATTTCCCAACTTGCAATGTGCCACAGGGTGTGTTTGCACACATGTCACCGCAGGCCCGTCTCCTTCCTTTACCATCGTACAAATATTCCTCTAAAATCAGTCGAACTACGAATTCCGATTTACTCACCTGTTATCAGGAGAGAACTCAGTGCTGCATCTTTTAGCCCAGCACTGACCCTGAAAAGTAATATAAGTGTACTTACCAGTAACTTGTATTTCCTTCCATAGAAATCCATTGTGTGGTTTTCACCAGAAAAGTTTCTAAGTGTCGATTTTTGAAACGTACAAATATTCCTCTAAAATCAGCCGAACTACGAATTCCTATTTACTCACCTGTTATCAGGAGAGTATCCAGTGCTGCATCTTTTAGCCTGGCACTGACCCTGAAAAGTAATTGTAAGCATACTTTTAGTAACTTGTATTTCCTTCCATAGGAATCCATTGTATGGTTTTCAGAAGAAAAGTTTCTAAGTGTTGATTTTTGAAACGCAGAAATATTCCTCTAAAATCAGCTGAAGTACGAATTCCAATTTACTCACCTGTTATCAGGAGAGACGTCAGTGCTGCTTCTTTGAGCCCAGAACTGATCCTGAAAAGTAATTCTAACCGTACTTACCAGTAACTTTTATTTCCTTCCATAGAAATCCATTGTGTGGTTTTCACCAGAAAAGTTTCTAAGTGTCGATTTTTGAAACGTACAAATATTCCTCTAAAATCAGCCGAACTACGAATTCCTATTTACTCACCTGTTATCAGGAGAGTATCCAGTGCTGCATCTTTTAGCCAGGCACTGACCCTGAAAAGTAATTGTAAGCATACTTTTTAGTAACTTGTATTTCCTTCCATAGGAATCCATTGTGTGGTTTTCAGAAGAAAAGTTTCTAAGTGTTGATTTTTGAAACGTAGAAATATTCCTCTAAAATCAGCTGAAGTACGAATTCCAATTTACTCACCTGTTATCAGGAGAGACGTCAGTGCTGCTTCTTTGAGCCCAGAACTGATCCTGAAAAGTAATTCTAACCGTACTTACCAGTAACTTTTATTTCCTTCCATAGAAATCCATTGTGTGGTTTTCACCAGAAAAGTTTCTAAGTGTCGATTTTTGAAACGTACAAATATTCCTCTAAAATCAGCCGAACTACGAATTCCTATTTACTCACCTGTTATCAGGAGAGTATCCAGTGCTGGATCTTTTAGCCAGGCACTGACCCTGAAAAGTAATTGTAAGCATACTTTTTAGTAACTTGTATTTCCTTCCATAGGAATCCATTGTGTGGTTTTCAGAAGAAAAGTTTCTAAGTGTTGATTTTTGAAACGTAGAAATATTCCTCTAAAATCAGCTGAAGTACGAATTCCAATGTACTCACCTGTTATCAGGAGAGACGTCAGTGCTGCTTCTTTGAGCCCAGAACTGATCCTGAAAAGTAATTCTAACCGTACTTACCAGTAACTTTTATTTCCTTCCATAGGAATTCATTGTGTGGTTTTCACCAGAAAAATTTCTAAGTGTCTATTTAAACAAACTAAAAATATTCCTTAAATATTGCCTGTATGACTTAAAAGCATTCTTTCAACTGCTTAGAGGAGATGCACCAGTGCTGGATCCAGTATCCACCACTGAGTAAGAAAGAGTAACGTTAACACTACTTACCTGATAAGTGAATGTCCTCCCATAGGATAACTTTGGTGATTCTATGTGAAAACGTTTCTCTGTGTCAACTTTTAAAATACAATAATATTGCTTACAAATCACTACCGTAACCAAAACGTTTTTACTCAACTGTTTACAGGAGATATCCCAGGACTGAGTCTAGGATCTTTACTTGTGGTTAGAAAAGTAATCCAAGAAGTAACTAATTGCATTTAACTAGAAATTCACATTGAGCTCAATGCTGCATTCTGTCTGAAATTGTGTTGCGCATTACAACAACTGTAACTACTGTACTTAAAAGTCTATTGCCTATTTGCAAAGTATTTAAACTAAAGTCATTCATTCTGAGAAAGTATATTTTGTAATGTAATGTATAATGTAATTATAATGTAATTTAAAAAATAAAATATCAAAAAATAGTTTTAAAAAATGTAGTAAATCAGTATCAAAAAAATAAATATAAGAATTAATACATTTAAAAATTGTCATTTACAAAAGCATTGAAATTCACTGAAAAAACCAAAGGTTTCAGACTTGTTATAGTTAGGAATTAGCATTTAAAAATCCTTTGAAATTCACTGAAAAAACCATAGGTTTCAGACATGTTATAGTTAGGAATTATCAATTAAAAAACCTTTGAAATTCATTGAAAAAACCATAGGTTTTAAGGGTGTTATAGTTAGTTGGACATTTCACTCGTACAAAACCATTGAAATTCCTGTGTTATAGTTAGTTGTACTAACTATAACTCCTTCGCGCGCGCAATCCACTGCTGAGATGTCACATATTACATCATTCATGACATGGTCAGTGACATCACTGATGACATCACTGATGACATCTTGTTGACATCATCCACGTGACAATCTGATACATCTTATCATACACTAGTATAACCTTTCAACACTCATTATAAAATATGGAGAACCATATTTGAAACCATTGACACACCAATACAAGTTTCTTAAAACCCACTCAGTGATTCCTACATCTACACACTCATCTAAACACTTACCTATAGATTCACTCATACATGCTAACAAAGATCAATAGAACACTATTAAATATACGTATACACCTACATCAACATTACACACCAGCACACATCCTATTCACTCATGCCGTCATTCTACTCACTTATGCAAACAGTTGATCATACTTATATTTACTAAGCTACACACTTACACAAACACCATTTTATTTATTGATATAGATAGTGACTCATACTTAGTATGTTATAAAATCACTATTACAAGTATACAGTTCTCCATACGTCACTCATACAATCACTGAGTTTTATGTATAGTTATTTATATACAAAAACTGTCACATACACTGCTTTTTATATTTCTAGTTTCTTGGACATGTATCATTGAGAAATATATTTACTCATCACCACACCCATAAAGAGATTCACTCACCCAAACAACTGTTTCCACCTCCAGTCTTAACCTTATATACCTACAAAATCAACTATTTACACATCTTTGGACAGTCACACACCTTCCACCCAACCACACACACACATTCATTCACTATCCCATACAAATATTCACTTAACTAATTAATAACTAATATAGACTTTCACATAGCTAGTAACCCACTTATGTAGTAGTTTACACAACAAGAGATAGAGTGATACAGATATTCACACAGTTTAATCACTATCCCATATATTTAGTGAGACACTTTAAATTAGTCACTTAGACAGTCAATCACAGTGCTACTAAATCCTCCATCCAGACACTTATACAACCACTCAAGTCTTCAATGCAGATTTTTATATATATAATACTTATTTAAATATTGAACCAAACCACATTCACTGGATGATGTCATCCGTAATGTCATGTGAGATGTCATCAGTGCTGTCATCAGTGATGTCACTGTCCATGTCATGAATGATGTAATATGTGACATCATCAGCAGTGGATTGCGGACGCGCGAGTTATAGTTAGTACAACTAACTATAACGAAGGGAATTTCAATGGTTTTGTACGAGTGAAATGTAGAACTAACTATAACACCCCTAAAACCTATGTTTTTTTCAGTGCATATATAGATACATTCATATATAAACATATATATAATCTGCATATCTATATAAATATAAATATAAATGCATTCATACATATACACATACATATATACTTACAGATGCATGTTATGTTAAGCCACCTAATTACAAACAGAATTGCTTTAACTTAAACAAGGACAAGACCTATTGCATTTTCAATGCTTGTTTACTTTGGTTCCATCAAGAGGGCATTCAGACGTGTCACACATTTGCCATAAATTCTGAATGTTAGCACTCTAGTTGCTCATTAGATCACTGTAGTAAAGCTACTGCTCACCAGGGAAGTTTGTTGCTGGTATTGAAAGCGCATGTTTCAGTCTGCATGTCAGAATTTTTTTATGTAATAGAAAAGGATTTTCAGTAAACTCTCTGAACATCAAATTGCACTGTTTGCTCGTAAAAAACCTTGAGTTTTAACTACATCATTTCAATGTTCATATTATGTGACTTATACCACTGTTTTCATTTCACTCTCTCATTGTGCAAGTAAGACCTTAGTGATCGTTACCGGGACTGCATAAGAGCTGCTGCTCTTTCAACACATTGGATCTAAAACAGCTCAACTGCGCTTATGTACACACTTGTACAAACCTAAGTTGTGTGGCACGTCACAATTGCTGCTCATAATTGTTGACCCATATCTCTGCCATCCAAGCCTCTTACAGACAATTTAATATACAACCTGCCCTTGAACTGGGCTTACATACAAGAATAAAGTGCAATGTTTCAAATGCAAAAATGCAAACTCATTCATAATAAAATACTACGTGCAGAGCTGCCTTATTGGTCCATGGATGGGTACTCAATCTTGCTAATGTAAAAGTGCCTTATGCTTAGTTCAAGTATTGCTTACATGGAGGTCAAGTGCCCTAAAGTGCAATGTGCAAGTTGTCCATACCGCCCTCTTATTCCTTCAATCTACTTGCTCAATGTAAAGTGCACTGTGCTCAAAGTTAAAACCATGTGTACATTGCATCACACATACTAATAAAGATGGATTGGCTTACAGACTCAGCTCAATGAAATCGAAAATGAATTATAGATGCACATGCAGGTCCTTCTCAATGTTGAGACCTGTAGGGACCTTCGTATTGAACCTTAAAATGTGTTTGGATTCCAACTGCCTCAGGCACCTTTTCATTTTACCTAATCTACTATGGGTTGGTACTTGATCTATTACAAAGTACTGTAGATTCTCTAGATTGCTATTGTGTACTAGCTCTAAATGCCTTGTCACCGGGTAAGAGGAGTCCTTAATGACAATTGCCCTGGTGTGTTGAAGTATTCTCAAATGAACACTTATGATAGTACTGCCTACGTACATTTTTTGACAAGTACACCTCAAAACATAAACTACATGATCACTCTTAGAGTGTAGATAATGTCAAACTATCCACTTTTGACCTGTACCAAGTAGCAAGTATCAGAACTTGTCTGATATTAAATTCCATATCTACAGGCTTTGCATCTATGGCATTTTCTAAAGCCTCCTCTACCACTCAACCAATATCTACCCCTTTCATCTCTGGACTGCTCTCTAGGAGATCATCTCTCATTGAACTGGCCCTCTGAAATGTCAATAAGGGCTTTTTGCTTATTTCCGGCCTATAACTGGATCACTGCATAACAAATGCAAAGTTTTCTGTAGAATCTGTCTCACTTCCTTGTGTCTGGTGTTATACCCTGTAATGAATCTGAGGTCTTGTTTCAAGTTGTCCTACAGCTTCTCTGAGAATAAGAGTTTGTCTCTCTCTATAAAATTGGCTTTAGCCATGGCTTCTCTCAGTACTTTACTACAGTAACCTCTCATTACAAATCTCTGCTCCAGTTCTTGCTGTACAGCCCCTAATTGCATGTATTCACTGCAATTCCTTCGCATCCTTAAAATCTCTGCATAGGGGATACTGTACTTTAAACTATTTGGAAGGAAGCTCTGGGCACGTAAAATCGTATAACCTGCTGTGTTTTTCCTAAACAATATTTGTAGGAAGTTGATCTCTTTTTATGTATACTGTCAGATCCAAATATTCTACTGACTGCTAACTTAATTGAGAAGGAAAATGGAGATTGAGTGTATTTACATGAATATTTTCCACAAACTTTTCAGCTGAACTCAGAGAGCCACATCAGATGAGAAATAAGTAATTTATAAAACGTGACCATAGACGTTGTTCAACATATCTTTAGAGCATATGGCAGGTAGCACCCGCTCCTCCTACCAGCCCATGTGTTGATCTGCATAGCTGGGGGTGAAACAGGTGCCCATTGCAGTTCCTCTCAGCTGACAGTGCAGACCTGTGCCAAATAAAATTATGTTATTCGTAAGGCACCAATAGTTCATGTCTAGAATCATTTCCATGTTTCTCTATGGTGTCAAGGGCCTTCAGCTTAAAAATGTCTGGTTGCTCTCATTCTATCCTCATGGGAGATGCTTGTGTAAAGTGATGTTACATTCAATGTCATTAGGATGTAATCATCCTCCCAATGGATGTCACAAATCTTATGGAAAAAAACCCCTGTGTCTTTAATGGTGGTACCGGGCAGTAAGATAGCAGTCTGTAGGAGGTGGGGGGGCTTCTCGCAAGAACTTTTTAACAAGGCCCTGGGGAAGGGCGGCCCGCCTGGGGGCAGGGATGCGGAATCAGCATGTAAAAACTTAGATTTCCGCATCACGGAGGCTCTTGACTGTACGGCCCCATGGGCTAAGAAAAAACAGTTCTGTACCCAGAAATCTGCCCCGTGGTACTCGGAGAATTTGAGAGCAGCCAAAGCTGGTTGTAAACGGCGGGAAAGGATCTGGAGGGCAGATTATTCAGGGCAGGGGAAGGAGCTTTATAGAAAGGAACTCAGAAGTTATCACAAACTTATTAGAAAGGCTAAGGCGGAGCATCTGCTAGAGAGAATTGACACAGCCAGTAGCTCCACCCGGGAACTCTTTAAGGTTTATAAGGAGCTGACCTCCACCACCTGCTTAGCAGCACCAGTTGAGGGCTCAGAGGGACTCTGCAACCAGATAGCTGAGTTCTTCTCTGAAAAGGTGGAAAAAATCTATTCCACCTTTCCCGAAGGGGCTAGGAGTGGTGAGATAGGAACGGAAGGGGGAGAACCGGTGGTGGAAGCAGCGGGGTTGAAGGAATTCTTGATACCCTCCCAGGAACAACTGATTAAAATCTGTAGCAGTATCAAGACCGGCTCCCCTAAGGATCCGGCTCCCCCTATAAGATTAAAGGGGAGCTTGGACTGCCTAGAGCCTTTTATAAGACACCTAGTGACGACCTCTTTTGACACATGTTGTGTCCCTGGCTGTTGGAAGGAAGCTGTGGTCCTGCCACTCCCAAAGAAACCGAAACCTGGGGCTAGAGCGCTTAGAAAACTTGCGCCCTGTCTCGCTTTTACCTTACTTTGCAAAGGTGGCGGAAAAAGTGGTCAATATACAACTAACGGCCCACATTGAGGAACAAGAGCTTTTGCACTCGACCCAGTCTGGCTTTCGTGCCAGATACTCAACAGAATCGGCTCTGCTCTTTGCCACTGAGTACATCCGACAATTGGTGGATGTAGGTCAAACGGCGGCCTTAATCTTGCTCGATTTGAGTGCCGCCTTTGACACTGTAGCCCACCACACCCTGGTGCAATTGTTGCGGAAGGGTGGGGTGTCGGGCAGGGCCTTGGGCTGTTAAAATCTTTTCTATCAGGGCAGTGCTACCAGGTGAGACATGGTGAACATTACTCCCGGGTCATCAAGCTGAACCAAGGAGTTCCGCAAGGATCGACCCTGAGCCCTACCCTGTTTATTATCTATGTTGCCCCTGTGGCAGAGATTGCAGAGAGGTTTGGGGCGAGGGTCGTATCTTATGGTGACGATACACAGCTGGTGGTTGCCCTAACCCAGATGCCGGAGTCGGCCGCCTTCAGCTTCAAAACATGTATGCAAGAACTTGATGGCTGATAACTGCCTGAGGCTGAATGGCGACAAGACGGAGGTACTGGTGGTGGGGCGGGCCCTGACTGTGTTGTCATTGGCATGATGGGCTCAGGAGCTGGGGGCGACACCTACACCATGTGCACGGACAAAAAACCTGGGAGTTTGGTTAGATTCTGGCCTGTCTTTTGACTATCAAACCAGGTGGGTGGCAAGTTCGTACTTTGGAATTCTGAATGTCCTGCGTAAAACCCTGGATATTTTGCCCGTGGCAGCTAGAAATACACTGGTGCATGCGCTGGTGACATCCCGCCTGGATTACGGCAACATCTTGTATCTAGGTGCACCTGCGAGATGCCTGCGAGCGCCTACAGGGAGTGCAGAATGCTGCCGCCCATCTCATTCTGAGACGCCCAAAAAGATCATCTGCCAGGGCAGCTCGGGCGACGCTTCACTGGCTCCCAATTAAAGAAAGAGTTGCCTTTAAAGCGCTGTGCGTCTGCCATCGAATCCTGCAGGGTAGGGCCCCGGCGTACCTAGCAGAACTCGTGTCCCCATATATTCCTTCACGTCAGCTGAGATCGGGTGGGGTTGGTTTGGTATGTGTACCAGCGATAAAAAGGGCCAGGATGGGTGGCCGGTCGTTCAGACTGTTGGCAGCCAAACAGTGGAATGCCCTCCCGGTGGAGCTCCGGATGGAGAGCCAAGAGAGGTGCTTCAGGAAAAATTGAAAACATTTCTTTTTCCTTAGGTTGAGTTAGACTCGGTCTGGGTCGAGGTCAATGGCTGATTTTACTGCAGCGCGGGGACACACTGGCATTAGTGTAACCACGGCGCTTTATAAATGGACATATTATTATTATTATTAATGTAAGAAGACAACTTCCTAACTGGTTCTTGGAGAAAAGAAAATGTGGACGTTTTATCTAAGTCTTCTGGGGAATCCTCCTGATCCCCACTTAATAAAAATGTTAAGTTCACTAAAGTGTCACGGTCTGCAATGGCTAGATTGTCTCCTTCCTCATAACCTGGTACCCTGTCACTTTGAGTCACATTTCTGTTGTCAAAAACGTCATCAACTTTAAGCTCCTGACAAACTTATAGCAGTCTACTCTCGTCTACACATTATCAAATCCAGTTGGAATAAAGAATAAAAGTCCCAATGATAACATATTTGATTCTTCTTCACTTAGTTCCATATCGGTTAAATTTATGATGTTCATCTTATTGATCCTCATTCCTATTTCTTCTTCGATGTCGCTGATTGCTTGTTGCTTTTTCTGCCAAATCTTCTGTTTTTCCTTTTCCTCTTCCAACGCCAACCCCTCTTGGGTTCCTGCCACGATCTGTTATGGGTTGGAGGTACAGACTGCAATCCCACTATAAAAAACAAAGCTCATCCTCCACCGTTGGCACTGGGGCTGTATTCCTGATGTCCTGATTTTCTGTATCCACCTTGGAGTTCGTTTACATGTTTGTGACAATTTCTGATGTTTTATATAGTCAAATCTCTTGGAAAATGTGAAGTTGTGCCCTCTTTGATAGTCCAATATTTCTCTCCTGAATTTTTTCACTTTCTTTTCCTTGATAGATTGTTCGAATGTTTGTAAGCAGCCTTGCATCTCTTCTTCAAACTTCCTAATTCCCCCTCTGTCACTTTTTGTACCCAGCTGCTATTTCAGCATCTCAATATATATGCTGAGAAAGAGCTCCCTTGCCCACATAGCATTACAGCTTTGCAATTCTCAGAAGCAAGCTGAGATGCTTCATTTGAAATGCTTGCAAATTCCTGCAAGAGCTGTGTGCATCTTTTGAAAATATAATACATTATGCAAGCTTGGCCTTTGTTAAATTCAGTTTCTATCCATTAAGTAAAAAGTACCTTTTTGAGAGAAATGGAAGTGGTAGGAAGTGTGGGCAGTGTACAGTGTCCTTTCATCATTACACCAGAGGTTATTTCATCAGTCCAACATTGTGCACGTATGGGAAAATGGAGCAGAAAAGAACGTCAACTTCATAACTTCGAAGAAACTTGTGGATCATGCGGCAGGGCCCACGCCCCTATCCGCTCAGTCATTGTTTGGAGAAAGGACCACATCTGACTTGAGGAAACTACAATGCAGACTTGTAACAAATAATGTCACTGTGAGCGAGGTCACCTCCTTGATGGATCACCTTGGGAAAGCAGTCTGAAGGCAGTGTGCAGAGTTTCTATGTAAGGGGAGGACAGGAACTGTATACATGTAGACAAAGTTCTCTCTGCAAAAAGCTAGCAGGAAACCCCGGGCTGCGTGGGGTATTCTTTGTTGCAGTTTCAGGATGATTCAACTCCTGATTATGTTGATTCTAGAAAACATTTTGAAATTTGACAAATAAGAACAAGAGCTACATTGTAGAGAGCGGGCATGAGGAATAATGCCTTAGAATGAACCTTTGGCAGTTTTTAAGGGCTATTGATTGATACTGTGCCAATGAACTCATATTTGTTGTTTTGTTTTTTAATCGGAGCACCACCAGAGATGCTTCTCACACTACAGTGTACATTTTACCAAAAAGAAGATGCTGCAGCTCATATTTTCTAACTCTTAAAATGTTAGACATTTGGCAGGTAATAGTTAAAATAGTCACTTCATAGCACCTTAAAAGATATATTCAATTCTTCCTTGTAATGTTAGACTGATGAGAGGGGAATGAGATGAATACAGTGATCATGCAAGATACACATTAAAAGTCTTTCAAAGAGTATCAATTACAAAGCAGTGGGTATAAATGGCATATCGCTAATATTACCAGTTTGTTTTCTTGTGCCCAAGTGTTGTTTGTAATTATCAGAAATATTTCTAAAGAAACAACTGTTCAATTGTAAAATACCATTAAGCATGCTTATACTATATTGAATGATTTGCAAGAGTGCAGATGGAGCCTTTGTCTCACATATTTCAATGCATATATACGTTATTTACATTAGATCCTAATGAAACAGCATTGAGTAAGGCTAAAAGAAACAACTTTGTATTGTCTGCTGTTATCATGGCCACTATCCAGAAGACAGTCAAGGAGGGAGAATAGGGTTAGAAAGTGCAAGAACTTCCTGAGGTTGAGTCTTATGTGTCAAACTAAAGCCAGTTAAATCTGTGCCCCCGTCACTAACGTGTCTACTCTCATGTTGTGTCTCCCTAAACAAACACCACACTCCTGCTGTACGAATGTTCTCTAGTCTTCATGTACTTTGTGAACTTCATGAAAATGACCAAATTCCAGCAAGGGAAAACACCCCATAGCTCCATGGACATTAATGGTTCTTTCCAACTCCTTGGGTCCCTCATTTCAAGGCATCATTTTATGAATATAGTAATATGCTATTTCGGGACTGGAAAGACTCATCATCTGCATCCCCTACATAATACCATCCCCCCTTCTCAATGTTCCCTCCTTTCAATTTTCTCTGAAACTATGCTACCATGCCCATTCATCTCTATCCCTTCCCTTTCCCCGTCTGTACCCCTCTCCCTTGAAGTTTGGGTTCTTGATTGTGTCTTTTGTAAACATATCTTGCTTATATAATCCCTCTTCTATGTAAAGTACTAAACTACCCTCAGGTGCAGAAACGCTATAGAAATAATGCAAACAAATAAGGCAGTTGTGGGTGTGCACATTACCAGAGTACCTGCGCCATACCACTCAGAGAGCATCTTTCTGGAGAATGTGGGTTTTCTAGGTTTGTATGGCCTGATATCTATAAAGTAAAAGAAATAAACATGCAAAGACAATTAATGAAGAGCCCTGTGACTTTATAATAGTCTAAGGAATTCAACCAGCAAGCATGTCCTACACAAGAAACTGCCCCTTAACCCCAAAACTGTGGCAGAAAGCTTCCCTTAAGTTTACAGTTCAATAAGTCACTTAATGTGATAAAGAAAAAAAAGTAAAGAACGTATAATTCTACTTCAGAGACGGCAAGCTATCATAATTTGCAGAGAGAGACAAAAACAAGCAGGGCCAGAAGCCTTTAAAGGGTGGGGGCATCCACAGGCAGCAGTGATTTTTTATAAACTGAAGTTGCTTGTCTGGAAGTTGCAGGCTTCCCTTCTTTTGAGGTCTCGCCTAGGCAGTGCTTGCTCTATCTCGTCTACACATGCTGTATTCAGAATATGGGTGTTAAGCTCTACCCTTTCTTTGTTTGGTTAATTTGTTTAGTAGTCCCTCCTTAGTCCCGTCTATTTTACTGTTGTAATGTCCCATGAGGACTGCCCCTGTTACATGTGATCTTACTCTGTATGTTTTATTTACAATTTCTGAGCACTCTTTTGTTAATGACTTCTTCGAAGCTGGTGTTGCAGGCATGATAGCTATGGACTACCCCAAACGCATTTCCCTGACCATAATGGAATCTTTATTTTATTTGTTTTTCTCTTTTTTGTGTGTGGTGAGAGTTAACATTTGTTACAAGTTGTATATTTTTTATTTAGGTTATTTGTTTATGAACGATGCTGCTTTCACTTATTATGTAAGGCGTGGCAGTGGTGAGCGCTGCACTTGACTGTTCGGGCTGGACTGTTCCCATGAGGCACATGGTCAGACTTATTTGCATATGGCCATGTCTGAACTGGGGTGCGGAGTGAGCTAAAGAAAGATGATGGATTAAATCGAAGATCAGTTGACGGGGGGTGAGTGCTTGCAATGTTCAACACTCGGTCCATCATCCCCTTTGGTTTGGCTTTGTTCGCCTAAGTTGGCAGGGTATGCCCAGATGTGGTTCCTTGCTCACATTGCCACTGGATTCAAGCTAGCCTAGCTGATGACGGCTGGTTAGCCAGAAACTAGTCCCAGGATGCTTGTTTCCGGTCCAGGGAAGACATGGTTTAGCAGTTCAGGCCGGACTGTTCCCATGAGGCACAGGGTCAGACTGATTTGCATTTGGCCATGTCTGAGCTGGGGTGGCAGAGTGAGCTAAAGAATGATGATGGATTAAACCCAGATCAGTTAACTGGGGGTGAGTGCTTGCAATGTTCAACACTCTGTCCATCATCCCTTTTGGTTTTGCTTTAACACTCAGCATGGCTGCAGGCCTTTGTTTAGAAATGGTGTTACTTTCACTTGATGCACGACTTTATATGTTCATGAATGGGTCACTTGCACTATAAATTTAAGGAGCAAAGCTCAGCGCTGCGCTTCAACACATGTGCCTTTATTTCTGCACGATGCTGTGTAACTCCTCCTCTGTTGTTGTTTGCTTCCCCTGTTCCTGAGGGCTCTTTAAATGCAGGCCTAAAACTTTTCTGCATACGGGTACTGTGCTTCATTATTCAGCACGGAGTCTGAAACTCCTTCAAATTTCCACCATCTGCACATGGGGATATAATAAACAAAAAGTCTGATAGGCATTCAAAGCTAATTATGTAGATGCTAGTTTAAGTGTCCCTCTTGTGACTCTGCCACCAGCGCTAGAGAAACCTGCATAAAAACACATACAAAATAAGGTACGACTGGAATCATGGGGAAGGACATTTGTGGGTTTCAAACCTTGCTCTCTCGGTGTGCCATAGACACTGACTGCTTCTGCTACACACCTGAGCATCTAAGTTTGCCAACACAGTTCTTTTCTGATTCACCGTTATTAGTGTACTGCAGTACTAAAGCTTCTAATTTCTGTCTCAACTCAAAGCAAAGTAAAACCGGCAAAAGGCAGATTTTATTTTTCTCCTAACCACAGCTCTCGCTGAGTTAATTGATTAAAAAGTCTGCACAGGCTACACTGCACCCCTTTCCTCATAAACACAGGAGTCCAATTACAAGGTACTGACAGTAGCCAAGTCGAGAAGGGATGGGAAAACAATGTTGGTGTCATTAACGTTCATGCAATGTGCTCCCTCTATTCAGTTTTTGAAAAAAAAGTAAATGGCATCAAGGCATTCGTTTCACAGTGAACATCACTTCATCAAAGTGCACCCAACTGACTATTTATTTTGTGTTCCCTGTGCACTCCACCCCTCTGCTCCTTAACACGTTTTAATGGCCAAGCAGTGAATGTAAAATGTAAAGTTAAGACTGTAACATCACCAATCAGCATTTCAGTTCAAGATAAAAATACATAAAACACATGAACACCTCTTCGCTCTTTTCCTGCTGCACAACATTTTTCAAAACAACTTAAAACTGGAGCATTCTCTTGCATTGGAGACTGGCTGTGCGAGTGGTATAATTAAGTATTTTAATGGTCCCTGCTGGGACCCAGACCGGGATGGGAGAAGGGTCTTTGGGGATGTGATGGATTATTCAAGATTTCAGGGTTCAGTACCTTATCTGGCTATAAGAGGTCCCAAGGGACACCTAGTAACAGTCCGTGGTACAGTACCTTTTCCCTACTTTGTCCATTTATTTGTGCTTACGCTACTGCTAGTAGTCTGAGACTCTCTTATGTCTGGCACAGTAGAACAGTACATGTTCCTGTACCCACAACAATCTGCTGCATGGCTATTACTTGTAAGGTCCCAAAGGTGAGACCGATTGCATTGCAAATGCTGTTTGTTTTGCCAATAACTGTGCCCCCTATTTGACAAATCTTCACAAAACTTTTAAAACTAATTTGCACTCAATTCTGCTACTTCTTGCTAGTAGGGGCTGAGAAAAAGAGCGGTCACAAAATGCAGTTTCCCCATGCAGTTCCCCTTAGTGATAAACATAAGTGCAGGCTCCTGCACTTGTTTAATGATTAGCCCCCAGGTGGGCCAGGTACCGAGGGCAAGCGTAAATAAAAGAAAATAGAAGGAGGTGAATTTGGCTCCCCTCCCCAAGAGCAGTTTAAACCCTGCGGGTGCCGCCTCCCTGGGGCTTTTAAATATATTGGACAGGGGCTGTGTGGACCCCCGTCTATGGGCTCATTTGAGCCCCCGGGACCACCCCCTAAGTAAATGTTACAGGTACCTTATAGTTAAGAAATAACAGAAAAAAATAGAAATTTACTGAAAAACATCAAAGTTTACAGGGACAATATAGTTAGGAAATATAATTGTTTAAAAAACTTACAAATTCACTGAAAAAAACAAAGGTTACAGGGACAGTATAGTAGTTACAAACACATTAGGAAGTCAATGAAAACATAAATGCTACAGGACTGTTATAGTTTGGCTCAGATTTAACTCATACAAAACCATAAAAAACAGCAGTAATCGTTACCTGAGCAAGCTATAACTTATGCCCCTGCAATGCACTGCTTATGACCTCACATGTTATGCCACTCATGACATGGTCAGTGACATTCATGATGACATCACAAATGACATCTCGAATGACATCACTGATGACATAATCCTGTGAGTTAAAGAGTTTCGTAAACATTTTTGATACTTAAAGATAGATAGTAAGCTAATTTGTAAGTTAAATTACTATTCTTTCTATACTACTAATGAGTGGAACTATTTCTAACATATGACAACTGAGCAGCTGTGAGACTGTCTGAATCATAGTGTGAATGCCTGTGTGAGTTGTTGTACGGGTGCGTGAGTGGGTGTGTGAGTGGCTGTATGCGTGGATAAGTGTGTGTTTGAGTAGCTGTATATAAACGGATGGGATGCCGAAGAAGGGAAATGCTTGAAAAATTTACTATCGCTGCCTATGTCCTCAATGTTCCAGGCAGTAAGATTAGAAACCAGAATGACAACATAGGATGTTATGGCATGTATGGTGCTATTAAGATTTTGGCAATGCCTGGGCGGTGGGGAAGAACACATAATATCACAGTGGTGTAGAAATGAAATACTGCAGAGCGAGCTAAAGTGGTCAATCACATGGGATTCTCGTGACATCCTACGCTGATGACACCCAGCTTGTCGTCACTATTGATAAAAGACTCCCGGATGCTGCCATCAAATTCCAAAACTGTCTGTCAGAAGTCTTTTCTTGGCTCAACCTGCACCATTTAAAATGCAACAGCGCCAAAACAGAAATAATTCCCCTCGGTAAAGGCACATTCTTTTCCCCCAAAGACTGGTGGCCTCATAAATCCGAAGCACCACCGAGCGCGGTAGCCTCAGCACGCAACTTGGGTGTTCAATTTGATGCTTCCCTCAGCTTCGATGAACATGTGCGCATTACCGCAGGGCGCTGTTTCAGTCTGATCAGGCAATTAAAGAAATTCTTTAATTTTCTGCCTATCAGTGCCAGGAAATCAGTCGCGGTGGCGCTTATCCTCTCCCGGCTGGATTATTGTAACGGCCTCCTGGCAGGTATCAAGAAGTCCTCTCTGAAAAAGCTACAAACTGTCCAACATGCAGCAGCCAGGCTTGTTCTGAAACTCCCCCGCAGGTCCTCAGCCTCTGCAGCCCTCAACGCCCTCCACTGGCTGCCCCTCCACAAGAGAATCCTTTTCAAGCTCTTAGTCACTGTATTTAAAGCTAACAGGTGCTTGGGTCCATCCTACCTGATTAAGCGCTTCCAGCGCTACAATCCAACTCGCTGTTTGAGGTCATCGGGCGCCAACTTCATCTCTGAACCCCGTATAAAATTAAAATCCAAGGGTGGAAAGACCTTTTCTTTTCTGGCGGCCAAGGCATGGAACCGCCTTCCCCCCAGCCTTAGGCACGCCCCCTCCGAAAGCCTATTTAGGAAATCCTTGAAAACTTGGATTTATACTCAGCCCGACTCTTCAGTTCTCGCAGCCATTTGATCCATGCTCCCCATAGACGACTTTCTGTGTGCTCAGCGCCAAGATGCTCCCTCCGGAGCGAAAGTCAGCGCTTTACAAATGACAATAAATATCAAATATCAAAGGGGATAAAGGAAATCATAACTAAAGCTTGTAGAGTCATGAGGATCAGGTTGTGCCCTCAGAATGTTCAAATAGAGGTAGATAAGAAAGGAACTCAGGGCCCAAGGGAGAGAAATCTCTCAAGCTCGTGACCAAGAATATCTCATGAAAAAAGAATCTGCATGTTTTATGGCCAATTCATGGCAAAGTGAACAACATTTCCCTTATATTGATATACTTCCTTGTCGTTGGATAGGAAGAGACATACTAAGGTTAAGAATTGGTATTAACCTCTGTCATGACATCAAAGAGAAATGTGTTTTTGATCTGGGAACTAGGTGTGACATATTACATATGACTGTCAGAAGGTTTTGGATACAAGGAAAATGTTTTTATGCCCAATTTTGTAAAGGTATGATATTAACAATAGGCTACAAGTGGCAGATCTCCTAAATGAAATGAATATTTTGAATATATAGCATGTGCTATGGGGAAGTTTAGCCAAAAAGTTGTTTAAATCCTTAAATGTGAATAGAACTGAAATTAGTCTCTTAAAAATAAGTATATGATATATAGTATTCTACATGGAATGATGGAAGGATCAAGGAATTTTAAATGTATGAATTTTATGACAGCTTTTATCTAAGATATGTTTTTTACAAGTTTGTATTTATGGAGATGTTTATGTGTTTAAGGACTAATTACTCCAAATAAACTTTTGTTGAAACTGAACTGAACTAAGTAGTTGTGTAGGTGAGTGAGTGGGTGTGTGAGTATCTGCATTCGTGAGTGAGTGGGTGTGTGAGTAGCTGTATGGGTGTGTGAGTGTGTATGTGAGTGGCTGAATAATAACATGAGCAGGGGTGTAAGTTGCTGTTTAGGAGAGTGAGTAGTTGTGTGAGTGGATGGATTTGGGAGTGAGTGGGTGTATGAAAAGCTGTATGGGTAGGTGAATGAATGTATAAGTGACTGTATGGGTGGGTGAGTGGCTGTATTGGTGACTCAGAGACTGTGAGTAGCTCTATAGGTCAGTTGGTGGGTGTGCACGTGGGTGTATGGGTGAGTGAGTGGCTCTTTTAGTGGGTGTATAAATAAGTGGGTGAGTGGGTATGTGAATAGCTGTATTGTACAGTCAGTGTTTGTATGAGTGACTGTATAAGTGAGTGACTGGGTGTGTTAGTGCTTGTTTCGATGTGTAAATGGGTTTGTAAGTGGTTTTGTGAAAGAGTGAATGTGTGTGTGAGTTTCTGTATTGGTGGGTGAGTAGCTTTGTTAGTACCTGCATGGGTGAGTGAGTGGCTGTATGGGTGAATGGGTGGTTGTGTTAGTGGCTCCTTTGAGTGAGTGACTGGGTGTGGATCAGTAGTTGTATGGGTCTGTGAATGGATATGTGAGTGTTTGTGTGGGTGTGTGAGTGGGTATATATGAGGTTGAATGGGATGTGAGTGGGTGTGTGAGTGATTCTGTGGATGATGTAATCAGTGATGTATTCAGTGATGTCATTTGAGATATCAGTGATGGCATCAATTATGTTACTGACAATGTCAAAGGTGATGTACTATGTGAGGTCATAAGCAGTGCATTGTGGGTGACTGAGCACTGTTCTGAGACTTTGGGCATACTCGGATGATCTAACAAATCCCACCAAGAGATACCCTATTAGGACTAATACTATATGCTATTGACTATTAAAACTAATACCTTATACTACTGACTAAGGAAGATTACCTTAGCTTTTTGTGCACAGGGTGTTTTGGATCACTTTGTCCCAGGTGATAGTTATTTTCAACTACCTACTTTGGGACTCATCCCTGAAACCTTGTATATTCATATTGCTATCCCTGAAGAAGTCTGCTGTGACATCTGTAGAGGGGGATGAAAAATGTGTTGGCAAGGGCAAATTTGAGAAGTTTTTGTGAAACTAAAGACTGCTGCTACTACGTACTTTACGATGATTCATTTGAAGAGCTCAGAGATTTTATTTGATATCATTTGGACATGGTCCTGCAGTGGGAGATTAGGTGGCTCTTCCTCCTTCTTGCGCACTGGACACTTAAGAGAATCTTGGAATAGACACAAGTGACACTATTATATGACTAGAGTGTGTGTGCTCTTTTCCCAGGCACCTACTTCTGTTTTTTTGTATACATAGATTACATATATTTGATGTTCTATGCCATTTAGAAGTTAAAACTTTTAAAGATAAAACATTTAGGCACACTAGAGTGCGGAAACATCTAACCCGATGCTCCATATTCCATGTCAAATATTGTTGTATGTTTTTCAAAATAAAATAATTTATTACCTCTTCAGAATTTTGTTTCTACTACAAAAGCCAATGTCGAAATGAAGACTTGCGTTAAAAGAGGCCAGCTTGAGGGAAATTGTAAGTGAATGTGAATGTGAATGTGAATGTGAATGTGAATAGGCTTTTCTAGAGCGCACTTACACTCCAGGGAGCATCTTGGCGCTAGACATCACTGTCCCGACAAAGAAGAAGGGGGGATGCTACTTAAGGTAGATCCTATTTATAGATCCTGGTCTATAAGTAAAGTGTGGATTAGATTAACGCTAAGCAGAGTGAGTCTTCGGTATTGAAGATCCATGTTTTGAGCATTTTGCGAAACAGTTTTTCGGAATGGATAAGGCGCATTTGTGGTGGGAGCTTGTTCCAGGCTTTGGCTCCAAGTACTCCGATGGATTTTCCACCTTTTGTGGTTAGTCTGAACTTGGGGACTGCAAGTAGGTTTAGGTTGGATGATCTAAGTGACCGTGGGGGAGTGTATCTTCCAAACCTTTGGGACAGGTATGTCGGTCCTGACTGGTGGTAGGCTCTGAACGTAATGAGCAGGATTTTAAATAGCACTCTTTTGTGGATGGGTAACCAGTGCAGGGTTTTGAGTGCTTTTGAGGCAGATGATTTCCTGGGTAGCCTTAGCACCAGGCGGGCGGCGGCGTTTTGAACCATCTGCAACTTGTGCAGAACAGCTCTGTTTGCGCCTGCGTAGATGCTGTTGCAGTAGTCTAAGCGGGATGTGATGAGGGCTACTGCCACAGTCTTTCTAGCTGTTAGGGGAAGGAGGTCGAAGAATTTTCCAAGACCTTTGATGATATTGAAACAGGACCCTGCCACTGTACCTGCTTGTTGCTTAAAGGATAAGGCTTCGTCAAACCTTATCCCTAGGTTACGGGCCGACGTGATGGTGTTAGGGGGGATTTCGGCGTCTTGAGGCCACCAATTGGAGGGGGAAAAGAGGTTGTTTTGGCCGAAAGGGAGGATTTCAGTTTTACCTGAATTACATTTGAGATGGTTCGTTCGCATCCAATCAAAGGTTGCCGTCAGACAGTTCCTTAAATTTTCCTCCGCTTTGGAGGAGTTGTTATCCAGTACTAGGATAAGCTGGGTGTCGTCAGCGTAAGATATCGTGCTGATGTTAAAGGATGTGATGAGTTCTATCAGGGGGGTCATATAAAGGTTGAACAAAACCGGGCTCAAGCTTGAGCCTTGCGGTACCCCTGTTTTTATGGTTTTTTCATCCGAGCAGTATTTTCCTAGCACGGTTACTTGTCTCCTATGGCTTAGGAAGTTTTTCAGCCATTCAAGGGCGGTTCCTGCTAGCCCTGACTCTGTCAGGCGGCCTATCAACACGGGGTGTGAGACCGTGTCAAAGGCCGCCGACAGGTCGAGCAGGATCAGGACGGCCTTTTTACCTTGGTCAAGTGCCATCTTGAGGGTCTCTACAGTATGTAGGAGGGCTGACTCCGTGGAGTGTTTTGCCCTAAAACCGGCCTGGTTGGGATGAAATAGGTGGTTTTCCTCTAGATGTTTTGTCAACTGTTTATTGACTGCCGATTCGGTCAGTTTGAACAGTAGTGGGAGCAACGAGATGGGGCAAAGGTTGGAGAGCGTGGTGGGGTCGGGTAGGGGCTTTTTTTGCAGAGGCTTGACTGCCACGAGCTTCCATTCAGCCGGAATGGATGCAGTAGTCAGAGAGGAGTTTATAATGGAGTTTATGGCTGGATTTACCATGTCCACCAAAGTGTGGAGCAGCATTGGGGGGCATGGGTCAAACGGGGAGCCTGATTTGCTTGAGAGGATTGCTTGTCGGGATTCATCGAAACTGATGTGAGTAAAATTTTTCAACTGGGGTTTGTTGTTAATTGTTAATGTTGCGTCATAAGGGGGGGGTTCAAGAGGGTCAGGGAAGTCTGAGGTAAGTTTAAGTATTTTTTGTTCGAAATAATCGGCTATGTCGTTACAGAGAGTTAATGAGGGTGGTATATCTTGCCTGAGGATTCTGGGGTTCATAAACTCGTCAACAATTTTAAAGATTTGTTTCTGGTTATTGTTGGACCGATTGATTCTTTGAAGAAAGTGGTCTTTTTTGGCGTTTTTTATCATAGAGTGATATATTTTCCTCGCGGTTTTATAGGCGAGAGCTTCCTTTGGATCATAGTTTTGACGCCATTTCTTTTCGAGAACTCTGATCTCTGTACGTTTGGCTTTTATTTCGGGGGAGAACCAGGGTGCCGATTTTCTATTCTGCTTTTTTCTTACTTTCTCTGAGTTGGCCAGACCACAGCACTCCGAGATCCAATTGCAGAATATTTTGTAGTCGGATTCTGTGTCTCCAGATAGCGATGGTTTAGATTTCTCTGCGGTGAGCTACAGACGTAGATGATACATATCCTTGCTTCATTTACAGGCTTAATGCATATTTAAAATTCCTATAAAACATGGCCTTTCTTTTTATCAACTCCAAGATCTCCTTGCACAAAAAATTCTTTAGATATTGAGTAACAGTCCCTTCTCAAAAGGGGGGATGACCCCACCATACCACTCCCACCAGACTTTGCACAAAAGAGCTTTGTAGCCCAAATCCTAGTGTTCAGGCAGCAGTAGCCACAAAGGTGCTAAAACCACATAGATTCCTTACAATTTGCCCTTTGAATTTATCTAAAATCCCCATTTTGCGACATCATTTTACTCACCTGCATATAGTAAAAAGGGTGGGAATTCGACCTGAAACACAGAAAAAAGGCGACAAAAGATGGGGAAAGTGTCTCCATCCAATTGCTTTGTAAAATGCACCTGACCCCTTAGTCTGTGAAATTGCTATTCAATATGTGTTCTGAATTACACTATTGTAACATCATATAATCAGGTGGGTTTGGGCGCCAGAGGGGGGGGTTGAGCAGAGGGTCTGGCAGCAGGGCAGGCCCTGTGGCCAACCCCATTCTGCCCACAGCTGAAGTCTGCGTGAGGCACGGGTTGCGGCCAGGCCCTAAGCCTAACCCCACAGGGTGTTGGATGCAGGGTCTGGCAGCTGGCCAAGCCTTTCACCCAAGCCCAAGCTGCACATGGCCAAAGGCAATGCATGGCAGGGGTTGAATGTCCATAGGAGAGTTGGATGCAGGTCATCACCACAGACAAGGCCCAGCGGCAAACTCCACACCATCCACAGCTAAGGATATTTGGGTAATTGGCTGCCCGTGGGGGGTTTTAGGCCTGCAAGGAGTTGGATGCAGGGCTTGGCCAATGGGCAGGCCCTGATGCCAACCTGATGCTGTGCATAGCCAAAGCCCATATGCAGCCCAGGATTGGCTTTACAAATGGTAATGAAACGTGACATTACAACTGGGAATTGAAATTATATCTTAATTTACATAAAATAAAATTGGAAATTCACAGTAACAACATAGATTAAAGGAATGGTATAACTAGTTGAAAATGTCACTTAAAACAAACTGTTTTAAATACATCACTGAAAATCTACAGTTATAGGTGTCTCAAGTAACTTTAACTCATGCCTTAAAGTAACTATACTTCATGCTCCTGCCATGCACTGCTAAATACCTTCCGTATTACATCAATCATGACATGTTGTATGGCATCATTAATAACACCGTGCAACATCTGAAATGAGATCATTTATGACAACACTGAGGATGATGGGGGCATGAGTTATAGTTACTTTAGGGCATGCATTAAAGTTACTTGAGAGAACGATAGATAGATAGATAAATAGATAGATAGACAGACAGACAGACAGACAGACAGACAGACAGACAGACAGACAGACAGACAGACAGACAGATAGATAGATAGATAGATAGATAGATAGATAGATAGATAGATAGATAGATAGATAGATAGATAGATAGATAGATAGATAGATAGATAGATAGATAGATAGATAGATAGATAGATAGATAGATAGATAGATAGATAGATAGAGACACAGTTCGTGCTGGTAAGAGCAGTAGGGCTGCAGGGTTGGGTGGGGGGATTTCAACAGACAGATTTATTTATTTAAATTTCCCTCGTCGTCTGTCGAAATCCCCCCGCCACCTCCTGCACAACTGCCTCACCGCTCTTACCTGCACGGGCCACGGCTGGATAGATAGATAGTTTGATTATAAATGATTTTTCTACTGCCCACTGCAAAAAATCAATTGAGGATTTTCAGAATCTGTTAAAGGGCAGCCTGAACTAAACTACAAAATTGCTCATGAGCCAATTAGTTTTCTAGAATCTCTCTATGAGGAATGTGAGGAAGTTGTATCATGTCAGGATGTATGTCTCTTAACATAATGGCATCTAGCATTATAGGCTTTATCTAGTTCCCCATACCAATCTTTCTCAGAATTGTGCATTTGGTCAGATCCTGTCAAGCAGAAAATAAAATGAAAATAAAGTGCTGGTAAAACTAATGGATTCTTTTGTGCTGAGAATGTACAGCAATTTCAGTCTCATCTCCTTTGCTGTCAGTTCAATACCAGCAGTACATAAAACAGGCCATTGCAACCATTCCTTGCACATCAGGGCTATGGATAATATGTAAAATGGCAGTATAACAAGTGGTTTATTTGAACATCATAACACATACCAACAGTGATATAAAATCATCCCAAATCAAGAAGAAAATCCCAGAGTAGGCAGAAACGGGGAGGGCTATACCACTTCTGCTGCAGATCAGGTTTATTTTTTATTTGGAGGTTTTAGGAAGCACTGTGTGTTCTTTCATGCTGCTGAATGTCTTGGAAGCAAAACTCAGCTTTGTCACTTGTACATGTTTGATTGGGAAGGCAGAACCTTGTCCAATGTGTTTAAATAGCAACTGCTTGATGCATAAACGCTCAGTTATAGGCAACTTTAAAACATCTCTGTTTTCATCTCAAGATGGGATATGCCCCTTAGCTGTGATAAATTAAGGGATGTGGTGAACAGGATGACATATTTAGCTGGTGCTGCATTTGTTGTGTATTAACAAGTGCCTCCCTGTGGTAAGATGGCACAGTGTGTTGTAATTATTGTATTACATGTTGCTGGTTAAGGGCTAATTTGCTATGGTGTGCAAATAGGCACACTTTACTAGGTTGGTTGGCTTTGACTGGGCTCAAGTAGGGCTTAGTTTAGCTACTAGCATTTGGCATTTAGAAGGATGCTAGAAGGTGAATGAAGGGTGACGATTAGGAAGGTACATCATGCAAAACTGAGTGCCAGAATTTGCTTTAATTTCAAGGGTCATTGAGGTGTGATCAATAAGAGTAAATGTGGTGACTATAAGTGTTCATGGGCTAAGAATGTAATAGGAGGTTTGTTTCAGATTCTAGGCCAAGCTAGTCAGCGAGGTTTCAGTTTAATCTAAGTGTAGAACTTGTTATAGATACCCACTAAGGCGATTGATATGCCGGACCCTCAATGGGTTCCTGAGAGTCTGGAGATCTACCAAGTATGTGACCTCTCCCTTCTGCTACTTGACCTTGACTTTTTGACTAAGCTGAAACTCCACCAGAGTGCCTTTCTAGTGATGCCAGAGCTTCATGACTTGCTGGCTTGCTTTCAGATTCTCAGTGACTTTTTCCAAAAGCCAAAAGCACTTCATCTGTGTCATTTCAGTGAAGAGTTTACCTTCCCAGAGGCCACCAAAGGTGCCACAGCTGGAGCTTTGCATTTATGAGGCTGGTGAGGAATTATTTGGCATGAAGAGTGGACGTTGCTTGATCTTATTGCTTGCAGAAAGAAGAGGTCATCATTAGAACTGCTCATAAGCAGGACATGCAGCGTCCATTGCTTACCAGATGAGCCCACTCTGCTCATGGTCCCGAAACCCCCCAAAGTCTAGATTTTCACCCAGAGTGTAGATTTTGTAGATTTGAATAAGGAGGAGTTCACTCTGATGCCATCCAGACCAGGGGGATCCCCTTGGACATCAAGACTCACTTCAGCAGAGGCCAGCAGCAGGGCTCAGGCTGGCCCAGGAGGAGCTGGGTAGTTACAGGGAGGCCTCTAGAAGCTTGTTTTGTCCCTGTAGCTCAGACAGGAGGTCAGCCAACTGAGCCTTGGAGCCTCTTCTGCTGATCCTGGGTGCCCAGCAATTAAACACACATGTCCTATTAATAAAATGCCATGCACCCTGCACCATGAGCCATTAGGGCATTCATAAATGCCGACTTAAGCGTTACCCCTGCCACTGGTTAGCAGGGGTAACATGCATTGAGTCCTAAAGCCAACAAACTTAAGTTCAGCAAAATAGGGGTGTGAAGGCAAAATCACAGAGTCTCCTGAGCATCAATCAATGTCGAAATTTAAAAGTCCACCAAAAGTTAGAATTCCTTTTCACTTTATTTATTTGTCTTTGTAGGAAGGTAGGATCCTTCTGCATGGTTATCCCCACTGGAGTGTAGTTCCTATATTCCCAATAGGCTCTGCGCATTGGAATAACATATCCTATAGATTTGACGTAGGACTTATGTCGACTAGGTCTCTATCGAATATATTAGACTTAATTGTGAGTGCCAGCTAGCTCAGAGGTCGCTAGAAACTTTCTTAAATAAACAAGAAGGGATTCATTTCTGGCAATTGCATAAACATGACAACTTTGTTTACCCAAGAATAAAACTGATCTTCAGAGTCGTGGAAACAATAGATAGATATTTTACTCAGTCAATCGTGCATGCTTCGTTTCATCAGAGGTGCCGAGAAATAGAGAGACGGGCGTTTTCAATAAAATGCTTTATTGAACAGTCTTCTTTCTCAAGCAAGTAAAGTGAACTGCTACAATCGTAATCCTGGTTGCAAAGTATAATGCGTACAGTAAGAAGAGTATTATAAAATAATACTGTAAAAGCATTGTATGGTTCCTAGACCATAGATAAATACATACATAAATAACAAAGGCTAAAAGTACTCAACTGGTGCTTCTAAAATATGCCTACCCCAATGTACCTAACCTAAGTCTAGTATGAGGGAAGAAGTAAGTGAGGTGTAGCATAGGTTTAGTTTTTCTTTTCCAAGAATCTAACCAAGATTTCTCTTAGGTTTTAATCAGCTCCGTACCTTGGTTTTAGAATGAAGGAGGTCTGGTATCGCTGTCTCAGGCTCGATTTCCCAAAACACCACAAGGGGAGCTTGGAAACACTGGAGCTGGATTCTCAGCAAGAAAAAGGACAACTTCTCTGTCAGTGCTTCAGCTGGAGGGTCGGCTTCCTTCGGCACTTGCTGTATCGAGCTGCGTCGGGCAAGTAGATAGTCAAGCTGCTCCGAACCACCGTGTCTTTACTAGGGCAAGTGTAGGCATATTTATAATTTGAAGGTGCCTAGTTTGACGCAGTCGGTCATAATAACGTCATCAAAGAACACCAAGGAAATGGTAGTTCTTTGAAAACTCCATGATTTCTAGGACAAATCAATATTCAAGTAAGGGGATGTCCCTGACTGCTGCAGCTGAGTTTTCCAGGAAATTGTTGTGGCTTTTTGGAACTAGTGGAAGTAGCCATGCATGTATTTGGACTGGATGGGTTATGTCTAAATATGGATGTGATTTCTATGCCTATATAAGGGCAATGTGAATTATAGTCATATAAGGGCATGAATCGAAAAATTACGCTTGGATTCTAAAATGCTACACAACACCCACTCCACTTTATTATGTTCGATATTACTAAATTCTAAGCATTTTTAAACATATCCAAAGCATGATGTGTAAAACTCCCTCCCAAAATACATAAAATGCATTCAAAATGGCTGTACACGAAAGAAAAGCATTTGTGCTGTACGCATTTTAAAAAGCAATATTTTCATTCAAAGCATGTAGTGTGACATTGAAAAATGCTTATCAGAATGAGTCATGAAATAACATCTATGAAATGGCTCTTAAATACAGAAGAAAAAGTCGAGACCATTCCATGACAGAATATATAAACTGTTCAGGTTGTGGACAAGGAGCATATTATCAAAACAGGCGATAAAATTATCGCCGTTTTAGTGGCAAAAAACTGCTGCTACAATGGCGATAATGGGCTTGATAATATGCTGTATGGAATTCCAATTGAAGCCCATGTTAAATGTCCTTCACATTTAACATGGCTTCAATTGGAATTCTATAGAGCACATTATCAAGCCCATTATTGCCATTTTAGCAGCAGTTTTTTGCCGCTAAAACAGTGATAATTTTATCGCCTGTCTTGATAATATGCCCCAGAGTTCTTAAAGTTGGAAGTTTTGTTTTGAAAGGTGAAGGTTGAATACAGAGTCCCATAGAACGCTGTGTGCTAACTTCAAAAGTCATTCTCGTGGTTGGAGAAAACATTAAGGGGCATAGGGTTCTGGTGTTAACCTGGGCTGCTATGGGATTTCACAAGGGCATATTATCAAGCCCATTATCGCCGCTTTACCGGGAGTTTCCTGCCGATAAAGTGGCGATAATGTTATCGCCTGTTCTTGATAATATGCCCCCAAATCTTCTAAGCTGGCACAGAAGTTGTCTACCACAGTAGGTGAAATTTGGACCACTTCATTAAGTGAACCGATAGCACTAAAATGTGAAGCATCGCCGTCAGCGTTAGCCACACTAGCAATGTTCGTCGGAGATGGTACCTGTGTGCCTGTCCATCCACGTATCTCACCGTCAGCAGATTGCGTCTCTGAGATCTCAACGAATGGCGTCATCAGGATTGGTAGCCGCTGGGGACAACATGATATTTGGGCTGTTACTGAACCAAGGAAGGTATCAACATCCGTTGGCAGTGCTGATGGAAATGTTAGACAGACGTCCAACACGCATTCTTCTCCACAAAGCAGGCATCATAGAACAGGTAAGATGCAATCTTGCCAGATTGGTCAGACTGATAGGAACCATGTGGTATTCAGGTCTCTTAGACGAGCCAGGCCCAGAATTTGTATCATGCGCTCACAACACTTCATTGCCAGGAGTGTTCTTTATGGTAATCTAGGTGTCGCTCCTGACCGTTCTTGCCATATCGAAGCAGAAGGAACAAGAATAGTATTCCTGCAACGAGTCTCAAAATGAGAGGCAGGCCGCTGAACACAGAGTACACGAAGTTTGGAAAAATACAGAGCACTGCTTCAAATGGTGCTAACAGTCCCGAAAAAACTGTCTTAAATACATGTACAATACCACTGGTATCAGATATGTTTAAGATACGACCTAACCTTTCTACGAAATGTAATGGACAGTTTGTGGATAAAAGGGCATGTGTCTCTGCAGAGGACTTTGCAACTTGTAGTTCATCCGTCTCTTTGGACGAGGTCAGTGGCACAGTTTTTTGTAAAAGAAAAGAATGGCTTTCATTCTGCTTAAAGTATCAATTCGAATAGAAGAGATTTTCAGTGATGGCCATAACAGCGACTCCCCGTCTGTCTTAGCTTTAGGAAACAATACTTGCATACAACAAGTGACCCTGGTTGACACAGTTACGAGATAGGCTATTCCTGGCATCATTCCACAACAGCAGCGATCATTCAACATTATATAGCTCCCGTTAGAAAGCTGCCTAAAAATTGGATCTCTCACTGCTGCTGGAGAACCTTGCAGGTGGCAGGATAAGTTGTTCGAAGAACCTTGACAGGCTCCATGTAAATTAATACCCTGGCATAAAAGTGTACCGCTTAGTGTGCTCTTACATTGTGTACCACTAAGAAATACTTTTTTTCCCCCACTCCAACATTTGTGTGTGTATGGTAATTCCCAGGTTGACTTTATGTATTCCTTACCCAACCTTTCATACACGGCAACTGGTATATGTTTCAAACAGTATTGAAAATTGAAAATTGTGACAGGCAGAGTGATTATCCCATGTAATAGCCATTCTGTCGCAGGTTTTTCCGAAACAGTTAATGGTAATCTTTCCAGTTTTTCAATGCTCAGCACCGTATAGTCTGCTCCTCTTTGTGCCAAAGTGATTTGTTTATCTGTAAGGTTAAATACAGAAAACAATCACGTGGTGTTGATTAGACGTCATGGCACATATCCAGCACGAAGATTTTGCAACGTCCAGCCTAAAAGCATTTTAGAACGTAACTGCGACTGTCCATGCTGTAGCATGAGTAAGTCCTGTTCCATTATGTCTATGGCAGAGGATACTATGCTGTCCAAAGAATACATTCTGGATGACAGGGTTGTTAACCCATTGTCAACTACAGAGAGTTCTTTCTCTAAATTAATATTTCTCGTATTCTTTCTGCAGTCTCTGCCTGTGTCACTTTCCAAGCTTCATTATAAATGGCCTATATACCTGCGTATATGAAACGTTTATAACGTCGTTTTGCAGCGCCTAGTAAGAAGTCCCTTAAATCAATGCCGTCTTTAAGTACAGATAAGTGTAGTTTAACCTCTGTAAGTGTAGATTTTTGTAGCCACTCAAGGCACAGTTTTCCTACACTGTATGTTGTTACTATCCCTGCATGTTGTCTCTGGACATATCTTGGATCTGGCCTAGTTACTGTAAACCCTTGTGTCCTGTTCAGGAATCTATCATGACAGTTATTTGTGTCTGTGGGCCAGATCAACCATTTTTTTCCAATCAGGATCAGTTCTGATTTTAAGGGAAATAGTTTTTACGTCAACCCATCCTTCTGAAGTGTTTTGACTATCAGGTGTAGGTGTAGGTATGGACAGTTTGTTTAAATCTTTTATCTTGGCCAGGCCAAGGCAGGATTTCTATTGAACAGTGTTGTTTGAAAACATTATTTGTTCAGGGATAATGCAGGCTTAAAATAAAGCTTCTATTCCCTGCACTTGCCAGTCTTTTTAGCCCCAGACAGTTTTTGTTTCTATGTTGTCACTCCAAAAGTCAAAACCGAACGAGGACAGCTGGGCATAAAAGGCTGCTGAATACATTTGCTTTGTATTGATCAACATACTTTTCATTCCTGTCTTATTAACATTTTTAAAGTAAAACATTTCCGGATTTGTGGTATTAAAACCTGAGAAGTATGGAAATTTATCATGGAATGTTTTTGAGCTACCCTTTGGTGGCATTGGACAATGTTCCTATTGATCGAAAGTTTAAACATTTCCAGAGTTTGCAGATTTGTGCAAATAATGATAACCAAAGTGATTATAACAATACATCTGTGCATAATCTGATAAACCTTCTACGTATTCATGTTTTGTGAATTTTGCAGACATCTCTAAATCTGACATCATATTATTAACAGTCTCAAAGTCCCAATCATCAGAAAACATTCTGGATGAAATGAAGTCACTCAAGGAAACCTTAAATTGATGAGGAATCTTCAACAGCTCTGCAGGACCATAGATATCATAATGAGTTCTATCCCATGCTATACCACCAGGTATAGGAACGGCTGTGATGTTCACTGATGCCAAGTCTCTTTGTTCATGATGAGATGATTTGTGTGGCTTTAGGAGCACGTTGATGTTCTTACTTGATGTGTCCATTTTACTATATCTTCCATTTATCAGCATTCCCAAAGTTAATACCATGATTAGCCAAAGTAGGAGGAAAAGTACGCCAAGCACAATCCAAAGTTCAACCCATGGTGATACCAGATAAGTTTTTTGCAAGTTGCTGAATGAGTTCTGTTACTTGATCTTTAAATGTTTTATTTGCTGGCGTTGTTTCAGGCTCACTGGCATCCTCAGAAAATGTATCAAAGTTGATGAAATAGCCAGAGGCAGTTCTGTCATTTGTTGGAATTGCATCAGGATTTTATGAAATCACTGGGGCTACCGATCCTTTGTCATATTAGTGTAGTCAGATGCCACATCATTGTAGACCGGAGATTCTTGACAAACTGTTATTTGGGTCTCAAGAGGCACAAGTTCCATTGCTTTATTGCTTAGTCCTTTATTTTGTGCTGGAGAGTCTTCAAATGTTGTTAGTCTCTCAGTCTAAACCTCTTGGATAGTAGCAAGATTTGGTCTTCTGCTACATCTTTGTAGTCCACTGGGCCTACTACTTATTATTAGCCACATGATGTGGTTTGACCAGGTCGATGAATACAAACCTGTTCTCTTTTCTTCCAGCAAGGGATGGCAGTAACACTGTTTTTGATCCGTGGATTGCTAGCAGAGATACTGTTTTTTTTAAAAAGCCCCAAATTCCTTCTTATCCGCGATCTTTTTTCTGACTAGATCCCAAATCTTTGGAATAGAAACAGGCCTTGCTGGGACGGGTGGTTCTCCTTCAGTGTTCGTTGGCTTCTGTGTTGTGTTGCGTTGACTTCTCCTTTTCTCGTTTAAGTCCTGCAAAACAGCCAAACGGTCTTTGATATCAAAGGGTTTTTGTTCCACCACTGAAGTGTGACGATCAATATCCTGGACAAGGATTCTAGTACCAAAGAGGATCTCATATAGAGTGATTCCACCAAGAGACTTTCTTGGCAGATTATTTAAACTACGTTGGACACTTATTAGTTGTTTGACCCGCCCGTCACGCGAGCCGAATACCCTAGCTGTTATAGATTGCTTTATGTCCCGGTTTTTTCTTTCCACTACAGAATTTCCCTCAGGATGAAATGGACTTGAATACCGCAATGCAACGCCCAGATTGGCCATGGCCTCCTTGTAAGCTTTGGAGCTAAACGCAGGACCCTGGTCAGAATGTAGCGTGCCGACTGCGTATGTGCCGATAAAGACTCTCAAATCTTGTATAACAGTTCGGGCGTCAGCTGAACGCTGAAGCCACATCCAAATGAATCTGTCCTAATAGTTGTGGGACCGCATTCGTCCATAGTGATGTCTGCGTGTAGAAAGCCTAATGCTGTCTAACAATGGTGTCTGTACTGGGCTAACTACACTGTAGTCAGGTACCTGGCGGCATTCTCTGCTGCGATCTCTGTTGCAGTCAATGCAATTAATTGCAAACTCATGAATGTGGGCATTCATCCCTGACCACCAGTATGTCTCTTTTAATTCCAGAATGGATTTAGAGATCCCTTGATGTATCAGACCCTCTCCCATATGTGCTTCTTGTATCAAAGCTCCTCTAGGTCTCCTGTTTAGGATTACTCTATCCCCCACTCCAGGGATTCGAGCAAAAGGAACGGAGTTGGCATCAATTATGTATGAATATTTGAGTAATTAGTTTAGAGGTAACGCCGCTCCGCTGCCTTTGCTTGTGGCATTGACAGCTAGCATTGTTTCACCGTCTACTTTTGTTTTCGAATGAGTGATTGCTGCTACGGAAGCCGTCTGCACAGCTGCCTTCGCGGCTTCATCAGCCAATGAATTCCCTGCAATGTGAACGCCATCACGCTGATGACTCAGTGTATGGATCACGTGAGTCTTTTGTAGTTCTTTCTGTAATTGAACTCAGCCACGGCCGGTGGTAGGTGTAACTGCATGGCGGTGACGTAGGGAGGGGGAGGGGCAGGGTTGGGGGGTTGTAATGTATGGATTACGGACCTTAACAGGTAAGTGAACATATAAATAAATAAAACGAATTTCGTTGCGTTCACTGCATCGCATTTGGTGATGCAGTGCACACAACGAAATTCGTTTTAGTAATTTATATGTTTACTTACCTGTTAAAGTCCGTAATCCATACATTACAACCCCCCACCCTGCCCCTCCCACTCCCTACGTCACCGCCCTCCAGTTACACCTACCACCGGCCGTGGCTGATTGAACTACTTGTTCCCAAAGCAACTTATGCTTGATTGTGCCACCTTTTGCATCTTTGAAACCGTTTTGAACCCAGTTCTGCAAGTATTCATTGTATGATTGAACACAGTAATACAAATTGCACAATATGGGGGGAATTCGCGATCGGTATTTTCAAGCGCCATCTTGAAAGCCTGTAGTTCAAATCGCTGAGCTGTACAGTCTCCGAGAGATTGTGTTTTTGTGACCATAGGTCGGAATTTACCATCACGCCAGCGACCTTTTACAATCGCGCACGCAGCACTGTAAGCTTGTTTACCCCTAATTGCGGGTTGTGCTGATCCGTCTGTATAAATTATACATTCGTACTGTTCCAGAGGCAGAATCTCAGTTGGCAGAGGACATTTTTGTTCATATTGTAGAAATTCTTGAGTTGTCAATTAGGGGTCAAAAACGTTTTCAACGTCTGTTGCAGCAAGAGAGTTAACCCATTGTATCCATCTTGGATGTAAAGCCTTTGCATTCGGAATGCTTGCTTTTATCACTGATTCTAATGCAGGTACAGGAGTAACGACCATTATGCGTTTACCCTGTGCGAGAGCTCTCTCTTTTGCTACTGTAGTTTGAACCGCTGTCAGAATCTTTTCTGTTGAAGTGAATTTCATTTCAGCTTGTGTGTACAAGTGTGATTTGTAAACAATAGGTACTATTTCACCTTCATTAAAGGTTAAGTACGTGAATCCGCATCTTCCTGGGATTATTCTGATTACAAGGTTGCGTACGTCTACGCGTGTCTGTAAATGTGTTGTTGCTAACATATCTGTTTGCACTGAACGCAAAATTTCAGTGTGTTTTTTAGTCCAATTCATTGTTTTAAAATCAGGTTTGATTAGTTCGTAGAGAGGTTTAACCCTCTCTGCGTAGTTTAGAATGTATGTTCTTCCAAAATTCAGGAAACCTAGAATTGACTGTAAGTTTTTCAGCGTTTTTGGAGGTTGGAGCAGCACACACTTTTCTAAAAAGTTGGCTGCCAGGCTTTTGCCTTCACTTGATAACTCGTATCCTAGAAAAAGGACAATGAGCTGGGCAATTCTTGATTTCTTAAAGTTGAATTTGTACCCTTCAGAAGCGAATCCACGTATAATGGTATTCACTCTGTTCAAGTGCCTGTCCAAGTCATCGTCTGTTAGATAGATGTCATCGACATAAGATAATGCCTCATCATCATACGTTTGTAGTAACTCTGTTACTCTGGCTGAAATTGCGATTCTCCCATTAACATGACCAGAGATTCTGGATTTCATTAAAGACCCGGAGGCTAACATTATGTATTAATCCTTTAATGCAACTCACAAGCAGCCGCTTACATCATAGAAAGAAGAATTAGAATGCAGTGACAACGTGACAACAATATAAGGCATGAGCAGACACAGAGCTGCCTCTTTTAAATGCAATGAAGCAAAGGAGAGAGTCCGTAAGTTCAAGGTGAAGCTTGGACTATAGAGCGATGAAGTAGGGGAATTGCGAGTCCAGGAAGATCCGTTAGGTCGAGTTATCTGAAAAGAAAGTGAAAGATTAAAAAGGCAGACAGAACCTTTGCAAAGACAAAATGCATATTGTAAACTTTCTATATTAGGTTTCTGCACTTTGATGTTGTAACAGTGGTACACCATGGGTCACGGGAGGGGGGTGGAAGCGTAATTGGCACACCGCCCTCGACGCTAGGCACCCTCTGTATACCTGCGATACCCTCTGACTGGACCCCGATGTATACTACATACCTCTCCCTATCTCTCTTTTTGTTGCTTGACATGGAAGTTCTACAAAATTTATTTTGAACCCTTGAACTGTCTCGAGAACCCACGGGTCTTAAGTCAAGGACTCCCAAACATGGTAGAAGTCTTTGAGTCTTCCCCCGACCCTGGGAGGGGCAGAGGAGAGAGAAGGACTTACTTGGAGGGTTGCTGTTGGGAGTTCCTCGGGATAAGAAACCTCTGTTGCGAGAACCTCTTCCTCTCTGGGGGTAAAATTGCCTCTTGTGGATGAAAAGGGCCGGTAATTTCTGCAGCCAGAAGAACGGCCCCTTCTTCCAGCCTGTCCAAACAAGTTATTACTGAAGACATGCCTCATATTATTCTGGGCCTTGTGTAGGGCAGTGAAGGTGGAAACCTACTTCCCTATACTTTTAATCATGTCCTCACTGAAGAGGGAGGCCTCTGGGTTTCTTTGAAGGATCCTTTACGGCCAGGTCACCCAGTTTTGGATCAATTTTATTGAGGATGGTCTTCCTCCTTTCAATGTTGAGCCCTGAATTAGCATTGCCAAGCAAGACTATTGCCCTCTGGCTCCAGCCTCTAACGAGGTTAGCGTCAAGGGGTGAACTGGAGATATAAGATTCTTCTGCCAAGTCAAGAATCTTAGTAAGGGGGCCAAGAACATCAAGAAGAGGATCCTGGCCACTTTTGAGAGCTTTCTCAAGACCTTTCCTGGGGTCCTTACCCAGTTTAAACAAAAATGTAATAAGGTCAGGATCGAGATTAGGGGTCTGACAGACCTTGTCTTCGATGTAGGTTCTCGGGCATTCAGATCTGAGGGTATTACGTGTCTCTCTCTCAAGAGAATTTCTTAGCAATCTGGTAATGAATTTAGAGACGTGATCATGGGGAAACCATTTTGAACTATTAGGGTGGGAGATGTTGAGGGGAGAAAACATTTCGCCACCCAATGGGTCAAAAATGGCGTCTTTAGCAGAGGGGGAAGAGTCAACCTCAGAATAGCTATTAAAATCCAGGTCATTTAGATCTTGGTCGTCCAAGTTAAGGACAAACTCATCATAGGGGTTGTCGAACACTTCATCTTCGTCCGAATCGATTCCTGCATCATCACGTGCACTATTAAAATTTGTGTCGCTAGGGACATCTGGCAAGTTCGTGCCGCTATGGACACCCATCCTATTCATGTCGCGAGGGACACCTGAATCTTTTGAGGCGTGTGGACCTCCCAACAAGTGTGTGGTGCTAGGACCTCGCAAGTCAAGTGAGGTACCACGACCTCCAATAGTGCCTGCACAATGTTTCAGTTTTTTACTGCTCTTAGAATACACAGTTTGAGGATCACAAGGAGGCTCGTCATCATGATCATGTAGGAAGGGTCTCTTGGATGACATGACCTCCTTGAGTGTGTCCAACATGCAGGACCTCATCTCCTTTTGTAAGAACATTTTAAGGGAGTCATTAGTATGGTTAGGGGAACTAGCGATAGCATCGTCTGATTCCATGTCAGACATGACGGGCAAGTATAATTAGGATAGTTGAAAAGTAATAAACAAATGAATTATAAAATGTTCTCTTTTTTTTTTAAATTTTCACGTATTTAGCTGAATAATTTATATGTAACTCAATAATACAATCTTTTATATTAACAGATAATGTGCAGGAATTATCATAAGAAAGGTGAAAAGGAGGGGGGTTGATCCCTCCCTGGCTTAGTGTTAGATCTATTCTTATTATATATTTTATAATGTAATATTAATTGAGTGGCCGTTATTATATTTTCTTTTTAAACAATATAATTGTGTGCCAAAGATTTGGGGAAAGAAGCGAGGCCAAAAAAGCTCTAAATGCGGAAGATTAGGGAACAGCTGCTGGCAAGCGCGATGTAACCGACGTGCTCGAGCCAGCCGCCGCCGGGGGATTAGAGGAATGAACCTCAGCGTCTGGGGCACGATGCACGCCCGCCGCTGAGGTGCACTCCTCGAAAAGGCTGGAGGACACGCTCGCGAGGGGAAGAAGCGAGCGCGTCTGGAGAAACCAACAATTCAAAGAAAAGTATGTGCGGGGAAAAAAAGGTAACCTTAATTCAATTACATCTGTGGCCCGCCCGTAAATAAAGTTCCGGTACCGAGGGGAGGCGAAGGGGGGTAATCGACGACCATAAATTGGAAGTCGATGGGAGGAAGGCAGGGGGGGGAGAAAGGCCGGGAAAAACGACCAGGCACTGTGAGAAGGTAGGCAGTAGACAGTAGACAAAATTCAACTTGAATCGTTAAGAAGTACAATTAAAGCACGTTTAGGTAAATCAAAATACACATCTTTGAAAGAAAAAGTCAAAGAAGAGTATTAAAATAAAGCCAGCTAATCAATAAGACATATGGAAAACATTCAATGAGAAATATACAAGAGCAAGAAAGAGCAACTTATCTGCTTGCGAGACGCATTTAAAAGAGGCAGCTCTGTGCTTGCTCATGCCTAATATTGTTGTCACGTTGTCACTGCATTCTAATTCTTCTTTCTATGATGTAAGCGGCTGCTAGTGAGTTGCATTAAAGGATTAATGCGTAATGTAGCCTACTGTCTGGCAGAAATTAACCCTGGACTATTCTTTGAATCCCTGGAGAAGACGACAGAAGTGACGCTGTGTCCCCATGATTGAGAAAACGGTCAAGTTCCTGCTTTCAGGTGCAATGTTTTGACAGAAGAAACCGTTAGAAATATCTAATGTTGTTTTATATTTTTTGCGCACAATGTTATTCATCAGTGCTGCACTGTGTGCATTTTGTACTGAAAAAGTTTTGCAACAAGAGTTTAAGGGCCCGATGTAGGTCGGTCAGTAACGGCCGAAAATCGGTATTTTCGGCCGTTACCGATCGGTAAATAGGTGATTGGCATGTAGGGGGCTTTATTTTACCGAATCGGTAAAATTACCGATTCGGTAATTTTACCGATTCGGTAAAATAAAAAATCGGTAAATTTACTGAATCTGAGCCACCCATATGTAGGTGGGACTCTTCAGAGTCCCAGGAGCCTTACCACATCGGTATTTTACCATCAAATAAATTTGATGGTAAAATACCGATTCCGGTGTGCATGCACATGTGTGCATGCACACCTATGCCATGTGACAGGCAGACCTGCCCTTAGGGCATGTATGCCTGCCACATGGCACCCGAGCCTGTTTTGGGGGTGCCAGAGGGTGTCAAAGTGACACCCCCTGCACCCTTGTGGAAATCGGTATTTACCGATTCGGTAAATACCGAATCGGTAATGCCCATTCATTCCTATGGGCTTCATAGCCCATAGGAATGAATGGGCATTACCGATTCGGTATTTACCGAATCGGTAAATACCGAAATCATCCGATTCGGTATTCCAGCACATCTGGAATACCTACATGTCGACCCCATAGATTTACCGAGTTTTAATTACCGAATCGGTAAAATTTGGTAATTTAAAATCGGTAAATCTATTTCACCTACATCTGGCCCTTAATGTCTTTAGTCCAAAATGAGACGATATGTATTGTCTGGTTTAGAGACAGGAAACAAAGGATTGTTCATGGACGAGGTGAGAATTTCAATCACCCCTTGGTATTCAAGTTGATCTAAGATCTCCTTGAACTGTTTTTTAACTTCTTGCTTAACTGGATACTGCCTCTGTGCAGTAGGTTGAGTTTTTAACTGGATTTTAAGGTGAGGGGAATCCTCATCCCATCCCACATGATTTTTATATATTGCTGGAGCCTGGGCTGCAGCCCATTTTCTGGCATCGGTGTATTTTAAGTGAATTGGAATATGATTGGAGAAGGCTGGCATAATGATGTCTTCGCCGTGTGGGCACTCCGTGACAAATTTTGGTGGCCAATCTTTTTCAACTAGAAGAATGTCAAAACCCTTAGAGAGCATCCCCCAAAAGAGTGCTCTTATTTTCCTGGTTATGTCCCCCTCCATCCGGAGCGGTACTTCATATAAGTTATGGGGTTCACTAACCCTGTTATCAGCTGTTTCAACTTGAATGCACTCATTCAAGTCCACTGTCTCCAGATGATCCTTCAAGATCTTGCGAGCTATGGTGACTTCTGCTGCACTGTCCAGCATTGTCTGGGCCCACTCCCCGTTCTTGAGTTGTGTCCTCAAGATCCTCTGCATGTCTGATCTTTAGACCTGCTACCTTCTTTTTGGTGAATTGGGTTTTATTATTTTTTGGAACATGTTGATCGGCTTTGGACTTCACGCATTCTTCCTTGTGTTCTAACCGTCCTCTTCTTTCCGATTTCTGTGAGAAAGTCTCAAAGGTAAGAGAAGAATGTGTATCAGTATCTTGATATGTATCAGGTTTTCTCAAAGTATCCCTGTTCCTGAGGTTATACCTCTTTTCAGAGGGCTCCTTAAGAGGAGACTTTCCTCGGGACTGAGAACGCTTCTCATTAGAAGTTTGTTTAGTATTTTCCCACTTCTTTTTAGAAGTAGTGAGAGTGTTTTTAATAAAGACCTTTCAGGACTTTCTGTTAGTTGGGGCTTTACTGGTTTCCCACCCAAACTATCTCTTCCTAGTTCTTTGCAGGATTTTTCAATTATTCTGGCCAGTTCACATGGTTGCTCAGATATATCAATTTCCCTTATTTTTTGGCGGATCGCCACGGATGCTGTTTCACCTTTAATATTAGCTAATTTTATAGCTGAGACCTGTTTGAAATCATTCAGTCATTTCATACCCAGATTTAAAGCAGGCTCTGCTCCATTTTGAATCTCTTTCAGGACGTCTGGTATCACCGCCATAGAAGGAACACCATGTGTTTTTGTGAAGATTGCAGCAAAGACTGTACCCCAAGTGTCGCAGTCCTCATGATGTGGTGCGATCCCCATTGGTAAACAGAATGTTAAAATTCTGTGTTTCTCATGAGGTGTACTGTCAGGAAATACTGCCTCGAATTGAGTCATTTTTTGAGCTATCCAGAATGGAATTTGTTCCCTTTTTGCGGGCAATTTACCAATGACTGATTGTATAGTCTGTGGTGTGATTTTATTTGTGTTCCCCTGGTGAGGGGTTTGTTGTGGAATCCTTATAGGAGGTTGGACTGTTAGAGTCCGCATGACATATTGAACCAATTGTCTATGTATTTTTATTAGTTGTTTTAGTTGAACTAATAGTTCCGCAGCTGACATTTCTTCAATGTCAGGGTGTGGTGTATAGCTGGCTAGTACCGGACATGTTACTCCTACTCTACCTAGTGGACCGAGCCTGGTAATGCGATTTTGATGTTGTAGGGTGCCTTTAAACCAGAGCTGATGCTCTTGGTAAGTTAGTGGATTTTCAATGTCCTTGAAAGGAACGTATTCCGTTGGATTATCCTCTAATTTGTAGAAGTGAAACACATGCGATACTGCATTAGCTTCAGGGAAGACTATCCATGAATAGAATACCTCTGTCTGCCGATAGTCGTGTGCCTCTATGACAAAAATTACCCTACCACCTCTTGATGATAGCCCATTTGTTATAAGCTTTATAGTGATGGTTTTCCTTAAGTTTTCCGGGGTGATTATAGCATCCGCGTCATTTTCTTGGAAACCTGTAACGTCTAAACCCGGTCGGGTTGTAGACGCTGCAGTTCCACTGGCTCCAGGATTATCCTCGTTGGCCATTTTGTTGACTGAAAGTTTTGCAGGGCAAGTTTCAAGGAGACAAAGATAAGTTGCACAATATTTTGGAACTCTGTATCCCTCAACAGTGAATCAAACCAGAAACTAATACATAGGATTTTCGTCCTACTCAGTAATGGCGGATATTTTATCCTTTTACCCAGGCCAGACGTCTATTGGAGTATTTTACGGGAAAAATGGGGTCTCTGTGATAAGCACGACTGAGTTATTCTAGTATCTAGCGTTAAATTAATGCCCTACCAAACGTTGAGCGCCATGTAGTGTAGTTCCTATATTCCCAATAGGCTCTGCGCATTGGAATAACATATCCTATAGATTTGACATAGGACTTATGTCGACTAGGTCTCTATCGAATATATTAGACCTAATTGTGAGTACCAGCTATCTCAGAGGTCACTAGAAACTTTCTCGAATAAACAAAAAGTGATTAGTTTCTGACAACCGCATAAAAATGACAACTTTGTTTCCCCAAGAATAAAACTGATCTTCAGAGTCATGGAAACAATAGATACATATTTTACTCAGTCAATCGTGCATGCTTCATTTCCTCAGATCTGCAGAGAAATAGAGAGACGGCGTTTTCAATAAAAGGGTTTAAAGAACAGTCTTCTTCCTCAAGCAAGTAAAGTGAACTGCTACAATCGTAATACTGGTTGCAAAGTATAATGCACACAGTAGGAAGAGTATTATAAAATAATACTGTAAAAGCATTGTATGGTTCTGTGAGAAAGTGGCTCTATATATACTGGACCAAAGTAAGTTACAGTGTGTATAGAATCCACAACCCCCAGAGGTATAACAGAGGTTAAATTCAGGTCTGACCTTACTCTCTAAAGTGGTAGCTTGGTCGAGCAGTAAGGCAGTACCAGAGGACAGTGTAAAGCATTTGTTGTACACACTCAGTCAGCAAAAGTGTTCACACACTCAAGAAATGAACTCTAGGCCAATTATTTTTATATCCAAGGATATATTTTTATTTTTAGAACCAACATGTATCAAGATATACTTTTCTCGATATGAGTACTCTCATGTAATTACTTTGCAAAGAGGCAATAAACTTTGTAAACACAATAGTCAAGTCAAGTCAAGTCAATTTTTATTGTATAAAATTATTAAAAATTATTACAAAATACATTTTGATCATCATAGAACATAAAACACATGTATAATGTTAACTATTAGGGACTGTTAGCCATATGAAAAATAAATATCATGTATTTCAATTTGATACTATGATTCCCTCTTCAGCTTGCTGTAAGAGGGATTGGGCTTTCATCATGTATTTAACCCCCCTGCAGGCCAACATAGGAGATGATCCATCTAGCCATCAAATTACAGCTTGCCTACATGTTCGAATGTTCAATTTGTTAAAAATTTTCTTTAAAAGCTGTCTCCTCAAATCCTTAAGCACCGGGCAAACACATAGTAAGTGAGTTAATGTTTCATTCTGATATTCACATAGACGACAATGAGGGTTAGTGTGACAATTTTTCCAGGATGGTAACAAATCCTTTGAAAACTGTAAGCCTAGTCGATGTTTTATATATCTTTGTTTTAGGGAACTATTGAAGTGGCTTTCCAGATAGGTCTGTGGCTTTATCCCGGAATATGAGTTTATCACAGTCCACCCGTGTCGTCGTTTCGCGGTACTTGTTTTGTCTTCCAGATAGGATTCCCATTTGACCGCTTTGTTTACTATTTTGTCAAAAGTATATCTATCTGGCCTCGTGTCCCAAATTTCTTCAATTCCTATACAGTTCAGGGATTGGGACAGGAAACCTCCCCAACTGTTCGGCACGTGCAGTTTCTGCTGGGTATCGATTTCTTTCCAGCACAGGTTGTCCAATGAGCCATCTTCAGACATTCGTATTTTGTGACAGAGTTTCACAAAGATTCCCATACTGCGATACTTCTGATTCAGAAGACCAAATTCTAGGCAAACCTGCGCCGGTGCTGACGTTTTTGGGAGGTTTAGGACTGCCTTGTATACCTTTGTTTGTAAGCTGTTTAACAGCCCTGCTTCTTTGCCACACCAGGTGGCCAATGCGTATGACAAGGTGGGTAGGGTTTGTGCTTTTAGCACTTTCAGCAGGTGTGTATAATTTGGACAACTTAGTTTTTTTTGTAGTTGCCGATATGCGTAGATCAGGGACTGTGCTTTAGCTTTTAGATCGATTTTGTGTTCTTTGTTCGTTGGTCCTCGCCCCAACTTCAGACCTAGGTACTTGTAAGATGTTTCCTCCTTTATTGGGGTGCTATTTGCGTACCACTTGAATGTTGGCTTTTTTGGATCCACAATGCGGACCACTTTGGTTTTGTCTTTATTCAGTTCCAAACATTCATGTCCCAGATAGGTTACCAAGTTGTTGATCGACCTTTGCAAGCCTATTGGTGTTTGACTCAGAACGACAATGTCATCCGCATACTGCAGGAAGGGAATAGGAATTTTTGACAAATAGGGTGGATGGCATTCCCCGACCTCCATGTGACTGACGATGTCTGCCATGTAAAGGTTGAATAAACTTGGGGCCAGTACACAGCCTTGTTTTAAGCCTTGTTGTGTTCTAATTTCGGCCGTTACGCTGCTACCGTCTCCCAATTTTACTCGAGCCCAGGTGTTACTATACAAGCCTATAATAGCCTCCAGTAGATTCTTCGGGATACCCCATGATCTTAATTTTTCCCATAGGCGGGTTCTGTTCACTCTGTCAAAGGCTGCTCGCAGGTCTATAAAGCAAGCGTACAGTCTCGTCTTCCTTTTTTCAGCTTTTTCCTTTAGGAGTGCCAGGGTTATCAAGTTTGTTAGTGTGCCGGTCCTTGGCCGGAAGCCAGTTTGGAACATGGGTATTATATTCCTGTCTTCCATCCAGTCTTGGAGAAGTGATAGTAAGCATGACCCATATAATTTTGCCTCAACATCCATCAGCGAAATCAGCCTATAGTTTCCTGGCTCATTATGGTCACCTTGTTTGAAAATGGGGTGAATTATACTCCCGTTCCACGATCTTGGCAGTTTATTCTGGTTGTAAATTGAATTAAAGAATGGTGTCAAGTATTCTGCCCAGAATTCAAGTGAATGTTTGAAGATAGAGTTTGGAAGCCCGTTAGGACCCGCTGCACCCTCTTTTTTCAGGCGGTTTATTATAGCTTTCAGCTGATCTGTTGTTACTAGGGTATCAGGCACGGTGATTACTAATTTTTCTGATTTACCAACAAGTATGTTTTCAAGTTTCCCTTTGTTCCCAATTCCACAACCCAGAGTTAGCTTCAGAGTTACTTCTGGTGGATTATGTCCCGTTCCTAAGATAGTTTCCGCATGTTCGGAATTTCTAATGCAGGATTTGCACTCTGATTTACAGGGCCAGTTTTGACCATCCATCCTGTCGAAGAACATGTTTTTTACATGCTGAATCCACTTGCTTTCTCCAATGCCAGCCTCCTGTATTAGGGTATTCCCCTTTGTCAGTTTATTAATAATACCCCAAAATGTTCTGGCATTATTGTGTTTCCCGGCAATTAGTAATTTTGTCCACATTTCCTCTTGGTACGATGTTTTTGCGCTACTCATCATGATCTTATATTTTTTCCGCATGGCTTTCAATTTTGACTTATCTGTTTTTTTTCCACTTTTTATCAATAAAGCCTGCTTGCGGACTTCTCGTGCGATTTTTCTTTTTTCCTCTCTCAAGGTGATGTTATACCAAGGCTGTTTCCCAGTATTGAGTCTTCTCGAATTCTGGTTTATATTTGGAGGATTTCTTGTTACTGCTTCACATAGATGTTCCCATGTTTTTACCAGGTTTTCTTTTTCTTCCGATGTTAGTCTGAGCAGTTCATTTTTGAATTTATCCATTGTTGGTTTTATATCCTTACCTCCCCATTTCAGTTTACGTAGATTGAATTTTTCAGTGTACTCGATGACGGTGTTTTGTTTTTCCGTCTTGCTGACCAACATATTTATTTTGGTAATTAGAGGAAGATGATCGCTTTCCACACGTTGCTCCACCGAAAATGAGCTCACCATCGGTATCAAGCTGTTGCTCATTATTGTGAAGTCTATTGTTGACTTTCGATTACCGCTTACAAAAGTTATAGGTATGCCACTGTCCACACTATCTTTCTTATTCAGGATAGGAAGGCCCAGTTTTCCGAGAGCTTGAGTTATTTTGTCATCTTTTGTTAGATTGCTATTAAAGTCCCCTGAGATAATCATGGAGTGCGACTCATGAGTACTTTGCAAAGCCCTGATCAAGGTTAGTAGTGTTATCAGTTTTTCATTTTTCTCTTTCTTTTCCGGGTGTACATAAACGTTAAGTACTAAAAGATTGCAAATACCTGAACCAGAGTCCAACTTCTCCGTAAGTTGTATTGCTTGTATCCAGTTTACCACAGTGTCCAAACACAATAGGTACAATGGTTGCAATAGGCAAAACAATTCTAAACGCAATTTAACATTGAGCTCAATGGGTTTTTCTACATAAATGCAACTGATTACTTTATTGATTACTTTTGTAACTCCAGGACTGGATCCTAAATGCAGTCCTGAGATCTAAGCTGAAAACAGTTTAGTAAAAACTTCTAGTTATTGCAATGATTTTTAAAGAATAAAAGGGTATTTTAAAGTTCACAATTAGAAACTTTTCTGTGGATGGATAATAGTTTTAATAACGTTTGCCAATCTACTGGCCAAAATTCCAGAGTAAATCTTTAGATCAGAATTTAAAAGTGAAATGGGGCGATACGATTCTATTTTTGTCGGGTCTTTATTTGGTTTTGCAATTAGAGAGATTGTAGCATCTAGCCAAGAGGATGGAATTTGTTTTCCCAGAATAAAAATATTATTAAATAATTTCAATAGTGGAACTAGAATTTCTTCTATATTATCCTTATAAATCTCTATTGGAAGCCCATCCGGGCCTGCAGCTTTATTTCTTGCCATGTTCTTTATTTGAGATCTAATCTCTCCTTCGGTTATTCCCTTTGCCAGAAAAACTCTGTCTGTATTGCTCAGCTGTTGCAGGTCCCTCAAGAAAGACACATTTTCTAATTCCTCGTCCGACCGATTGATTTTGTCGCAATACAGCTCTTCATAAAATGTTTTAGCTTCCTTCTTAATCTCTCCATCCTCTGACAGGAATACCCCAGTTCCGCGCTGTATCAATGATTTTATATTATTTCTTGTCCTCTCTGTTCTGGCTTTCCATGCTAGTAATGATCCACATTTCTCCCCATACTCAAAATTACGTAATTTACTAACTTCCCATTTATTTGTAAGAATTTTTTCAGTTCTGAGTCTAAAATTTGTTTGTAACTCAAATAATTCCTTTTCTAATCTTGATATGTTAGTTCGATCCTCACCAATGGCAGTAAAGAGTTGCTGTTCTTTTGATTTAATCAAACTGAGATCTTTGTTATCCTTTTCTTTAATTAACTTCCTGATTAGGATCATCTGAGAGCCATATATTCCTCTTAAGAAAGATTTAAGAGTATCCCAAACAATATAGTCTGGAGCTGATTCTTGATTGAACTCAAAGAACTCTAATATGTGTTCCTTGATTTTAATGTTAAAGTCTTCATTTAACACAATAGTCCTATCTAGTGTCCATCTATAATCAGAAAGATTCATTTGAATATTAATAATCATCTCAACCACAGAATGGTCCGATAACCCATTGGGAATATAAGAAATAGAGTGGGTATTAGCCAATAATAATTGATCCAACAGAAAAAAATCTATTCTCGAGAACTGATGGTATTTTTTGCTATAGAAGGAAAATTCTTTCTTAGTGCCATGTTTAACTCTCCATACATCACATAACGTATATTCTTTCATTATATTCTTCAACATCGAGAGGGATTTTTTTGGGCAATTATACTTAGCTTTTGAAGTACGATCGACTGCAGGGTCTAGTAATAAGTCAAAATCACCACCCAACACTATGGGGGTTGTAAACTGAAGCATATAATTTTCTAATTTCTGTAGAAAATAAGGATTATCCTCATTCGGACCGTAATATACCCCACATACAAATTTAACAGTGCTTATAGAGACTAATGCAGCCAACCACCTCCCTGAGTGATCTGTGGCCCAATCATGGATATTAATGCCTTTATTAGCACATATTATCATTGCTACACCTCTCGTAGTGCCAGTTTGCTTTGAACAAAGAACATCCTGGACCCACTTATGCCTTATAAAAACGTTTCTACATTCTTCAGCTCCCAAATGCGTTTCTTGTAAAAGAATTATAGAAGCATCCGTATTTTTCAAAAAATTAGATACATTTAATTGCTTCTTACGGCTCCCTATTCCGTTCAAGTTCCAGGAGAGGATCTTAGTATATCTAGGTTGAGGCATCGGGCATTTCTACTCTTCTACCTTTTGAGGCCAGCATTAAACGTAATAGTCTATAAAAACTTATAATTACTAAAGAAAAATACAAAATTCTTTGGGCATAAGAGGACTTTTTTATTTGATTTCTCACCCCCCCCTGAAGACCCCTCCATCCCTCCCCCCGAGGAACCCTACCCTCCTGATTGGCGTAACTACGCCATAGGAGGCCCTAGACCCATTTTGCCCTGTCAATAAGAAAATAGAGAGGTAGGTCTCTAGGTCTCTAGTTCTACATATACGGATTTATGTCAATTTTTACCAAACCCCCTTTTTTTTTTTTTTTTTTCTCTCCCACTCCCACTCTCACCTTAAGCATACCCCAGCACCCTGCTTTTTTTTTTTTTTTTTATATATATATATATATTTTTTTTTATTATTTCTCGAACCTCTCCCCCTCTCACCACCACTCCACCCCCACACCACCATACCCCTCTAATCCCTCTTAATATAAATTCAACAAGATAGTACCATTTAGACTATAATAATACATAATTATACATAGTGAAAAGTCTCTAATTAGTCTGTCTGCTCCTTCATCTTAGTTAACACTGCATCTACTTCCTCAGGGAAGTGGCATGTATACATTTTATTATTCCACATTATTTTTAGGAGCGCTGGAAATTTCATTTGCACTTGCGCCCCATTAGAGCGCAGCTCTGGCATTCTCGAACCAAGCTCCCATTGTCTTTGAGCTGTCTTACTGCCTATATCAGATCTGATATGGTAGGGGTTCGCTTGAAAATGTAGAGAAGCGCGAGAGAGGCATCTGGTAAGAATTAACTCTTTTACGCTATAAGTTTGAAAATAGACTAGGATCTTCCTAGGTGCTTTTCGGTCAGGGTGCAGTTTAAATGGATCTCTATGGACCCGCTGAATTTCTGCTTCCAAATTAATGTCTGGGCGATCCTTTAAGATATCTTCCCGTAGCAATCTGCATACAAATCCTTTTAAGTCCTCTACCTCAGCCCCTTCTGGAATTTCTAAAATCCTCAGGTTGTTACGACGAGTCTGAGTCTCCAATCCTTCAAGGTCCATTGCTAGAGTACGATTCTGAGCCTTTAGGGCAGCTATATCTTTAGCATTCAAATTGGAGGATTCAGTAAGAGAAGACACTTTTCCTTCTAAGACGCTAGCCCTGGCATTTATACCCTCTATTTTAGCCTCTAAAAGATCGAACCTATCATGCAGCCCCCTCTGATTTTATTAAAACTATTATCCATCCAGATCAGAGGGGATTTATTCCCGGTCGCCAATTAAACGAACTCACATTTCAAGTAATTGGGGCCATAGATTATGCAATTGAAAAGAAGAAGCCTCTTGCTATAGTTGCAATAGATGCAGCCAAATCATTTGACCAAGTTAATTGGCCTTTCCTTTGGAAAACAATGTTAAAGTTCGGTTTTCCAGAAACTTTTATCAATGGGGTTAAAACTTTATATAAGGGTCCGAGAGCAAGGATATTGGTAAATGGCGGTTTGTCTGATTGGTTGCACATTCATAGAGGAACAAGGCAGGGATGCCCCTTGTCTCCATTATTGTTTGACATATATATCGAGCCATTTGTTTGTGCTTTGAGACAAGACCCGGTAATTGTTCCTTTTAACATAGGAGAATTAATAATCAGGACAGCACTATATGCTGATGATCTTCTTCTTTATACCTCAAACCCATCTGAAGCTATACCTAGATTATTTAAACTAGCTGATGATTTTGGTATTGTTTCAGGATATAGCATCAATAGGGATAAAACTGATGTTATGTGTTGGAACAGTCCAGTCTCTATCCCAGAAGCAAAATCTAAGATGAGATATCTTGGTATCCAACTGACTCAGAAGGTAGAAGAAATCTCTAAGACCAGTTGGGAAACCGTGATAAAAGAGATTAAAAAACTATTGTCTAAATGGAACTCTCTACCCTTAAATATTTATGGTAGGGTGAATTTAGTAAAGATGATTATATTACCGAAGGTAACATTTCTGTTTAATTCTATCCCTTTAGTATTTAATAAAAAAGATATTCTTAATCTACAAGGCAGGATTGGATCCTTTATTTGGGCGACAAAATCCCCAAGGATAGCATGGAAAAAGCTAAGGAGAGGACTAAAAATAGGAGGCTTGGCTCTTCCAGATTTATTATTTTATTGTTATGCCTTCCAGCTTAAAAATTTTCGGCTCTTAGCCAATAAATTGGATTCTACGTCTAATAGTTTAATTTTTCGGGCCATGTTGCATGACCTTCCATTTGATGCAGATTTTTTCTTGTTTAAGTTTGGGGATCAAAAATTTTTCAAAAAAGTTAGACTGAAGGTTTTGAAAGCCGCTTTACATTACTGGTATCAAATTTGCAAGTTGCTATCTATCCCTTATTATCACTCCTTTGCTCCGATTTGGGACTCTCCAGGTACTCCTGAATGTTTGGGCGATCAACTAGCTCTCCCGTTGAAGAGAGCTAGTCTCTTTAGATGGGGGGATTTTTTGGATGCCTCGAAAGCCCTAAATTGGGAATTTTTGGTTGGTTTAACTGGGGGTACTCTCACGAGATTTAAGTTCTATCAGCTGTCAGCTTGGTGGGGAAGCCAAATTTGGGATTTAGAGAACGAGAGTCCCCTGTGGAATTTAATCAATAATTCTAGAGTGAGGAGAGGGGAGACGGCCATATTGTACAAAATTCTACTTGACAATAGGGATAATTTGGAAACTGAAATTATGAAATTGTGGGACCCCTCAGGGCTCTGGGTTTCGGATAACCTAATGAAATTGTGGAAAGATTCCTTTACAATGTCTCAGCAAATAATCAAACCCTCTAATTTGCGAAGAAACCATTTGTACACCATGTACAGAGTTTATTGGACTCCTGCGAAACTCTCCAAGATGTCGGTTGTTAAGTATTTTTGTCCAAGATGTAAGTTGCAGGATGCAAATGATATTCATATGTTTCTGGAATGTCCCAATATAAGTAACTTTTGGGAACAGGTGTGTAAGTTTTTGGAGGATGTACTTGCATTTTCAATTCCATGCACCCCCAATTTGGTTTTTTTTGGTCTCCAATCAGACTACGTTTTGGATAGTAATTTATCACAGTTTATCTTTTATGTAATAGTGATCGCCAGAAGAGAGATCTGTAAGGTATGGAAATCGGCACTCCCTCCAATATTTGCAGATTGTCTCAAAAACATTATGGTGGTGAGTAAATTTGATATGTTATGTGGTGGAGAAAAGTCTGTAAATCTGTGGTCAGCTTTAAATGCATGGAGCGAAAGATGAAATAAACCTAAGCTCCAATGATTATGCCAGAGGTTTTGTGGTCCTGTCCTTCCTGAGTAGCAAGTACCATCATGACAGGAAGTTGGACGGGTAACAATCCTACCTCTGGGCAATCCTTAAAGGCTATCCACAAACACGAGGGTCGGAATAGGAAGGTTTGTGTCAGTGGCCTGAGGAACGCCTATTCAGAGTAATCATTTTCTGGTGGCATATATGAGGACACAATAAAAAAAAAATAAAAAAAAAATGAAACTTTTCTGTGAAAATCTAGCAATGTTATCCAATGGGAGAAATTTCAGGTTACAAGTACAGTATGTTCTTGTTACTTTTGTAATCCAGGACTGGGCTCCTAGGTCCAGCACTGGGGTCTCTACTTAAAACAGGTAAGCAATTATGTTTCAGTAGTAGGTACGATTTTTAAGAAATATTTTAAGTTTTCAAAAGCAGACAATGGATTCCTGTGGAAAAAATTCAGATTACTAGTAAACCCAGTTAGGATTACTTTTGCGGTTCAGTACTGGGCTACAAGGTACAGTACTGGCTTCTCTCCTGATCACAGGTGAGTACTTCGGAATTCGTTATTTGGCTGAGTTTAGATGAATATTTTAAAGTTTAAATGCTTCACACTTAAAAGATTTTTCGAGTCAAACCAGTCAATGTTATCCTATGCCAGGAAAGTGAGTCATCGGTTTTCAGGTGAGTACTCGACTGGTGAAATTAAGGTTCTGAGCATAGACTCAGGAGTCCCCCAGGGTCAAGGAGGTACAGTTGGTACACCCTCACCGGCACAGGGGCAGACGGGTGCAGAGGTAGTTAGGCCCAATGTTATCCAATAAGAGGCATGGGGCCTTCGGTTGGTGGCTGCTGGCTAGCAGGCCACGCGGCTGTGGGAGCTGGGCTCTTGGTCACTTGCTTAGGGCAAATGAGGAAGTAGGATAGGGTACAGGTGGCACTGCCAGTGGCACTCGGGCGGCTGGGTGCAGGGTGCTTTTGAGCCGTTGGGCCCTCAATGTTATTCAATGAGGATCTTGAAAACGGAACAAAAGCTGCAGGCTCGGGGGCCGTGGATCTTTCGGAGCAACCAGCTCTTTGAAGGGTAGGTTGGGACCTTGGAGGATAGGTAGGCACCCAGGAGTTGGGCACAGGGTGCCGTGGGGCGACAGTTGCAGGGGTATCTTTTGAGGTCGGGAAATCTTACCCCCTGCTGGTCACGGTCGGAGGGGTCCTTTGTCCTGAGGCTGCAAGCGTGTGTCAGGGTCGTCGAGGAGGGTCCTTGGAAACTGGATTCCAGGTCAGAATCGCCGGGGGGACGTCCTCAGGGCCTTGATTCACTCCAGCACAGGCCAGGCTTGGCGGGTGCAGAGGGTGCAGGGTTCGCGGTTCCGGGCTGATGCCAGGGCTTATTATGTGCTTTGAGCAGTACCGCTGCTCGTGGGGACCCAGGTAGTCAGAGTCACAAGGCAGTCAGGTATTCTGGGGTTTTTGAGGTTGCTGACCATTGGAGACGCTGGGGTTTAGCAGAAGCAGGTTCGAGGGTCGAATTAGTTGGTGTCTTCCTCTTTTTAGCAGCTGCACGGCAGGTCTTCTTGTTTCTTGTTCTTCTTTCTGGTTTCGGTATCTGGATCTCCGGAGATAGGTTCAGGGTGCCCATAAATACTAAGTTTAGGGGTGTTACTGATAGGGCAAGGGCAGGGACCAATGGGTCCCTGTTCTGGGGTGGGGACACCCCCTAGCCTGCTCCTCTCCTGCGGGTGGGGGGCAGGATCCTAGCTGTGATTGGGCAGGGCTCCCCATCTTCCCGGGGTTGTGCATCACCACCGCCTCTCCCACCTGAGTTGGCACAGGCTAGCACACCCCCCTGTCTGACTTAGGGTTTCCCGCCAGTCTTCCCGCCAGAGTGGGGGTCAGAACTGATGGGGGCCAGTTGCTGAGTACAGCAAGTGGTCTGGGGAATCTCAAAAACTTGGGATGCCTTAGAAGCTTCCCCTGCCCATCCTGGGGGAGGATGCTTGGAACCTCATCCCAGGATGTGCATTGTTGCAGGCCCAGGAAAGAGGGGGGTTCTCCACCCAGGGGTCCAGCAACATGTCTGCTTTGTGGCAGCCTATGCAGCCTCTCAGACAAGACGTGGATTGTAGGTTAGGTTTCAGGGGGCATCTCGAAGATGCCCTCTGTAATTCATTTTACATTAAATCCCACACTGGCATCTGTGTGGGTTTAATGTGCTGAGAAGTTTGGTATCAAACTTGTCAGCCTTCAGTGTAGCCATTATGGTGCTGTGGAGTTCATAATGACAACCTCCCAGCACCATATACTCTTAATGGCATCACTGCACTTACAGTGCCCAGGAATGGCCCTGGGTACTGTAGGGGCACAGGGCTCATGCACCTATTCCCACACTACTGGCATAGGGCACCCAGCTAGAGGGGTGGCTGATGTATGCCAGGGCAGTGGCTTTGTGGGCATGGCACACAGGGATGTGTGCCATGTCGACTCTTTGTTTAGTTCTGCACCAGGCAAAAAGCCTGCAAAGGCAGTGTGTGTGTGTCAGGGTACAGGGTCCCTAAGGGTGGCACAATAAGTGCTGCAGCCCTTAGGCGTCTTCTCTGGTCACATTGCCCTGGGTACCTAGGGTACCATTTACTAAGGGCTGACATGTGGCCAGAGATGCCAATTGGGTTTAGGCTTTAGTACAGATTTCAGGGAAGGAACACAGGCCCTGGGTACCTGATTGGCAGGGACCCAGGGCACACCAAGGAAAAATGCATCAGGTATCAGGCAAAAAGTGGGGGGGTACTGCAACAGAAACTCACTTTCTCACAGGTTCCTTGACCATAGATAAATACATACATAAATAACAAAGGCTAAAAGTACTCAACTGGTGCTTCTAAAATACGCCTACCCCAATGTACCTAACCTAAGTCTAGCACGAAGGAAGAAGTAAGTGAGGTGTAGCATAGGTTTCGTTTTTCTTTGCCAAGAATCTAACCAAGATTTCTCTTAGGTTTTAATCAGCTCCGTACCTTGGTTTTAGAATGAAGGAGGTCTGGTATCTTTGTCTCGGACTCGATTTCCCAACACCCTGCAAGGGGAGCTAGGAAACACGGGAGCTGGAGTCTCAGCAAGAGGAAGGACATCTTCTCTGTCAGTGTGTCAGCTGGAGGGTCGGCTTCCTTCGGCACTTGCTGTAGCAAACTGCGTCGGGCAAGCAGATATTCGAGCTGCTCCGAACCACAGTGTCTTTGCTAGGGCAAGTGTAGGCATATTTATACCTTCAAGGTGCCTAGTTAGACATAAATAACATCATCAAAGAACCCCAAGGGAATGGTAGTTCTTTGAAAACGCCATGATTTCTAGGACAAATCAATATTCAAGTAAGGGGATGTCCCGGACTGCTGAAGCCGAGTTTTCCAAGAAATCGTTGTGTCGTTTTGGAACTAGTGGAAGTAGCCATACCTGCATTTGGACTGGATGGGTTATGTCTTAATATGGGAATGATTTCTATGCCTATATAAGGGCAATGTGAATTATAGCTATATAAGGGCATGAATCGTTAAATTACGCTTGGATTCTAAAATGCTACACAACACCACTTTTTGCCTGGTGCTAAGCTGTTATTGACTAGTCTGACTGGGATCATTTTAATCTGGACATCAGTCTATCTGCCTTCTCCCTTAAATGATGATGTTCTGTACTTAGGTACATTCCAGATTGGATACTGGGCTACCGTTATCAGTCCCTAGTATATGGTACAAAGGTACCCAGTGCATGGGCTGAAGCATGCATTGTGATAGCCATGGGTGATCATTTCAAATGGAACTACAGGCCTGCCATTGCAGCCTGCGTAAGCTGGTGCTAACACCACTTACTAAAGATATAGGTTTCCCATATCTAGGGTCACCGCACTTAAAACCTATACATCACCCCTATAACAGGCCTCTGCAATCCAGAAGGCAGGGTGCTTGAGTCTAAGTGTGAGGGTCCCCCTGCATGATCAGGACAGCCCTACAGTGTCCATTCTCCCAGCAGCCATACACTATATAGAGGGGCACCACGTAATTACGTGATGACCATCTCAAAATCATCTGCAACGAATCCTATCATGTTTGGTATCAAACATGTTGTAATCATACAAGATAAACGGTGTGGGAGGTATGATTCCAAGCACTAGATAAGCCCTCCTTTAGGTGTTCAGTGCTCCCGGTGCCAGCCTTCTAGACCCAGGCAGCACAAAATGCTTGCTGCCGACCAGAGACATGATTCTGCCCTCCTGCTGCTGAGCCAAGCTTGAGCAGGGGAAGGCAAAACAATAGGCATCCTGTCACTGAGAGGTGTGACCACCTCCTAGACAGGATTTAGTGTATTGGGGCTGGGTGGGTGAGCTTGCCAGCAACACACAGTTTGCATAAGGGGCATATTTGGTGTCCCCATATAGTCCAGTTCATCCCAGCTCTTGGAGCCGTTGGCTTCCGCTCTGGCACAAAACTAGACAAAGGACATGGGAGTAACCTCACCCATGTTCAGACCCTCCCCATGGAGGGTCACCTGAATCGCTCTAAACCCTTTCCTTTGGGTCCTTAAGGGCTTACTTAAGGACCAGCTTACACAGCTGCGTTCACTTTACCTACAACAAGCCCAAACACAACAACCACCCACAACCAACTCTGCAAAGTAACTGGAACAAAATCACCATCGACCAGATCTCCTCATCGCTTCTTCTAAACCCCCCAGCCCACTCCTCAAACCCCGACCAAGCCGCCAACAACCTCACCCTATGGTTATCCAACAGTGCCGACATCCTAGCACCACTGAAAAAACGACAAAGCAAATTTGGCAGCAAGAAGACCTCATGGTTCAACGAAGATCTTAAGAAATCCAAGAAACTCTGCCGCTCCCTTGAGAAGGCCTGGAAAAAAGACCCAACCACCAACACCAAGGACGCCTTCAAAAACGCCACCCGCATACACCACCATCTGATCCGAAAGGCCAAGAAAACCGCCTTCAAGGACCGACTAGATAACAACGCCCACAACAGCAAGGAACATCGTCAAGGAATTTACCAATCCCTCGGCCAACTCTAACGACATCACCCCTTCTCAAGCCCTCTGCGACTCCCTAGCTTCATTCTTCCACAACAAAATTGCAGACATCCACAACAGCTTCGACGACCAACCCGGAGACCAACCCACCCAACCATCTGCTGGACCTTCACCCCCCTCGAACATCCTTAATGACTGGAACCCAATCTCCACTGAGGACACCATCCGCCTGATGAACTCCATCCACTCAGGATCCCCCACAGACCCATGCCCTCACTACATCTTCAACAAAGCAGACTCCATCATAGCACCGCACCTCCGAGACGTCATCAACTGCTCCTTCAACTCCGCCACCTTCCCGGAAAGCTGGAAACACGCTGAACTCAGCGCCCTTCTGAAAAAACCCACAGCGGACCCCACCGAACTCAAAAATTACCGCCCCATCTCGCTCCTACCATTCCCGGCCAAAGTCATCGAGAAAGCCGTCAACAACCAGCTCGCCGCCTTCCTCGAAGCCAACAAATCCCTCGACTCCTCACAGTCCGGCTTCCGAGCAAAACACAGCACTGAGACCGCCCTCATCGCAGCAACAGACGACATTCGAACTTTACTGGACAATGGAGACACAGTCGCCCTCATCCTCCTCGACCTCTCCGCAGCCTTCGACACAGTCTGCCATAGCACCCTTCTACAGCGCCTCAGAAACATCGGAATCCAAGGAAAAGCACTAGAATGGATCACCTCGTTCCTCACCGGAAGAACCCAGAGAGTCCGCCTTCCACCATTCAAGTCAGAGGCCACTGAAGTCATTTGCGGCGTACCACAAGGATCTTCACTCAGCCCCACCCTTTTCAACGTATACATGAGCCCCCTCGCGGCCATCGCCCGCCAACACAACCTTAACATCATCTCCTACGCGGATGACACTCAACTGATCCTATCACTCACCAATGACCCTAGCACCGCCAAAACTAACCTACACGAAGGTATGAAAGAAGTAGCCGAATGGATGAAACACAGCCGTCTGAAACTGAACTCAGATAAAACAGAAGTCCTCATCTTAGGTACCTCCCCCTCCGCATGGGACGACTCTTGGTGGCCAGAAGCCCTTGGAAAAGCACCCATCCCGACAGACCACGCACGGAACCTGGGCGTCATCCTGGATTCCTCACTTTCAATGAACAGACAACTCAACGCCGTCTCCTCATCCTGCTTCAACATTCTTCGCATGCTCAAAAAAACATTTCGTTGGATCCCCACCGAAACTAGGAAAACGGTCACCCACGCTCTGGTCACGAGCCGACTGGACTATGGAAACACCCTCTACGCCGGTACTACCGCTAAACTCCAGAAAAAACTCCAACGAATCCAGAACGCTTCAGCCAGGCTCATATTAGACATCCCGCGCAACAATCACATCTCTGGTCACCTGAAAGACCTCCACTGGCTCCCCGTCAATAAGAGGATCACTTTCCGGCTCCTAACCCACGCACACAAGGCACTCTACGAAATCGGACCAGAATGCCTCAACGCAAGACTGTCCTTCTACACCCCCTCACGCCAGCTACGATCATCCAACCAAGCCCTGGCCACTGTACCTCGAATCAACAAAACCACCATGGGAGGTAGATCCTTTTCCTACCTGGCAGCTAAAACATGGAACTCACTTCCCACTCACCTTCGCCTCACTCAGAACCACCTAGCATTCAGAAAGGAACTTAAAACATGGATATTTGACCAGTAATTCCCCTCCCCTCTTCAAGCGCCTTGAGACCCTCTGGGTATGTAGCGCGCTATATAAATTCTCTGACTTGACTTGACTTGACTTACTTGGGTGTAGGTTCCTAGATTCATCATGGTAAAAGATTCAATCCTGACAAACTTCTACTACTACCGTCTGCGCACTCTGGACTTCGCTCTACTTTGTTTGGACTTGACTTTGTCCCCCTTTCAGTCTGCGGCATCATCTGTGCCTGTGCACCATACAGGAACCTTCTAAGGCCTGTGGGCATTCAAGACACCTGAAGGATTCTACCTTGAAGTGAAGGATTCACTTCCCTGCATTCTCTAGCAGCACACCTAAGCTGACTAGTCTGCTGATCCTGAGCTCCTATGGACTCCGAGAGGTTCTGCAACACAGGTGGTAGTTCTCCACTGCTGCTGAGACCTGCCCTGTCCTCTCACCAAGTTTGAGGCCAGTATCCTTTGTGGGAGCCGCAGAAACTGAACCCCTGTGCAACGCATTGACTTGCAGTTGCAAAGGCTTGTTGAATTCTGTACACCAAGATTTTCAGGCTCCAAGAAGCCCCAACCTCAAGCATCTCCAATGGCCAAAGTCGTCATCCACATCACATCGTTTGCACCATGGCCTGCATCTTTTGGTGAGCTGCTCAAGGTCCTCTAGTGACCCCAGTGCCTCCTGGCCTGTGGGTCCTTTAGAGGGTCATCTTTGTTTATTTTGGGCTCTCCTGATTGCTTGCGGCCTGCCCTGACTCCCCTGCTTGTGGTGAGTCCCCTGGACCTTGCTAGTCCTGACATTGCACCTTCTTTCAACTCCTGCATTGGTTGCATTTGCCAAGGCTTGTTGGTGCTCCCGTCAGACACTGACCCCTCAGCACTGGACATCCAAAATGGGAAAGCTTGTGCATGGCGCGTGGTCTTCCTCAGCATTGCCTGGTTCTCACAGCAGCAGAGTCAAGGTCCTCGTCAACTCTCCTGCAACTCCGGACATTGGTGTGCATTCGTCTTCCCGTTCTTCTGATCACTTCTGAGTGACATAGACTCTGTCCCCTCTGCTTGCAGGTACCTCTCAACTAGAATCCACCTACGGATTCCACCGGATACTTTCTCCTTCTTCAGTGTGATCCTTTATCACTTTAAAACTAGAAGAGAGATCCTTTTCAATCCAGATAAAACTAATACAGTGAGTAAGGGTGATGAGAACCAGTGTAGGATGATTACCAATTTTAATAACCAACAAGACAAGCTGATGAAAATACTTCAGAAACACTGGCATATAATCTACAATGATCCCATCCTGAAGAAATTTACTAAACGACAGCCCTTAATTAATTTCAGAAAAGAGAAATCATTAAGACAAAGTCTAGTGAGTAACATGCTGCCACCTACCCAGAATAAAGCAAAAAAGACCTGGTTAGGAAGAAAAGATGGTTTTATAAAGTGTGCAAAGTGTAAAGCATGCACCCATGATAAGAACACTTCCTCCTATACCACATGATTTTCCCCACATGAAAAGAAAATCAAGGGTAAATATACGTGCAAAACTGAATTTGCAGTCTACGTTCTTCAATGCCCTTGTGGCCTGAGGTACGTAGGTAGCACGATCTTACCTGTCCACAAACGAATCCTCCAACATCAGAGGGCAATCAAAAATGGAGACAAAACTTACACGGTAGTCAGACACTTTGGTCTACACCATGGGAAAGATGAGAAAGGATTGCAATACTATGAGATAGATGCAGTCCTAGAAAGTGAGCGGGGAGGAAACAGAATGAGAAAATTGAGAAGATTAGAATCCAACTATATAATCTTACACAATACTAAGATCCCTGCAGGTCTCAATAGGGAAGAATTTTTTCATTCCCACTTGTAATCTAATGTTGACATTACTTTCCTCTCTCTCTTATTTTTTAGTTGTTTTAATGAGCTCAAGGGTTCACATGCACTTTAAACAGACTAAGATGAAAATCGCAATCATCAATATTTTTGATAAACAATCCCAAATAGGCCCACATGGGCTTAACTTAGGTAATATGACTCGTATCTATTTATACATTTGATAGTAATGGACAAGAGGTAATATAATGATGTTCACATAATTTACATTATCAACTTTGTTGAAGTATTGAGATTGCCCACTTGGGCACAATGTGAATACTAGCAACTAAGTATCGGACTGCTGAAAATTGCTATTAATATGCACTGTATTTGTAGAGGATATAATGTGTTCCGATATATATGTGCAAGCATTAAATAGCAGTATTATTATTCTGCAAATTTTCCTACCCGCAGCAATGAACATTTGGTGGCAGAGCAGGTTACGACGCTATGCTATAGCTGATTTAGAGTGCCACAGTTCGAATCCCGAGTACTACACTTTTTTACAGTATATTTATTATATGACTATCTAAGTCCTGGGACATTTTAAATGTGTCAATACAATTTTACAAAGATTTAAAAATATACTTTTTCTAAATGGTTTTATCAATCCTATTAGAGACTAAATGTATGAATTTTGCGTTAAATTTTACAAATATATGATTATTCGTTACAGCATTTGTGATAAGAATAGTCTGTTTTCTCTGTCGTGGTAAGAACCCTGCACGTGACATGAGAGTAACCAGTTAAAAATGGTGAAAACGTTATGTAAATTGCTGGTGAAGAAGCCTGAGTTGCAGGTGAAATACATCCGGCATGTTGCTGTAAACTGACAGAATAAAACAACGTTTTTAAGCAAAGACAAGGCATCGGCAATCCTTTGTGTACGGAGGAGTGGTGATATATATTCACTGAAAAAACCATAGGTTTTACACACGTTATAGTTAGGAAGTAGCATTTAAAAAACCTATGAAATTCACCGAAAAAACCATGGGTTTTACACCAGTTATAGTTACCAGGAAATTTTACTCGCATAAAACCATTGAAATTCCCACGTTATAGTTAGTTGGACTCACTATAACTTGCGCGTGCAATGCACTGCTGATGACGTCACATATTACATCACTCATGACGTGGTCAGTGACATCACTCATGACATCACTGATGACACCATCCAGTGAATGTGTGTCTTTCTGAAAAATAAATATTAGTGAGTAATGTTTAAATTTTTAAACATATGTATTAATGTTTCACTTTGTGTATAAATGCCTGCATGGGTTGGTGAGTAGCTACATGTGTAGGTATATGGGTTATTAGATGTTTTTTTTAATATCAATATGAGTGTCTATATGTTTGGTGGGAGTGTTACTTAGCACATAGATGCATGAATGACTGACTCTCTGTATGTGTTTTGAATACAGCATATGTGCAGGACTGTAAGGGTGGATGAGTGTGTATATATGTATGTTAGTGAGTGAATCACTGTCTCACTAGTGTCTTTATCTGTAACTACATATGTTTTAATCTAGTATATGTGAATATTGATGTATATAAGTGAGTATATGTGAGAGTGAGGGATTGTAAGAGTGTCCTGTTTAAATAAGTATGTGTTTCTATAAGTGATTGTTTAAGAGAGTAAGTATGTGTAAGTTTCCTTAGAAGTAAAGTGGTAGTGTGTGTATAGCTGTATATGCAAATAAATGGATGTTTAATAGTTTATTTGCATGTGTGAGTATGTGTGAGAGTATCTTTTGGATGACTGTCGTTGTGTAACAGGATATATAGGTGTATCACTATATATGATGAGTGAGTATATGTATGAGTGACTACATAGAACTGTTGGTGAAAGAGTGGATGTGTATATAGATGGTGGATTTACTGAATTGGTTGTTGTAACTGGTATGGGTATCTCCATTTTTTTGAAAATTTTAGTTTCTATTTTTGAATATGTGTTTCAAGGGTTACATTACAGTGAAAAGAGGTCTGTCACTCTGTCGCAAGGATGGTGTCATCAGTGATGTCATGAGTGATGTCACTGACCACGTCATGAGTGATGTAATATGTGACGTCATCAGCAGTGCATTGCACGCGCAAGTTATAGTGAGTCCAACTAACTATAACGTGGGAATTTCAATGGTTTTTTGCGAGTAGAATTTCCTGGTAACTATAACTGATGTAAAACCTATGGTTTTTTCGGTGAATTTCATAGGTTTTTTAAATGCTAGTTCCTAACTATAACGTGTGTAAACCCTATGTTTTTTTCAGTGAATTTCATAGGTTTTTTAAATGCTACTTCCTAACTATAACGTGTGTAAAACCTATGTTTTTTTCAGTGAATTTTCAAGGTTTTGTAAATGCTAATTCCTAACTATATATGGTCTATAACCTATGGTTTTTTGAGTGAATTTCAATGGTTTTTTAATAGCAAATATCAAAAGCTTTAAAATGTCAAGTACGTGGTAGGTAAAAACATTTTCGTGTTTATGCACGCTAATGTGCTTTGAACGCTGCCCCCCCTCTTTTCTTTTAGGAGTATTCTCTCTTTGCAGATAGTGAAGGGTAGGTAACGCAGGCCTTTGCCCCCATTGTAATCTGTCGTGCCTGCTTCCCTCTCCATTTGATTGATTGTTATCCAAGCATTTACTGTTTTGGAATTGGTTCTCTTTGGTTCATTCTCTATTTACAAACAAGCACAGAGTCGCAATACTCTGTTTAGTCTTTGCAGATAGTGAAGGATAGGTAACGTAGGCTTTAGCCCCCGTTGTAATCCGTTGTGCCTATTTTTATCCCTCATTTGATTGATTGTTTGGCCGAACATTGATCGTTCAGAATTGGTTCTCTTTGGGTGATTCTCTATTCACAAATAAGCACAGAGTCGCAATACTCTGTTTAGTCTTTGCGGATAGTGAAGGATAGGTAGTGCAGACTTTTGTCCCCTTTGTAATCGTCATGCCTATCTCTGCCCTGTTTGTTGGTAGTTGGTTCAGCCCGGACCGTTTATTAGAGGTAGATCATCCGACTCCACCGGAAGACACCCCTAATAAAAAGGACATATATATAAAATGCGGACTAGCCGCTGTATCGTGCAAGCAAACTATAACATAAAAATCGTTAGAAAAAACAAAAGGAATCAAGCAAAATCAGTAGGCCACTGATGGGATCTCTTTTTGACCTCGCTAAAATAGAAACATTAGGAACAACCCCTCATGAGAAATATGAAACTAGTGAGAGGAACCGAGCTCGACGCCATGATGTCTGCAAGACAGCTCAGCTCCGCCGCCCACCCCGCCCAAAATAACAACAAACCCTATGCAAATATTATAAATATATACAACACACCAGCAAAGTAACAGGGTAAAACGTTTTATTAAATAACTATTTACATGGCAGCCTGCTGCAACATCGATCCAAATGCATGACGCTGTTCCTGTCCCTCCTTGTGCAGCAGGTCCGCGGCTACGCCCATCCGGAAGACGAGGCCCCCGGCACGTATAGGGCGGGGTCTTGCTGGCAGCCATCGGCCGAAGAGGTCGTTGGGTGGATGGCCCGGAAGCACTACTGGCCTTCCCATTCGTCCACCCTGAGGTGGCATCCCTCGAGCCACGGGTGGGGGGGTGAATGCCTTGCTGATGACCCCCCCCCCTCTTATTGCCTGGTCCGACCATCACATATACCTGCGCCAGGAGACGGCGTGGGGTGCACTGGGAGGGAGAGGCGGCGCGAACGAGCCTCCCCAGGTGGAGGTTCCTCAGCTGCACCCCAGCGCTTCACTCGGCCAGCTGAGTTGCGCCCGCTCTTGCGGCACAGTGCCTCGCTCGGCCAGCTGAGTTGCGCCCGCTCTTGCGGCACAGTGCCTCGCTCGGCCAGCTGAGTCTCACCCGCTCTTGCGGCACAGTGCCTCACTCGGCCGGTTGAGTTTCGCCTTCTCTTGCGGCTACAGCGTCTCACCCGCCTCCGGCCGCAACCACAGCGCCAACGATCGCTGCTGACGGAGGGGAGCCTTGCCGGTGAGAGCCACTGATCTGAAGAACCGCTGCCTGGGGTGCCTCCCTGAGCCGCTTGACGGAGGCCCCCGAGGGGCGGTGTGGTGGCGCAGACTCCGAGGGGGCGCTTGGCTCCTGCCCCCTCCCCAAGTCTTGTTGCCCTGTTGTGGCCTGAGATCGCCCCCGACATAGGCGGCCGGCTCCCGGGGTCCGGCGGGACTTTTAGCCTTTTGGTGACTCTTCCATTCTGGACCCTGTCCCACAATCCGTTTGACCTGGGGACACGTCCTGCGGTGCCCTCGCAATGCGGCCTGGTCCCTGAATGTGTGCGGGGGGACGGTGTTGATTGGATCAAGATGGCGGCAGGTACCCTTCTTCATGGCTCACGTCCGGACCGGGCGACTGTTCCACGCCCCCGAGGGGCGGTGTGGTGGCGCGGACTCAGAGGGGGCGCTTGGCTACTGCCCCCTCCCCAAGTCTTGTTGCCCTGGTGTGGCCTGAGATCGCCCCCGACATAGGCGGCCGGCTCCCGGGGTCCGGCGGGACTTTTAGCCTTTTGGTGACTCTTCCATTCTGGACCTTGTCCCACAATCCGTTTGACCTGAAGACACGTCCTGCGGTGCCCTTGCAATACGGCCTGGTCCCTGAATGTGTGCGGGGGGACGGTATTGATTGGATCAAGATGGCGGCTTCACACAAAGCTGACTCAAGTGTTGCTGCTGATGCTATGCAGACAAAAACTGGTTTTCAGTTTGTACATTCTTCAGGATTTTTCCTTCCAAGGCTGGTTGAGAGTTTGTAGAACGATGGCTTCAGATTTTCAACATACTACTCTTCAACATTCTTCATAAATGTAAGAATGTGAGACTCACTAGGAGAACGGCCGTTTATCTTTCCTTTCAAAATGCTGCCAACAATATTTTCTGTATGGAAGACACCATCTTGTAGCATAAAGGGCTGCGTCAAGGGTGGTATTGCCCAGAATGTCTTGTTTTCAAGTGCTCCTAATGACAAAGCCAGGACTGTGGCAGAGCGTCCAAAATCTACAAAAAACACCACTGCCAACTCTTCAATAACTTCCATCACCCAGCACCGCATTTTCAAAGAAACAGCATAGCAAGCTTTCGTGGCCTTTAGAGTTTTCGGAAGCAGTTTCCCAAGACCATCACTGCAGCCATTGCAATCCAACAGAGGAACTTTTTCCAAGATCGGCATATTAACAGGGCTGCTGGTATAATCGGGGCTCTTGCAGCCATTCAATTTAATTGAAGCTTTCACAATGACAGACCGCCCACTGAACTTCGTGCCATGACATTTACTTATAACATTCTGCTGGGTCTTCGCCGAACTGAAGTCTACAAATGCAAAGCATTTCATTCCGCTTTGACATTTCTTGACATGTAGTGGGTTGAAGTCTTTAAAGAGTTCCACAATTTGCTCCTCAGTCACATCACTTGAAAGATTCCCCAAGCCAGGCAGGTCTCACACCACTTGAAAGGACCTGCCTGGCCTCGACCAAAATGGCGCCAGTATGGGAGCGACTTGCAACTCCTTATGACGTTCTAGTTACTTAGCCTTGACGTTATGGGGGATGTATGCGGTCTTTGTGCACATGGCGGGCGGGGAAGGGTACTGACTGGGCATACGGACAACCCTATTGATGTCGGTTTTTCATTATTGATTAATGTATTATTAAAGCTTCGAAGTAATGTTACCCATGATACTCGCCCTTGGTGTGCGTATGGACGATTTTATTGTAACTGATCCTGTTATACTTTCGAATAAAAAATCAACCTTCACTGATCCTGCAACCGTTTGTCACGTTTATTTTTTTCAATTAAATGGCTCGCTTGTTACATACTCCTATACCCCTGGCTTTTGACCCTTTCCTACGCGCGGTCTGTACTACCGCCCTCGGGTGATCTATGTAATGAACAGACTACCATTGCCGAGACACAAGGGAATGCATCTCAGAGAGATAAGTCAAGTATGTGGTAGATAAAAACATTTTCGTGTTTATGCACGCTGATGTGCTTTGAACGCTGCCCCCCCCCCCTCTTTTCTTTTTCTGCAGGTTACATTGGAATTTCAGCTAAAGTATGGAGAAGACCTAAACAGCACCGTGTTCCACGCGAGGAAAAATAGGCTAGCTCTGTGAGACGGTACATTATATGTACGAGCTATCTCTGGGAGCGTGAAAGATTGTATGGTATGAATGTGCGCATGGGCCCTGATTTGTACGGTATGAATGCGTATGTGTGGCGCACGACTGGGTCAATAAAAGAATGCTTTTTGTATGACTGAGGCGTTGATCGAACGGTTAATGGAATGAGAAAAATAAGCCCGAACATGGTATCCGCATGTGAAGGACGAAAAAGAATATAGCACTTTCCTTACTTAGGAACGACTCTCTCTGGAGCTAGTGAATGGGAGAGTAGCCTACACCAGAAACTTGAAGGGTTATTTCAGTACGACGAACCCGACGCCAACCGATATTCCAAATGTACACCCAAAATAATGCGCACCAGTAAGTCAATTTATGTGCTGACTAAATAAGAGAAGTTAGCTCGGCTCCGCCGCCCACCCCGCCCAAAATAACGACAAACCCTATGCAAATAATATAAATATACACAACACACCAGCAAAGTAACAGGGTAAAACGTTTTATTAAATAACTATTTACATGGCAGCCTGCTGCAACATCGATCCAAATGCATGACGCTGTTCCTGTCGAGGTAGCATAGGTGGCGGCCTAGGGGTGGAGGACCGTTGTGCAAATAGCCCGGGGGCGACACTATGCGCCAAGGCCCAACCCCTGCGGTCAGCTGCAGCAGGGCGACCCTTAGCGTTTCACTCCCAGGTCAGCTGCACCATGACTGCCATTGGCGTTCCACTCGGTTGGATGGCCAGGGACCCGCTCCGGTGGCCGGGGTGAAGAGCGGCTGTTGCTGCGGAACGCTCAAAATGGCGGCCGACTCCCCGGATTTGGGACTGGTCCACTAGAACGACTCTGGACTACCCTGGAACTCGAATGCTTGCCTGCTCGGGCATGAGCCCCACTCTTGAAGACGTCCTCTCAGTTTTAAAGGTTCTACGAGAGTCGTTGGCCCTCGACTCCCGCGGGCTTCCGATGGGGCAACCGCCACTATTGCTCGACTATCCCCCATGGATATACCGCTGCCACGGGTGTCCGCCGCCTTATCCACATCTGGTGCCGTGAGGGAGGCTGATTCAGTGCATCGGCGGAGGGATACGCCTGCTGTCCCGCTCTCCGGAAGTGGCCACAACATTGTCACAGGATGGTAGTGCTCTCATGCTGACGCCAGTTTTTGTCCGAATTACTAAGAGACACTGTAGACTGCCAACTTGATCAGCTCCAGTGGGACCTCAGCGTGACCCGGTAGGGAACATTTTGCCTCCCTCGCCTTTGAGTCATGGTTCATGCTGCCTGTTCTTTCTGTTGGCGTTAACGAACTTTTTGAACTGCCGAAAGGGATTCTGGTCCTGCCGCTACTTATTGGAGACATTGAACTATACTCTGAACCTGCCTGGCCTCGACCAAAATGGCGCCAGTATGGGAGCGACTTGCAACTCCTTATGACGTTCTAGTTACTTAGCCTTGACGTTATGGGGGATGTATGCGGTCTTTGTGCACATGGCGGGCGGGGAAGAGTACTGACTGGGCATACGGACAACCCTATTGATGTCGATTTTTCATTATTGCTTATTGTATTAATAAAGCTTCGAAGTAATGTTACCCATGGTGTGCGTATGGACGATTTTATTTTAACTGATCCTGTTATACTTTCAATTATAAAATCAACCTTCACTGATCCTGCAACCGTTTGTCACGTTTAGTTTTTCAATTAAATGGCTCGCTTGTTACATACTCCTATACCCCTGGCTTTTGACCCTTTCCTACGCGCGGTCTGTACTACCGCCCTCGGGCGATCTATGTAATGAACAGACTACCATTGCCGAAACACAAGGGAATGCATCTCAGAGAGATAAGTCCAGTACGTGGTAGATAAAAACATTTTCGTGTTTATGCACGCTGATGTGCTTTGAACGCTGCCCCCCCCCCCCTCATCATTTAGATTACCACCGCCCATTGCACAAAAGCATACCGGGCGCTCCCAAAGCAAAAAAAACGATTCTTTTTTTTTTTTTGCCCCGCGGGACCCTTTTAAAGCCTTCACATCAAACCTAGGGGGTCAGGGAGGATCTACTATGCCCCCTTATGGTCATTTCCCCCTTTGTTTTGGCCTCCTCTTGCCTATCGATCCTACCGAGATACAAGATGGCGGCCGCTCCGGACTGTTTAGAATGTTGACAGACACCGGAGAGCCAATCAGCTTCGCTTCGCGAAGTTCCGTTACGCGTCAAGTACGCGAACCGGAGCGCTACCCGGAGCGCTGTTACAGATATATATATTTTTTTGAAAGTTAATTTATCAAAATCCACTGGAGCACATATATTGAGACCTAGCAAAGGCACATCGGGCTAACAGTCCCTACAATTTTGCCAAGTTTCATGCAAATCCATTCAGCCGTTCGGGCTAAAAGTGAGGCCAACCGCCCTATGGAAATTAACATGGGAAAAACGCGTTTTGGGACCCCCCTTTTTTCTCGGCCCCCCCTTGACGAACCCCCCCCAAATTTTCAGAGGCTGCTCAGAAACAAAATGTTCCAATTACAATCATCTCATGAATCCATTACTTGATCATGAACAGCTTTGTTCCTACAGAAGGATTATGGCCTTTGCAGCGATACATGGAGTTCTGGGTCATTGGAATATATTCGCAGCGGCGCAAGATTTCTTGGCACACAGCTACATTGAAAATTCACCGAGTTCTCCTCTGATGCTACTAGAGGCTCCGGTGATTAATGACCATGTATGATCATTTCCTCTTTTCAATTGGATGGCTGACTTGTTTTCGGATGATAACAATGACTTTCTTTTAGAAGCAGTTGACACTTACTTTGCCTATTCAATGGAAAGATAGCTGTTCTGCAAACCATTGACATCTTGACTGTTTTTTCCCTTCCTAATTTTTCTTATTTTTTTTTTATTATTATATTTTATATAAACTGACCTATTGGCTTTACTAACATTGGACATTGTAATTTCCTACTGGTGTGAATTTTTTAAGTTATGTGGAGTTAATTTTTTTTCCACACCTCCTCCATTTTGTTCAAAACATTTCATGATGCTCTAATTTCAACAAATCATTACCTTATGTTATCTTATCTGATTTCAAATATTCTCGAACCAAGGCTGCGTAAAATATGGTTAAATATGCCCTGAGAAATGTGTATAGTTACAATGACTTTTTATATGATTTTATATGGTTTATCACCATTCTCCCTTTCTACTCCTTATTTCCGCCTCACACACATGTGCTGCTTTTAATTTATGCCTATTGCAAGATTTTTGATTCATAACTAAAAAGTTTATGATTACCCTCATATTACCCTTGCTTATCAACCTGTATGAGACATTGTGTACTGAAACCTTTCAAAAAATGATATCAATACAATAGTTGTTCTGAGTACTGATTTTCGAATGTCCCTGCACATAACATACATGCACCTCGAGCCAAATTCTCCTTTTTTCATTTCCTTTCACAATACCATACAACAAGCTTGTTACTGCTTCGTATGCTGTAAACTAACTGTAAATGAAGTGATGTGTAACCATTACTATTTTCATATATGATTACTGAACTTAAAATTAAAACACACCTTCTTGCATGCAATATAATTAAATATATTTCATTGCAGGGCTGTACAATGTTTTTTAAACGATATTCATTTTGCTTCATACTACATTTCCATCATTTGTGTTCTATGAACTAGTAACTATACCCACTATTTTCTTTAGATTATGTTTACTTGTATTAAATAAAAAACTTTCTCTCAAAACACTGCATCATTGAATAAAATTTTGAAATATTTACGTTCCCTCTTTTAACTCAAATTCACAACTGAAATAATTTATACTAAAACTGTATTCATGTGTTTGACGTAATCTCAGCTGTACTCAATTCATGTTTTCTTTTGTCAACCTGAATTTTTCATAGTTCAACCCGCTGGCCTGCAACGGTCAGTCAACCCTTTCTTTACGAGTTGTGAACCATAGCATCAATTGTACCTCTGGCAAAACAATTATTTATTATTGTAACAAAACTCCGCCGCAGTTGTGCTTCACTCAGAGTATTAATCACTGCTCCCTCGCTTCCACAGAGCACACGCTATATCCTATTTCAGTACCTATCACCCTTTCATCTCGACTATAACAACTGTGTCTGCCTGCAGAACAAACTTCCTTAGCTCAGACTGAACGCACACATACACACATACACACACTAACATAACACAAAGCAACTAATATAGAAAGCAGGAGTGAGATGAAAATGGAGTCACACTGTGGTACACAGACACCTCTATATATATTTGCTCTTCAACATCAATTTATAAAAGGCATATACTCCACGAACCTGTCTACAACCTCATGGTCACAATTTTTCATTTAATTGTACTGGGACACCTCTCCTTCTCACCCCACCCCCACCACTGCATTCCTCGGCCGCAAACCGCACTGTGGGCCTTATTTATGAAGGCCTTGCGCCGCTGGTGCGTCACTTTTTCCCATGTTAAAAATTACGCACCGGCGGCGCAAGGCCTTCATAAATCTGCCCCTGTAATTTTTTCCTCAAACTTAAAGTTTAAAATACCTAAACCATTACCACTTTTTTTCGACAATATCACATTTAATCAACTATTTTTCTCTCTACCTGCATTATCTCTACTCTACCAATTCCTTTGTTTTTTGATTTGTAACCAACTTTACAAATTATGTGCAAACGCTCCCAAATATTGATTAACTTCTGTCTATTTCATTACATTTTATTTTCTATTTATTCAGTTTTCCACAAATACATTCAAAACTATAATTCAGACTTGAAAGAAAGTGAAGAAACGGCGCACAACCCCCATTAACTTAACGGAACTTCAGCCCCTTCCCCCCCCTCTGACGTCTGCTGTGGAAGCCCAAGATAACACACATCCCAGATACACACAGAGCCGCACTTGAACGTTTCACATCTCTATAAACAACCATTTCAATATTAATTAGGCCTCACACTTGTTTTACCCATTCTAAGAGCCCCTCCACCTTTACTCTACCTACTGATTACACGTTCATGTCCCCCTACAAAAAATCTTTTTTTATCGTCCTTCCCCCCCCAATTTTCGTTGCAGATCTGTCTCTAACTAACATTTAATTCATAGACCTAACAGTAGCTCATAACTTCAAAACATGACTGAACTCCACTATCCTTAATCACATTAATTAATCGTAATTTTAAACTAATAATTACAAAGAAACAATGTTCCAAAACATTGATGTAATAAAATGGAACATTAGTTGAAAACATATCAAACTGTATCAAAGTAAAAAATGTGCTTCCTTCCTTAGACACAGTAACTCACATAATCAAATATATTGATCAAACCACATTTAACGGTACATCATAAAACAAACAGTTATACACTCACCTTTACCAATGCTTTATCAGATGTAGAACAATGATAGTTGTAAAACGATAGCCCTTTGACGGAGCTCTCAATAATACTTCTATCACTGCAACCAAAGAATAATGGCATAGATTTTCTGTCAATACACACTCATATATGTCTCCTCAACCAATCATATTTGTTCCCACACAATTTCATATTCAAATTAACATTTCAGTTGGTTATCCTTTCAATATTTTCAAAGTCACATAATGGTAACAGCTCAATCTGCACCTAGCTGAAGGCACAGGTCAAAAGTTCATATCTCAACGTTCTAAATCCAAGCAAAAAGGATAATTTCCCTCCAAACACACCTGCCTATCCACTCTTGTTTTACATTTCTTTATTTTCCACGACCAATAGAAGATTTGTTTATAATAAAACTATAACATACAGCGTAGTCTTCAATCTTGAAGTATATCAATTAACCAATCATGTTCAGTTTTCCTTTAACACCAAACCTCACACACTTTTTTTATTGTGACTTTCACCATCTACTTGCCATTCCACTTCACGAACCCATCGGAGTACTACTGCATCTACCTTGAAAATGAAGGTTTGGCTTGTAGGACACAGTTATATTCACTGGAGTGAAAAATATGCTGCAAACAGACGAATTTGTAACCTTGACTTACCAAATGTGCAGATTACGTGGATTGGCCAAAGAGGATTAAGATGTCACCAATTGATACCATTGGTGAAAACTTTTATGCATCTCCCTGAACCTAACCTGATAATTGTGCACTGTGGTGGCAATGATCTAGGCACATTAACAAGGGTAGGTCTGGAAATGCTTCTAAAAGACACCTTTCGTCAATTGATGTCACTTTTTCCTCGAACTGTCTTGGTGTATTCAAATATATGCCAAAGACAAAAATGGAATTGGTCCAATGAACGTTGTCCACAGATTGAGAAAGCAAGGAAACATGTAAATAAATCTGTTTCTGCTTTCCTCAGAGAATATAACATGGGTTCTATATACAACAACAACCTACGTTTCAACATGGAAGGCATCTATCGGAGAGATGGTGTTCATTTCACGGATGAGGGAAATAGAATTTTCCTCTGTAACATGAGACTCTGCATCGGAACTTACTTATAAGTTCAGCAAAAACTCAATTAACACAAGGGCTCTTTTAAGAGCCACCTTAGATCTAAACACTCAAACTTGTAATTTATCTCCATCTTTCCTTATGTTTTTTGATCGCCGTGCACGACCGAGTGCGCGCACCTCGTAACTTATTTGCGAAAAAAAGCTACTTTTACACTTTCGGCATCCTTAATAAACCCCTCAAGAAACATACGAAATCAAACACTCTCCACCCTGCTCCCTTTCCATTCTCACCACTATAGTTTTTCACAGTCTTGTAAATAGGGGTGCGCGACCGAATGCCTGCACCCCGCAAATGTTTTCTCCAAAAAAAATATAGTATTTTCGCGTTCAGGGTCCATACTGTACCCCCTTAGAAAACCTACCCAGGCAGACAATCTCTACCATCTCCCCTTTCCATGTACTAACCCTTTGTTCTGTATTATATATTCACTCGCACAAACAAAATGGCGGACAACACTTCCTGATTTCCTCCGAATCGAATGTTGACAGACGTTAAACAGCAAATCACAATGCCGCTCGCGCACACCCGCATAGGTGCGCGCATCCGTGCTCGCTTACAGATATATAACTGATTTCAACTTTAATTTTCTCAGCAACTACTGAACGGATTTACACCATTTAAACAAAAGCGTGATCTGCGACCCACACTCTACCTTTCTACCAAATTTCTTATAAATCCATTCAGCCGTTCGAGCTGTAGCCGTGTCTAAACGTCCTACGGAAAATAACATGGGAAAAACACGTTTTGGGACCCCCCTTTTATCTCAGCCCCCGCTTCACCAATCCCCCCAAAACTTTCACAGAATGAGCGCAGCGGACCTAGCCATCTTCTTTGAGAAATTCGCAAACATTCGTCCACCAGGGCCAAAGTTATTCCCAATAGAATGTTGCGGATTTCCTATGGAAACTAGGTCCTAACTATAACTACCTACTGGCGACAGCCAGTAGGTAATATATATATATATATATTATTTATTTATTTATTTATTTTATTGTGTTTCTATCTAGGAACCTAATTCGATATTTCTATTTTATGCCCTTGTACGGTTATAATAAACAATATCCTTATAAAGGCATAAGAATCATATCCATATTTAGTCGTAGCCCATGCAGTCCACATTAAGCAAGGCTACTTCCCCGGACTCCTAGAAAGCACAACGAGTTCTCTAAACAAACCAAACCTCCAGCAACCTGGGAAATCCCCATTGCTTTTGTTTTGATTTCGTCCTAGAACTCCTGTGAGCACTGTAAGAACGGCCAGTTCTTAGTGACATCTTTATTGACGTCTTATGTCCAGCCTTACGTCAAACCAGGCACCTTTCAGGTATAAATATACCAACGTTGCCTTAAGCAAACACACGGTGGTTTGGAGCAGAGCGGCTATCTACTTGCCCGAGAGCCCAGCTGATTCGAGAGCCCACGGACGCCGCCCCTCCCCTTTGACGCACTGAGAGAGACGCTGTCTTTTCTCCTGCCGAGAAATCCAGCTCCGGTGTTTCCAGATACCCTCGCGGGTTACTGGGATATCGAGTCCTGAGAGAGAGATACCAGACCTCCTGCTTTCTATTACCCAGGTACGGAGCTGACTAAACCCTTAAAGAGAATTCTTGAGTCAGATTCTTGGCAAAACCAAATTAACTTAAAGTGCTACTTACTTACTCCTTCCCACCTATTAGGCTTAGGTCAGGTACACCGGGGTAGGCGTATTTAGAAGCACCAGTTGAGTACGTTAGTCAATGTATATATGTATGTATATATTTTATCTATTTTAAAGTATCATATGGCTAAGAAACCATATCAATGCTTTTACAGTATTATTTCATAATACTCCTTTTACTGTACGCACTTTACTTTACTATGAGTATTGCAATTGTGGCAATTCATTTCTCTTGCATGAGAAAGAAGACTGCTCAATAAATAACACCTTTTATTGAAAACGCCCGTCTCTCTTTTCTCTGCACTCTGGTGAAACTAAGTATGCAAACTTGACTGAGTGAAATAACTGTCTATTGTTTTCACACGACTCTAGAGATACACTCTTATTCTGAGGGAGAAAAGTTGTCATGTTTTATGGTTCTCAGAAGCTAATCCCTTCTTGTCTATCCCGGGAGGTTAAACTCCTCCTCGTTTATTCGAGAAAGTTTCTAGTGACCTCTGAGCTAGCTGGCAAACCTTAAGTCTAATATAGTCAGTAGAGACCTAGATGACCTCAGTCCTACGTCTACACTGCTGTTTATATTATTCCAATGCGCAGAGCCTATTGGGAATATAGGAACTACACTACATGGCGCCCAACGTTTGGTAAGGCGATAAATCTAACGCAAGACGTTAGAGTAACTCAGTCGTGCTTTTTCACACAGACCCCTTTTCCGTAAATACTCCAAAAGACGTCTGGAGTGGGTAAAAGGTTAAAATCCGCCGGAACTTAGTAGGAAGAGATTCCTATGTATAGTTTTTGGTTTAGTCAACGTTGAAGGATACAGTGTTCCAAAATATTGTGCACCTAATCTTTGTTTCCTTGAAACTTGATCTGCAACAAAAAGCTTTCTGTCAGTAAAATGGGGGAAAGTGAAGACGAAAGGGAGGCAGCTAGAATAGCAGCTCAACTCCTAGAGGCAGACACAAGTCTCCAACAGAATGACACGAATTTTATACTCATTCCGGTGCTCATAAGAAAAACTATAACTCTTAAACTTATAGAAAATGGACTGACATCACGAGGTGGTACAGTCATATTCGTGGTAGAGGCCCATGAATATCGGCAGACAGAGGTATTCTATTCATGGATAAACTTTCCAGCAGCAAACGCTGTAACACACGAATTCCACTATTACAAAATAGAGGAACCTCCGGATGAACACACTCCTTTCGAGGAGATTGAAATCCCATTAAATTACCAAGAGCACCTGCTCTGGTTTAAAGGCGCCCTAAAACATAATAATCACATCACCAGGCTCGGTCCACTAGGTAGACCAGGAGCAACGTGGCCGGTTCTAGCCAGTTACACACCACATCCAGACATTGAAAAAATGTCAGACCGGGAACTTTTAGCTCAGCTAAAAATACTGATTAAAATACATAGACAATTAGTCCAATATGTAATGCGGACTTCAACAGTCCAACCAGCTATTAACATTCCACAGCTGACCCCTCATCAGGGGAACACAAACAAAATTACACCACAGAACATAAATCATGTCTTGGTAAAGTACCCTCAAAACGGGAACAAATTCCATTCTGGTTAGCACAAAAAATCACTCAAATAGAGGCAGTATTTCCGGATACTACCCCTACTGAGAAACACAGAATTCTGACTATCTGTCTTCCAATGGGGATCGCACCACATGTGGAGGATTGTGACACTTGGGGCACAGTCTTTGCTTCCATCTATACAAAAACAAATGGTGTTCCGTCTATGGCAATAATACCTGATGTGCTAAGACAGATTCAAAATGAATACGGTCCAGAACCTGCTTTAACTCTGGGTATGAAATTACTGAAAGACTTTAAGCAGGTCTCGGCTATATTATTAGCCAACATAAAAGGAGAAGCAGCATCTGTGGCGATCCGCCAGAAATTGAAAGAAATAGATATAGCAGAACTGCCATTTGAACTTGCCAGAATCATAGAAAAATCCTATGAAGAACTAGGTAGAGATAGTTTGGGTGGGAAACCAGTAAAACCCCAACTAACTGAAAATCCTGAAAAAACCTTTATTAAAAATAATTTAAATACTCCAAAAAAGAGCTGGGATGGAAATAAACAATCCACTCCCAAAGAAAAAAGATTCCAGTCCAGAGGAAGGTCTCCTCAACGAAGAGAAAGATCTCCCGACTGAGGAAACAAGTCTCCCCAGAGGGAGCCCTCTGAAAAAAGATACAACCTTAGAAATAGGGATAATTTGAAAAAACCTGATAGATATCAAGATATTGATACACGTCCCTCCCGATCTTTTCAGACTTCCTCACAGAAATCGGAAAGAAGAGGACGGTCAGAACACAGGGAAGAGGACGTCAAGTCCAAAGACAAGGAACCTGCTCATCAAAGTAAAAGATTACAATTTCCAAGAAAGAAGGTAGCCAATATTAAAATAATTAAACATGCCGAGGATACTGAGGACACAACTGAAAAACGGAGAATGCGCCCAGACAATGCTAGACAGCGCAGCAGAAGTGACCATAGCTCGCAAGATCCTGATGAATCTTCTGGAGATAGTGGACACGAATGAATACATTCAGGTGGAAACTGCGGATACCAGGGTTAGCAAACCTCCAAAAATATACGAGATAACTTTACGTATAGAGGGAGATAAGACCAGGAAAGTAAGAGGTCTCTTTTGGGATAATCTTTCGAAAGGCTATGACATCCTTTTAGCTGAGAAAGACTGGCCACCAGAGTTTGTCAGGGAGTGCCCTCACGGCGAAGAAATGATTATGCCTGCCTTCTCAAGTCATATTTCAATTCATAAAAAAAGCCTTATATGCAAGAAAATGAGCAGTAGCCCAAGCTCCTGCATTATACAAAAATCATGTAGGATGGGATGAGGATGCTCCTCCTCACAAAATCCAGTTAAAATGTCAACCCACTGCACAAAGGCAGTACCCAATTAAACAAGAAGCTAAAAAACAAGTCAGGGAGATCTTAGATCAACTTGAATACCAGGGGGTGATTGAAACATGCACCTCACAAATGAACAATCCTTTGTTTCCTGTCTCCAAGCCAGACGATTCATATCGTCTAGTTTTGGAATACAGACACTTAAACTCATGTTGCAAAACATTTGCAGTACAAAATTCACACAGTGCAGCACTAATAAATAACATTGTGCGCAAAAAATACAAAACGACATTAGACATCTCTAATGGATTCTTTTGTCAAAACATTGCTCCTGAAAGCAGGTATTTGACCGCTTTCTCAATAATGGGGTCACAGTAAAATTTCTGTCGACTCCCACAGGGATTCAAGAATAGCCCAGGATTATTCTCAGCAAGGGTAACAGAGTTACTACAAATATATGATGAGGAAGCATTATCTTATGTCGATGACATCTATCTAACAGATGATGACCTGGATACTCACTTGAAAAGAGTGAACACCATAATACTTGGGTTCGCGGCAGAGGGTTACAAATTCAACTTTAAAAAGTCACGAATTGCCCATCTAACTGTCCTATTTTTAGGATATGAATTATCAAGTGAAGGCAAAAGCCTAGCAGACAACTTCTTAGAGAAGTGTGCTGTACTCCAAGCACCTAAAACGCCGAAGAACTTACAATCGATACTAGGTTTCCTGTATTTCGGAAGAACATACATTCTAAATTATGCAGAGAGGGTTAAACCTCTCTATGAATTAATAAAACCTGATTTTAAACCAATCAACTGGACTCAGAAACTCACAGAAATTTTGAGCTCATTGCAAACAGACATGTTAGCTAAAACAAAATTGCAAACACGCGAAAATATACGCAACCTTGTAATCCGAGTCATCCCAGGAAGATGCAGATTCACGTACCTGACCTCTAATGAGGGAGAAACAGTACCAATAGCTTACAAATCACATTTGTACACACAAGCTGAAAAAACATTCAGTCTTACGGAAAATATCGTAAATGCGGTTCAAACTGCTGTAGCAAAAGAAAGAGCCTAAGCCCAAGGCAGAAGAATAACTGTTTTAACAGCAGAATCAGCCTTTGAGGCGTTAACAAGCCCACGCAATTTGGCTACCGTGGCATTAGATCCAAAATGGATACAATGGGAAAATTCTCTTGCTGCAGAAGACGTGAAATACTATTTTGACCCGAAAATGAAAAAACTGAAAGATCTAACAAATGAAAAAGAATATCCTCTGCCAATCGAAATTCTGCCTCTTGAACAGTACACATGTGTAATCTACATGGACAGATTTGCACAACATTACGATGTAGAGAAAAAATCCTACAACGCTGCGTGCGCGATTGTTAAAGGTCGCTGGCGCTTGGGTAAATTCAGACCGTTAATTACCAAAACTGAATCACTCAGAAACTGTTCAACTCAGCGAGCTGAAATAAGATCTTTAAAGATGGTGCTTGAAAATGCCAATCGTGAATTCCCCACACTAATAGTGTGTGATTCGCTTTACTGCGTCAAGTCTAACAATAATGACATGCAGACCTGGATTCAAAACGATTACAAAGATGACACAGGTGCCACAATAAAGCATAAGAGGCTTTGGGAACAGGTAGTTCTTTTGCAGAAAGAACTACGAAAGACTCACGTGATACATACACTGAGTCATCAACGTGATGGCTTTCACGTTGCAGGGAAATTATTGGCTGACACAGCCACAGCGGAAGCAGCTCAACTGGCCTCCGTAGCCACAAAAAAGCGTTCAGAAAAATACATAGACGGGGAAACAATGCTGGCGGTAAAAACGTCTTTACAAGGCGACTGTGCAGCATTACCCGTGAACTATCCATTCAATTATACATACATATTTGATGCAAACTCCATTCCTTTTGCTCGAATCCCTGGAGTGGGAGATAGAGTAATTCCAAACACGAACAGGAGAGTCTTTTTAATAGCAGACTCACATATGGGGTTGGGTCTAAGGCACCAAGAGATCAAGGAATCTCTGAAAGAATTACAATCAGAATACTGGTGGCCGGAATGAGCTTACAACATCACAAATTTGCAATAAACTGTCCAAACTGCATTAGAGATCGCAGTGGCGAACCGGCCGGAGTATTGCCATGGCTCTTCGTTTAAATAGCATAAGGCTATCTATACGGAAGATCCAACAGGAAAAATGCGTCCCATTTATGTTTAGGACTAGATTCACTTGAAATGTGGCCCCGGCGCTCGGCTGACGCCAGAACTGTTATAAAAGATTTGCGAGTCTTTATCGGCACATACGCAATTGGCATGCTACATTCTGACCAGGGTCCTGCGTTTAGCTCTCGAGCTTACAAGGAGGCCATGACCAGCATGGGCATTGAATTGCGGTACTCTTGTCCCTTCCATCCTGAGGGAAATGCGGTACTGGAAAGAAAAAAACGGGACATAAAGCAATCTATAACGGCGAGGGTATTAGGTTCGGGTGATGGGTGGGTCCAGAATTTAACAAGTGTCCAACGTAGTCTTAATAATCTGCCAAGAAATTCTCTAAAAGGTTTTAGTCTGTAAGAACTATTGTTCGGGACTAGAATGCATATTCAGGACCTTGATAGTCAGACTTCAGTGGTAGAAGAAAAATGCTTTGATATCAAAGACCGTTTGGCTGTTTTACAGGAATTAAATGAAACAAGAAAAAACCTGAGCAACATAAAGTGAAAACAGCAGCCAACAGCCACTGAAGATAAACCACCTGTCCCAGCAAGGCCTGTCTGGATTCCAAAGATTGGGGATCTGGTCAGAGAGAAGATCGCGGTGAAGAAGGAATTTGGGCCTTCTTACAGAAAAGCAGTACCTGTCTTAGCTGTCAGCGGAACAAGATCAGTTGTACTACCGCCCCTTGCGTAAAAAGGAGAACCGAGTGTATCCATCGACCTGGTAAAACCACAATCATGTGGCCAATAATAAGTAGTAGGCCCAGTGGACTCCCAAGAAATAGCAGAGTACCAAAATTTGCTACAATACAAGAGGTTCAAACTGAGAGACTAATCACATTAGATAAACCTGCAGTGAATAAAAAAGGACTATGCAACAAAGCCATGGAACTTGTGCCTCTTGAAACCCAAATCGCAACAGTTCGTCAAGAAACACCTGTCTACAACGATGTAGCCTCAGACTATACTAATGAAACAAAAAATGCAAAAGCAACTGAAAATCCGGAAGCAATTCCAACAATTGACAGAATTGCATCTGGCTACTTCATCGATTTCAATAACTTTTCTGAAGATCCAAGCGAACCGGAAGAAACGCCAGCAATAAAAACTTTTAAAGACAAAATACCTGAATTCTTTCATCAACTTAAAGAAACCTACCTGATTTCTCCATGGATTGCATTTTGGATTGTGTTAGGTGTACTTTTCCTCCTGCTTTGGCTCATCATGGTTCTTTGTTTGGGAAAATTCATTGAGGGAAAATACAGTACAATGGACACAGCAAGTCAGAACATCAACTTGGTCCTAAAACCACACAAGTCATCTCACATCGAGAAAAGAGAACTATCATCAGTGAATGTCACAGCCAATCCAAACCCGGTGGGGTAGCATGGGACACAACGGATTATGAAATCTATGGCCCGGTTGAGCTCTTGAAATATCTACATCAGTTCAAGGTTTCATTAAGTGACTTTGTAAAACCGAGTACATTCTCTGATGATTGGGACTTTGAAAGTATTAATGATATGATGTCAGATTTAGTAATGTCAGCAACATTTACAGAACATGATTACTTACAGGGTTCATCAAATTATGAAGAGATGTATTGTTATAATCACTTTGCACATCACTATTTGCATAAATCTGCTCAACCTAGAAATGTTTTTAATTATAATCAATGGGAACATTGTGCAACTCCACCTAAAAGCAGTTCGAAAACATTTTACGAGAAATTCCCATACTTCTCAGGGTTTACCACAAGTAATGCAGAAACGTTTTATTTTAAAATGTTGAATAAGACAGGAATGAAAACAATGTTGACAAATACAAAATTGATCTATTCTGAAACATTTTATGAAAAAATGATTACATTTGGTTTTGAATTCTGGAAAAACAACATTGAAACAAAAACCATCTGGGGTACCAAAGATTGGCAGGTCCAAGGTTTAGAAGCATTATTTAGAGCCTACATGATCCCAGAACAATTAATATTCTTGAATGATACCATTCAACAGACTACTTGTCTTGGCCTAAACAAACCGTTTATTCTAAAGCCAACACCTGACAGTAATAGCACTACAGATGTTGAGATAGACGTATCCCATATTTTTAACCAAAACAGAACACATCCTGATTGGAAAAAATGGTTGATCTGGCCCACAGACACAAATAACTGTCAAGATAGATTCCAGAACAAAATACAGGGGTTCAAAATGACCAGGCCAGACCCAAGATACTCCCAGAGACAACATCCAGGGATAGTTACAACATACAGTGCAGGCAAACTATGCCTTGAGTGGCTACAGAAATCCACACTGGCTGAAATTAAGCAACACTTGACTTTACTTAAAGACGGTGCTGACTTGCGTGATTTCATAATGGGACCACGCAAACAGCGTCAAAAACGTTTCATAGCGGCCGGTATATACGCTGCGTACAACGAAGCTTGGAAAATAATGCAAATTGAAACAGCAGAGAAAATACGAGAAATTGATCGTATTAATTTGGAAAAAGCACTTTCTGTTGTGGACAATGGATTAATGACTCTGTCCTCCAGAATATATTCACTGAACAGTATTGTATCATCTGCTATTGATATAATAGAGCAAGACTTACTAATGTTACAACATGGTCCGTCCCAATTACGTTCTATTGTACAGCTTAGCTGGGCGTTGCAAAATCTGCGTTCAGGCTACGTGCCATGGCGTTTAATCAACGTAACGTCATTATTTTCTATCTTTAACCTTACTAATAAACAAATCAGTTTGGCACAAAAAAGGAGCAGACTATACGATTCTGAGCATTGAAAACTTGAGGGATTACCATTGACAATGTCAAAAAGACCTGTCATTGAATGGATAATACACGCAATAATAACAATTCCGATAACAACTTTCCCATTTAAATACTGCCAAGAGTATATACCAGCGGGCCAGTATGAAAGGTTGGGTAAAGAGTACATCAAGTCATCATGGAAACTACCTTATACACACACATGTTATAGTGAAATGAAACAGAATGTATTTCTTAGTGGTAAAAATTGTAAAAAATCACTAAGCGGTATACTTCTGTGTCAAGATATTAACTTGCATGGGGCCTGTGAAGGGACTTCAAATACCCTTTCATGTCACCAGCACGGCACACCTGCAACACAGATAGAGCCCTTTTTTACACGGCTTTCTAACGGGAGCTATATTCTAATAGTGGACCACAGCTGTTGTGGCATGGTGCCAGGAAAAGCCTATCTCGTCAGCGTTAGTTCCATGGTCACTTGCTGTATGCAAGTATTGTATCCAAACAGCACTCCAGATACGGAGGCAACAATTTGGCCTTCTTTGAATATCTCTTCTATTCGAATTGATACTTTAAGCAGAATAAAGTCTGTTCTTTTGACAACTGTTCCCTTAACGTCATCAAAAGAAACATATGATCTGCAAGTTGCAAGGACAACGGCAGAGATACATACCCTTTTATCAACAAATTCCCCCTTGCATTTCGCAGAAATGTTAAGCCAAATCCTAAATATGTCATATACCAGTGGCATCCCACATGTATTCAAGACAATTTTTTCGGGACTGTTAACACCTTTCAAAACAGTTCTGGGCATTTTTCCTAATTTTGTCCATTCTGTCTTTAGCGGCCTACCACTTCTTTTGGGACTCGTAGCAGGAATTTTATTTTTGATCCTTCTGCTCCGATATGGCAAGTCAAGTCACAGACAAGACTCCAGCAACGATGGAAGAAACGATCCTAGCTATACGCTATCGGGACTGCATAACTAAAGTCATTGGATTAGCCCGGCTAAGAGATCTGAATATGACCTGGTTTCTTTCATTTAGACCCATCTGGCAGATTTGCATCTTACCTGTGCTTCGATGTATGCTATGCGGAGAAGAATGCTTGTTGGACGTCTGTCTTACACTACCATCAGCAGTACCATTGGATACAGATACTTTGCTAAGTCCTGTAACGGCTCATGCATCGTGTTGTCCCCAGCGGCTACCGATTCTGATGACGGCATTCGTTGAGACTTCATCACTACGATTATGTGGCAATGAAGTACGAGATGAGAGCAGCATCACCCAGGTACAACCTTCTGTGAGCATTGCTGATCCTGACATCGATGATAGCAATCATTCTCGCGACTGTACTGTTGCGGCATTTTCAAACTTGGTCGAACTTTCACCTGAAGCCGTTTTGAGAGTCTGTCTGAATTGATGTTCTCCCCTGAACAGAAAGAATAACTTTTTTAAGCAACGAGCACACAGCGTTCCCTGAACTCTGAATTCGGCCTTCAGCTTTGATAAACAAAAGCTACTGAAAATATTTGGAACTGTTTTTCCCCTGAAAGCGAAATCATGTTTTTTCTCCCTGTCAAAATATTTACCTTTTTTTGGCACATGTACTCTGTTTAAAGTAGAACTATTCTTAGAGAACAGAGCTTCTATTTTAGGAACTCTAGAGAAAATATATTACCTGAGCCTCTAGCACATGTACAAGCATTTGTATTATTATGTGATGGAATGGTCTCGACCTTCTCTTCTGTATTAAGAGCCATTTCATGTGTAATTTTCGCAAATCATTCAGCTGATAATTATATGCAACCTTTTAACTGGATGATAACACTGGTTGAAAAACGTACAGTACCAATAATCATTTTCGTGTATTTACCATATACCATTTCAAATGCAAAGTATGTATTTTGGGGTGGGTTGGAAAACACATGCACTTTTATATGTTTACTATTGCTTAGTTTTAGTAATGATGGACATTAGATCGTGGAGTGGGTATTGTGTTTCTATCGAGGAACCTAATTCGATATTTCTATTTTATGCCCTTGTACGGTTATAATAAATAATATCCTTATAAAGGCATAAGAATCATATCCATATTTAGTCTTAGCCCATGCAGTCGACATTAAGTAAGGCTACTTCCCCGGACTCCTCGAAAGCACAACGAGTTCTCTAAACAAACCAAACCTCCAGCAACCTTGGAAATCCCCATTGCTTTTGTTTTGATGTTGTCCTAGAACTCCTGTGAGCACTGTAAGAACGGCCAGTTCTTAGTGACATCTTTATTGACGTCTTATGTCCAGCCTTACGTCAAACCCGGCACCTTTCAGGTATAAATATACCAACGTTGCCTTAAGCAAACACACAGTGGTTTGGAGCAGAGCGGCTATCTACTTGCCCAAGAGCCCAGCTGATGCGAGAGCCCACGGACGCCGCCCCTCCCCTTTGACGCACTGAGAGAGACGCTGTCTTTACTCCTGCCGAGAAATCCAGCTCCGGTGTTTCCAGATACCCTCGCGGGTTACTGGGATATCGAGTCCTGAGAGAGAGATACCAGACCTCCTGCTTTCTATTACCCAGGTACGGAGCTGACTAAACCCGTAAAGAGAATTCTTGAGTCAGATTCTTGGCAAAACCAACTTAACTTAAACTGCTACTTACTTACTCCTTCCCACGTATTAGGCTTAGGTCAGGTACACCGGGGTAGGCGTATTTAGAAGCACCAGTTGAGTACGTTAGTCAATGTATATATGTATGTATATATTTTATCTATTTTAAAGTATCATATGGCTAAGAAACCATATCAATGCTTTTACGGTATTATTTCATAATACTCCTTTTACAGTACGCACTTTACTTTACTATGACTATTGCAATTGTGGCAATTCATTTCTCTTGCATGAGAAAGAAGACTGCTCAATAAATAACACCTTTTATTGAAAACGCCCGTCTCTCTTTTCTCTGCACTCTGGTGAAACTAAGTATGCACACTTGACTGAGTGAAATAACTGTCTATTGTTTTCACACGACTCTAGAGATACACTCTTATTCTGAGGGAGCAAAGTTGTCATGTTTTATGGTTCTCAGAAGCTAATCCCTTCTTGTCTATCCCGGGAGGTAAAACTCCTCCTCGTTTATTTGAGAAAGTTTCTAGTGACCTCTGAGCTAGCTGGCAAACCTTAAGTCTAATATAGTCAGTAGAGACCTAGATTACCTCAGTCCTACGTCTACACTGCTGTTTATATTATTCCAATGCGCAGAGCCTATTGGGAATATAGGAACTACACTACAATTTATTTGTTGAGCTTTTAAAGCGCGACAGCTACCCAAATAGGGGTTCCCGGCGCTAACAAGATAGAAAGCTTTTGAGCAGGTAATAAAGCTCTGAAGAGAAGCAGGATCCAAATTATTGATTGAACAGCCAGGTCTTTATGGCTCTGCGAAACTGAACATAGCTTGTTTCTGTACGTAAGTTAAAGGGGAGGGAATTCCATAACTTTGGTCCTAGAAACGAAGGACCTGCCCCCCATCCTAGCTAGCCGGACTTTAGGCACGCTGAAAAGGACCTGAAATGAGGATCTCAAGCAGCGGGCAGGAGAGTAAATGTGAACCAGAGATTGTAAATATCTCGGCTCAGTGCCGCATTTAATTCTGTGCATGAAACACAGAGTCTTAAAGTTGACTCTGTTATCGACTCTGAGCCAGTGTAATGCCTTAAGATGACCCGACATGCGTTCTCTTCTGTGACATTTGCACAGTAATCTGGCAGCGGCGTTTTGCACCAGCTGAAGGCGTCTCAAGACAGCCTGCGAAGATCCTTAATAGAGGACATTGCCGTAGTCTAACCGCGAGGTGATTAGGGCGTTGACTACAGACTTTTGTAAGTCTTCGGGAAGCATCCAGATGATTTTCCTAAGCCATCTCAGGATGGTGAAACAAGTAGCTGTTAGATTCCTGACTTGAGGCTGCATGGTTAGGTCTTTGTCGATAATGATGCCTAAATTGCGCACCTGGCCCAACGGAGTGGGAAGGGATCCCATTTCTGGAGGCCAGTGTCTAGGGCTCCAAAGATCCGGATTGAGGCCGAGTATTACAACCTCCGTTTTGCCGCCATTGAGCTTTAGCAGGTTGTCCCTCATCCATGTTGCGATTTTGCTGAGACCTGCCTGCAGCGGGGAAGAGGAATCCCGATCTGCGTTGGAGAGTGAAAAAATTATCTGCGAATCATCCGCATAAGTAAACATGGTCAGGCCTTCCGATTCGGCGATCTGAGCCAGTGGGGTTACATACAAGTTAAAAAGCAATGGGCTGAGCACCGAGCCCTGAGGAACTCCATATGGGGACAGATGGATGTTAGAGGACCCAGTATTGGAAGTTATTTGAAATGTTCTTTGAGTCAGAAATGAAGCAATCCAGTTCAAGACCTTACTCCTAATGCCCATGGCAGAGAGGGACGTTAGCAAGATGTTATGGGAAATGGTGTCGAATGCTGCACTGAGATCGAGTAGAATCAGCGCAGCTGAGTCCCCTCTGTCTACCAAATAGCGCAGCTTTTCCGTCACCCCCAGCAGTGTTGTCTCCGTTGAAAACCCTGAACGGAAACCTGACTGCGAGGGATGGAGTATGTCATTGATTTCCATAAAATGGGCAAGATGGCAATGAACATGTTTCTCCAAAACTTTGGAGAAAGCCGGCAGGTGGGAGATGGGACGAAAATTGGCCAGAATTTTAGGATCGGCCGTTGGTTTATTCAACAGCGGCGAGACCATGGCATGTTTCCACGTGATAGGGACCCTGGCCGTGGACAGGGACAGATTAAGTGCCTTGCAAATCACAGAAAGTTGCTGGGTGTCCAGGAGTTTAAGAACTGAAGTTGGGAGAGGATCAGTTGGAAATCCAGATTTCAGTTTCCCTAGTATATCTTGCAGGCCTTGAACATTCATCTCAGGCCAGGAAATAAGAGGCTCATAGGACAGATCTGCCTGGAGGGAAGTAACCACCTCCACAAAGTCAGAAACAGAGTTCCTTGCAGCATGCCCCAGATGTTGTTTTGAGATGTCCGAATAGATGGCATCAATCTTACTAGTGAAAAATTGAGCCAGTCCTTCACTTTGGGCATTACTCAAGGGAAGGGGTTTAGCGATGGTTTGAGAGCTTGCTAAGTCTTTAACTAAGTTGAATAATGTTTTAGATGTATTTGTGGCTTCAGAAATGGTTTTCGCCACATACCCTGCTCTAGCTACAGCACAGTCTTTGTGATAAAGCCTCAGTTCTTTCCTGTAATTCTGGCCCGCTGCTGGAAAATAATCTATCCTCCAGAGGCGCTCCAGACGTTTACATTTAGACTTTACTGCTTTCAGTGAGTCGGTAAACCACAGTGCCGGAGTGTTGTGGGCCTTGACTTTCTTGTATGAAAATGGCAGACAAGCGTCTATGGCTCCCACGAGCCAGCTATTGGTCTTCATAGCTACTGTCTCCATATCATCCGAGTCTACTACCTCGTCGAGTGGCACAGAGTCTAATGCAGATTGGAGACCATTCAAGTCCAGCTTCTTCCAGTTCCTTTTACCGTACTGGGCTGCTGAATGAGGGAAAACGGTAGTCGTAGGGGCGGACAGACTGAATTTAGTAAGAAAGTGATCTGTCCAGTGTAGGGGCAAGGCGGGAAGACATTGTAACATGGGAAGGCTGGAAATTATAGGGTCCAGTAGATGGCCACCTACGTGTGTGGCTCCTGTATTCCATAAAGTGAGGTTCATGGCTGCCAGGTCATCGATCAAATTTGTACCTGCGTTGTTCTGTGGGTTGTCGAGATGGATGTTAAGATCCCCTATGATAGAAAAGTTGCTAGAGTTTATCAGAAAAGACGCAATCAAATCAGAGAACTGCGTCATCCAGGTTTGTATAGAGCCTGGCGGTCGATAAACCAGCAAACCGGTGAGCGTAAAATTAGGATGCAGTAGGAGTTTAAAAAGGGCTATCTCACAAACATTCAAAGAGACTGGTTCAAGGGTGCATTGTAGTGATCTTTTAAATATGACTGCAATGCCACCCCCAGTTCTTTTTGGTCTGTCTATTCTAGCAGTGGCATAATTTAACGGCAGGGCTTCTGCAAAGTCTGGGCCAGCACTATCATTCAACCAGGTCTCCGTAAGAAACAAATCGTCCAGTGAATCGTCAGACAAAAGGTCATAGATGTTCCTTTTATGTTTGCTTAAGGACCGGCAGTTCAAACTGCCAAACAGCCAGGATTGAGATGGCCTACGGCCCGCAGATAGATGTCGGCAAAGCTGGGGAGTGTCGAGCTGGAAGTTACATGTAGAGCACGAGATGGAGCAATGCCTATCATTCTGAAGGATCATACATTTCTGATTGACTGACCCTCGGAGTGCATGCAGCACGTCTGAAGGGTAGACCCTTCTGATCGGTGACTTTTGTCCAGGGATTCGGGGCCCTGGGCCCTGCCAGGCGCGGACGGGCGCAGACGGGCACAGACGGGCGCAGACGGGCTTGCCTTTGATGCGCCGCCGGCGTGCCCACTGCGCGGCCGGGAATAGATGGCCATATTATACAGGTAAATGTGGGAGGGGCGAAGAAACTACAGCGTAGCCTCGCTCTGCTTCCCCCAAGATGTTGTCCCCTTGCCTATTCCGAGCACCAGCGCCTACTCGGCTTAGCCAGGAAAACGAAAATCATGTAAGGTGCGTAGCTAATACGAAAACAAACAAAACAGTTTTAAAAAGTGCAAAACAGCAATAAAATACGGTTTTCGCTACCTCTCTCTCCCGGCTACTGCCTCAGGAGGTGTGCTAACTAAATCTGTAGCGCGCAAGGAAAATGCAGCTTTTAAATGCAGGTGAGGGCGGGAGGGGCGAAGAAACTAGAGCGTAGCCTCGCTCTGCTTCCCCCAAGATGTGGGCCCCCTTGCCTATGCCGAGCATCAGCGCCTACTCGGCTGAGCCAGGAAAACGAAAATCAGGTAAGGTGGGTAGCTAATTGCAAAACAAACAAAACAGTTTTAAAAAGTGCAAAACAGCAATAACATTTTTCCAGTTCGGTGCAAGTCAGACAGACGCCTTTTGGCCAATGCAGTGGCCTTGGTCACATGTCTGTGTTACGTGAACATGATACATTTCTTGGGTAACGCATGATCACATGATTTCCGGCCACCAGCACTAATGGCATAGATATAAACAAAATACTACGTTTTTCTCGGTATGGTAACACATTTCACTAGATTAACAATTGAACGGCACAGTAATGTTCCGAATTTCAAGGAGACGTATTGGTATTGAAATGATCAGCGTGTGATATAATTCTAAAATTTAGTATATCAAAATATTAAACAACCTTTGGGAACTTTCAAAAATTGGCATATTAAAAAAGTGTTATACTTAAAATATAAGTTTTTTCACAATTCTCAAGTATTAACAATAGAACTGTACAAATACTGCAATGTAAAGTGCATTATGGTAATATGCTGGTATTGTTAGAATGTTTTACAAATATCTTCTATACTGCCAATATTTAGTGCAAAAAAGTGTCAAAGGTGCAAAGTTAAAAAAACACATGCCATGGCATCAAGATGCTGACACAGTTCATTAGTAGAGATTCATAGTGAGATTACAATGGGTTACTTAACATTTTCATTAGTGAGAAACCGCTGTTTAAAACGTCCATTAAAGTCAATGCCATTGTTCGATCAAGTCTAAGGTGAGTTCAAGCTGCCTACTGTGTTTGAAAATGTACAGGTAATTATGTAAATCTTCCCCTACATTTAGACCCTGGGGGTACATGAGATCAAGCTCAAATATATATCTTCATTCAAGTTGCCTCAGTTATTTCTCTCGGTTCCCCCCTCTCTTATTGCTAGGGACAGTTTTGATCACAAAGAACTGGAAAATTTCAAGATTGTTTTTATGTTCCCGTTTAATATATAGGCATTTGTGGATACAATCAATACCAATTATATGAATCTCAGTTTCACGGCTAACATTTACAGGGAGAGAGTGGAATTTCTGGATGTGGAGATTTATATTAAAGACAGCAAGATCAATACGAAACTCCACAGAAAAGCCACGGCTGGAAATTCCATCCTTCATGCCAGTAGCACCCACCCAAAACATCTAATAAAAAGCATACCCTACGGGGAATTTTTAAGAATTAAGCGTATCTGCAGTAACAGTAATGATTTAAAAATATGTCTAGATGAATCTGTGCAAAGATTTTTAGCCAGAGATTATAAGATAGAGGACCTCATTAAATCCTTATCTAAACTTGATACCATAGGGACTGGTCAAAATCCTAATGAGGTCCAATCAGATGCCTCCAGAGGTCTCAACAAGACAGGTCTTTACCAAAAAGCACCCGTTAGGTTAATAACGACATACAATTTTCAACACAAACGTGTTAGACAAATTATAACCAAACGTTGGCTAATTCTGAAATCAGATATGATTTTATCTACTGAAATAGGTGACTCTCCTAGTATCACCTATAGGAGAGCCCCATCAATGAGGGATTCTTTGGACAGAGCCATGCCTGAGACCCAGACCAAAACCATAACTAAAAGTGATTGTTGATCAAGAGAAAAGGATTTGTGAAATGCAGCTCATGTCGAGCATGTAAATTTGGGATAAATACAAGGGAGGTCCAGGATGCGTTTTCAACTGATTTATATCAATTGAACAGTCTCTTCAACTGTAAAACGGAGTTTGTGGTCTACGTTTTAGAATGTACCTGCAAACTAAAATATATAGGCAGCACAAAGTTACCTGTGTCTACACGCATTTTACAGCACTTGAGTGCCATTGTTAATTCGGACACCAGCTACCCTGTGGCCCGCCATTTTAAACTTGTACATAATAATGATCTTAAAGACCTAACTTATTTTGTTTTAGATGCGGTGCCAAAAGAGATTAGGGGTGGTAACAGGGACAAAAAGTTGCGTCAGCTGGAAAGCCGATACATTATGCAGTTTGACACTAAAATGCCTAACGGTTTGAATACAGGGGAGGATTTGTACACCTTTTTATAACCATCTGAGCTGTTTATTGTTAGCAAGTCATATTCTGTTACATAATAACTAGCAGCGGCCACTGGGACCAGTGGATGCACAATGAATTTTCTTATCCTAATGTGTGAGTTTTTATGTGTTATTTGATATCTGTTTTTATCTTGTTGTTTTTACACATGTTGATGTCATGTCGGTTGAGCTTTCGATTTGTTTTTACTGGATTTTAACTACTTTTACTCATTCGTTTTACTGGTTTTTATTCGGTGTATATGAGTGGGAGGTTTACTGATTTGTAGTTTGCACGTGTGTTAATGATACAATGGATATATAGTATTGGCTTCATAGATAGATGAATTATTGAATTTTTCATTACATACTGATTCCTTTATTCTGTATTTCCTTGCGTCTTGCACTTGGCACTTTAGAGCACTTTCCTATTCTAGGTATAGAATTATTGTTATGAATTCCTTAAAACAATAATACAATATGAGCCAAAAGGGATGTGAAGAAAAAAAAATAACACGTTTTCTCTTGGTTGTCATGTGATTTCATAACAATGCTCATGATTGGTACCTTATCATTTAAGTTTATTTTATTTGGTTTTTAATTCTCACTGGTTTCTGGTTTAGCACTAAAACGTTATTATTTCTGTTCCACGCACAAAATCAGGGGAAAACATGGCAATCACATTTTCAATTATGCTCATGTGAAATAGAGTATAATAGGGAGAATTTGGGTGCTAGCCCTCCTTTTTGTGCATTGTTTTATGGTTCGTACATATATTTGTGATAGTTTGTTGCATATAGGATATAAAGGCACTGGCCTATGTTTTCTTGCATAACATCTCACATATAATTCAATATTAGATTATATATATATATGTTTATTCACAATATATTTGCACTATGCAGTAGAATGTGAATAGCGAAGTCTGTTTTCCATACCCATGAAAGAGAGGGGGAGGAGCATGCTATGTTGTTGAATGGTACTTAAGCACTTTGGTGGTCACGACATGTCATGTGATCAAGTCCGGGAGCACCGGACAAAACGCGTCATGTCTGCATAAGAAAAATAAAAAGTAGCACTTTATTCTTACCTACCGTGTGGTCCGTGTCCTGATTTCTGGTCGTCCTGGTCGTGGTGGAGTCGGGAGTTCGTGAGGCATTACAATTTCCTGGTTGTCTGCTGCAGCCGATTTGGACGGACCCACCCTCGTGAGCAGGTTGGCTCATAGAAACAGCAGAAGCCGTTTTGCGGCATCGTGTGCATAACTCTGCAAGGAGTAAAAAGCGAGCCAGCCCCCTGGAAGTGTTAAGCTGAGACGTGCATTGTCGGGAACGCTGAAGCCGGAGGTGTGCCTAAGTAAAACGAACCCGCGCAAACGGGGAGGATCGGTTGATCACCCGAACCAGAGCGGCTTGTCTTCAGGCATCCGAGGTGAGCGTGCTCGTTTTGCATAGAGCGCCAAATATATTTGACTTAATACCGGGAGAGGGGATACAGGAGAACGACTGATAATGCAGTAGTGGAGGCGTTTGGGAACGAGCCCATTAAAAGCTGCAGTGCATATCAAAGCAATCTTTCATACAAGCTAATATGGCTGAAGCAGCTGACGAGCTTCGTGACCGAGAAGCAATGGCAGAAGCCTTGTTCTCTAACATACCCAATATTGATAAGGACAAACAAAGTGCCAATGCGCAGGAAAACAGGAAAGAAACCAATGTTAAGACAGCCTTAAAAAAACTGGAAAAACTACAAAAAAATGAATTAACCAAGTGGTGGTAGAGCAAGTCTCTCCAAAAGTATAAAGAAGCCGGGAGAATACCTAGGGGGTTGAGGGTATTGATAGCGCCATCTTTTGAAAAAACCAACCCCCTAATGCTACAAGAATGGGCAACTAATAACTTAGATGCATCCATGAACATGGTTTGCATGCTCATTAAGTACGCCGAGATAGATAGAGCAGAAATAGTTAAGGAGATTGATGGTCTATTATTGGAGTTGGGTACCTTCAAAAATCAAGAAATGATCAAAAAGGAAAAAGAAATAATAAAAAAATGTTTGGACAAACATCAGGAGATAATCAAAGAAAGAAAAGTCTACAAGTTTGCCAGAGACAGAAAGGACTATGAGACTGGAAAAATATTCACCTTCTCCAGGAAATTCGATAATGTCAAGAGTAAGGCACTAACAGCTACAGTGACATCAAAGTCGACTGCAACACCAATGGAAGCTACAAATAATGAGTTGTCATCTCAAGAGGAAACTAATTCCACAAATTCATTCAGCAGCAATGTGGAATCAGAGGACGACGTGACAGCAAACTTGGGACAAGCCAGTTTCACTCCGTCTGAGGAACTGGGGTTTATCGTAGAGGATCGCAGGCAAACACTGCGAGCCCGGATACCACAACAGCAACAACAACAAATACAAGGTCCAAACGTGCCCAATACCGCAACAAAAGGCGGAAACGCAAGAGGGAATTGGAGAGGCAAAGGAGGGAGAGGGAAAACCCAGTAAGAGCGGAAGATGTTGAGAACAGCAATACAGTGATAAACCTCAGTTAATCTGGATTTGGACACTGCAGAATTACAATTACTGTCGCTAGGTCTCTCCTTCTGCCCCAAAACCGGCTTCAAATACACCCAGACTAGAATAGATGTTTTTAAATTCATCCGGAAACTGAAGCTGATCAAATTCCACAAATTAAAAAAAGCCAATGAACGAGCAACTAATATCATTGATGAAAGTGCACCCAGCAAGACTTTACAGGTTTCTGATATCCCGGGATTAAGAGTTGCACAATCTCCGGCATGTGATGATGAAGAGACTGAATATGAAAATACACAACAGGAATTGTGGAGCATGGGCATTGCATGCAGTAGCTCTGCCTTGAGTCCATTCAAGCCCACTTCAAAATTCATGCTGGTCATGCCACGTGATGCAATTGACATTTTCAGTGATGTTGTTGTAGAGGATTTGAAGAAACTGAACAGAGAAATGACAAACAAAAAACCTAACAGGAGCTACAAGGAAAGACAATATACTAAATTGATGAAGAAAATTAAGGATAACAACAGTATCATTGTCGAAAACGCAGACAAAGGTGGAAATATTGTCTTGTGGCCGAGAGATCTCTATATAGAAGAAGCAAATAAACACTTAGATGATGCATTGTTTTACAAAAAGGTCACTTTTAATGAATTGAATAAAGTTAAGGAATTGGTATTCAAAGAGTTAGCCCAATGGAAACGGATGGGCCTCATAAACAAGGAAGAATATAACTTTTTGAAAATAGACCACCCTATCACCCCCACGCTATATTTTATACCTAAGGTGCACAAACAAGTAAATCCAGTACCCAGACGACCGATTATATCAGTGCAAGGGGGTCTAACGGAACCAATTTCTAAATATGGTGACTTTTATATGAGAGACTATGTGGAAAATCTGGAATCATACATAAAGGACACAGGACATTTCTTGACAAAGCTGAATGAACTAGTCTGGTGTGATTCTTATTGTTTTATTGTGATGGATATTTGTGCTTTATATACAAGCATAGATCATGAAAAAGGTCTGACAGGAGTACAATATTATTTATCCAAGCGCAATATTAAATACTATGAACACGACAAAATGATACTGTACATGATCAGGTTATGCTTATATAACAATTTTTTCCTATTCAATACATCTGTATACCAACAGCTCCGGGGTGTGGCCTTGGGGGCATCCTTCTCCCCCAGTTTTGCATGCTTGCATGTGGGCTGGTGGGAGGAGCATGTCCTGAGGCGCATCTTGTTGGAGTCCTTTCCTGATTAGGTTATTGCCTGGTGGCGTTTTATAGACGATGTCTGTGTAGTTTGGAAGGGCTCTGTTGAATCAGCACAGGCATTTGTGGATACAATCAATACCAATGATATGAATCTCAGTTTCACGGCTAACATTAACAGGGAGAGAGTGGAATTTATGGATGTGGAGATTAATATTAAAGACAACAAGATCAATAAAACTCCACAGAAAAGCCACAGCTGGAAATTCCATCCTCCATGCCAGTAGCACCCACCCAAAACATCTAATAAAAAGCATACCCTACGGGGAATTTTTAAGAATTAAGCGTATCTGCAGTAACAGTAATGATTTAAAAATATGTCTAGATGAATCTGTGCAAAGATTTTTAGCCAGAGGTTATAAGATAGAGGACCTCAAGAAATCCTTATCTAAACTTGATACCATAGGGACTGGTCAAAATCCTAATGAGGTCCAATCAGATGCCTCCAGAGGTATCAACAAGACAGGTCTTTACCAAAAAGCACCCATTCGGATAATAACGACATACAATTGTCAACAAAAACGTGTTAGACAAATTATAACTAAAAGTTGGCCAATTCTGAAATCATATATGATTTTATCTACTGAAATAGGTGACTCTCCTAGTATCACCTATAGGAGAACCCCATCAATGAGGGATTCTTTGGACAGAGCCATGCCTGAGACCCAGACCAAAACCATAACTAAAAGTGATTGATTGACCAAGAGAAAAGGATTTGTGAAATTAAGCTCATGTGGAGCATGTAAATTTGGGATAAATACAAGGGAGGTCCAGAATGCGTTTTCAACTGATTTATATCAATTGAACAGTCTCTTCAACTGTAAAACGGAGTTTGCGGTCCACATTTTAGAATGTACCTGCAAACTAAAATATATTGGCAGCACAAAGTTACCTGTGTCTACACGCATTTTACAGCACTTGCGTGCCATTGTTGATTCGGACGCCAGCTACCCTGTGGCCCGCCATTTTAAACTTGTACATAATAATGATCTTAAAGACCTAACTTATTTTGTTTTAGATGCGGTGCCAAAAGAGATTAGGGGTGGTAACAGGGACAAAAAGTTGCGTCAGCGGGAAAGCCGATACATTATGCAGTTTGACACTAAAATGCCTAACGGTTTGAATACAGGGGAAGATTTGTACACCTTTTTATAACCATCTGAGCTGTTTATTGTTAGCAGGTCATATTCTGTTACATATTAACTAGCAGCGTCCACTGGGACCAGTGGATGCACAATGAATTTTCTTATCCTAATGTGTGAGTTTTTATGTGTTATTTGATATCTGTTTTTATCTTGTTGTTTTTACACGTGTTGATGTCATGTCGGTGAGCTTTCGACTTGTTTTTACTGGATTTTAACTAGTTTTACTCATTAGTTTTACTGGTTTTTATTCGGTGTATATGAGTGGGAGGTTTACTGATTTGTAGTTTGCACGTGTGGTAACGATAAGATGGATATATAGTATCGGCTTCATAGATAGATGAATTATTGAATTTTTCATTACATATTGATTCCTTTATTCTGTATTTCCTTGCGTCTTGCACTTGGCACTTTAGAGCACTTTCCTATTCTAGGTATAGAATTATTGTTATGAAATTCCTTAAATCAATAATACAATATGAGCCAAAAGGGATGTGAAGAAAAAGAAATAATAAATTTTCTCTTTGTTTGTCATGTAATTTCATAACAATGCTCATGATTGGTACCTTATCATTTAAGTTTATTTTATTTGTTTTTTAATTCTCACTGGTTTCTGGTTTAGCACTAAAACGTTATTATTTCTGTTCCATGCACAAAATCAGGGGGAAACATGGCAATCACATTTTCAATTATGCTCATGTGAAATAGAGTATAATAGGGAAAATTTATGCACTAGCCCTCCTTTTTGTGCATTGTTTTATGGTTCTTACATATATTTGTGATAGTTTGTTGCATATAGGATATAGAGGCACTGGCCTATGTTTTCTTGCATAACATCTCACATATAATTCAATATAAGATTATATATATATATATATGTGTTTTCACAATATCTTTGCACTATGCAGTAGAATGTGAATAGCGAAGTCTGTTTTCCATACCAATGAAAGAGAGGGGGAGGAGCATGCTATGTTGTGGAATGGTACTCAAGCACTTAGGTGGTCACGACATGTCATGTGATCAAGTCCGGGAGCACCGGACGAAACGCGTCATGTCTGCATAAGAAAAATAAAAAGAAGCACTTTATTCTTACCTGCCATGTGGTCCGTGTCCTGATTTCTGGTCGTCCTGGTGGCGGTGGAGTCGGGAGTTCGTGAGGCATTACAATTTCCTGGTTGTCTGCTGCAGCCGATTTGGACGGACCCACCCTCGTGAGCAGGTTGGCTCATAGAAACAGCAGAAGCCGTTTTGCGGCATCGTGTGCATAGCTCTGCAAGGAGTAAAAAGCGAGCCAGCCCCCCGGAAGTGTTAAGCTGAGACGTGTATTGTCTGGAACGCTGAAGCCGGAGGTGTGCCTATGTAAAACGAACCCGCGCAAACGGGGAGGATCGGCTGATCACCCAAACCAGAGCGGTTTGTCTTCAGACATCCGAGGTGAGCGTGCTCGTTTTGCATTGAGCGCCAAACATTGTTGACTTAATACCGGGAGAGGGGATACGGGAGAACAACTGATAACGCAGTAGTGAAGGCGTTTGCGAACGAGCCCATTTAAAGCTGCAGTGCATATCAAAGCAATCTTTCATACAATCTAATATGGCTGAAGAAGCTGACGAGCTTCGTGACCGAGAAGCAATGGCAGAAGCCTTTTTCTCTAACATACCCAATATTGATAAGGACAAACAAAGTGCCAATGCGCAGGAAAAAAGGAAAGAAACCAATGTTAAGACAGCCTTAAAAAAACTGGAAAAACTACAAAAAAATGAATTAACCAAGTGGTGGGAGAGCAAGTCTCTCCAAAAGTATAAAGAAGCCGGAAGAATACCTAGGGGGCTGAGGGTATTGATAGCGCCATCTTTTGAAAAACCCAACCCCCTAATGCTACAAGAATGGGCAACTAATAGCTTAGATGCATCCATGAACATGGTTTGCATGCTCATTAAGTACGCCAAGATAGATAGAGCAGAAATAGTTAGGGAGATTGATGCTCTATTATTGGAGTTGGGTACCTTCGAAAAAAAAGAAATGATCAAAAAGGAAAAAGAAATAATAAAAAAACGTTGGGACAAACATCAGGAGATAATCAAAGAAAGAAAAGTCTACAAGTTTGCCAGAGACAGAAAGGACTATGAGACTGGAAAAATATTCACCTTCTCCAGGAAATTCGATAATGTCAAGAGAAAGGCACTAACAGCTACAGTGACATCAAAGTCGACTGCAACACCAATGGAAGCTACAAATAATGAGTTGTCATCTCAAGAGGAAACTAATTCCACAAATTCATTCAGCAGCAATGTGGAATCAGAGGACGACGTGACAGCAAACTTGGGACAAGCCAGTTTCCCTCCGTCTGAGGAACTGGGGTTTATCGTAGAGGATCGCAGGCAAACACTGCGAGCCCGGATACCACAACAGCAACAACAAAAAATACAAGGTCCAAACGTGCCCAATACCGCAACAAAAGGTGGAAACGCAAGAGGGAATTGGAGAGGCAAAGGAGGGAGAGGGAAAACGCAGTAAGAGCGGAAGATGTTGAGAACAGCAATACAGTAATAAACCTCAGTAATCGGGATTTGGACACTGCAGAATTACTGTCGCTAGGTCTCTCCTTCTGCCCCAAAACCGGCTTCAAATACACCCAGACTAGAATAGATGTTTTTAAATTCATCCGGAAACTGAAGCTGATCAAATTCCACAAATTAAAAAAAGCCAATGAACTAGCAACTAATATCATCGATAAAAGTGCACCCAGCAAGACTTTACAGGTTTCTGATATCCCGGGATTAAGAGTTGCACAATCTCTGGCATGTGATGATAAAGAGACTGAATATGAAAATACACAACAGGAATTGGGGAGCACGGGCATTGAATGCAGTAGCTTTGCCTTGATTCCATTCAAGCCCACTTCAACGTTCATGCCGGTCATGCCACGTGATGCAATTGACATTTTCAGTGATGTTGTTGTAGAAGATTTGAAGAAACTGAACAGAGAAATGACAAACAAAAAACCTAACAGGAGCTACAAGGAAAGACAATATACTAAATTGATGAAGAAAATTAAGGATAACAACAGTATCATTGTCAAAAACGCAGAAAAAGGCGGAAATATTGTCTTGTGGCCGTGAGATCTCTACATAGAAGAAGCAAATAAACACTTGGATGATGCATTGTGTTACAAAAAGTTCACGTTTAATGATTTGAATAAAGTTAAGGAATTGGTATTCAAAGAGTTAGCCCAATGGAAACGCATGGGCCTCATAAACAAGGAAGAATATAACTTTTTGAAAATAGACCACCCTATCACCCCCACGCTATATTTTATACCTAAGGTGCACAAACAAGTAAATCCAGTACCCGGAAGACCGATTAGATCAGCGCAAGGGGGTCTAATGGAACCAATTTCCAAATACGCTGACTTTTTTATTAGAGACTATGTGGAAGATTTGGAATCATACATAAAGGACACAGGACATTTCTTGACAAAGCTGAATGAACTAGTCTGGTGTGATTCTTATTGTTTTATTGTGATGGATATTTGTGCTCTATATACAAGCATATATCATGAAAAAGGCCTGACAGGAGTACAATATTGTTTATCCAAGCGCAATATTAAATACTATGAACACAACAAAATGATACTGTACATGATCAGGTTATGCGTATACAACAATTTTTTCCTATTCAATACATCTGTACACAAACAGCTCCGGGGTGTGGCCATGGGGGCATGCTTCTCCCCCAGTTTCGCATGCTTGCATGTGGGCTGGTGGGAGGAGCATGTCCTGAGGCGCATCTTGTTGGAGTCCTTTCCTGATCAGGGTATTGCCTGGTGGCTTTTATAGACAATGTCTGTGTAGTTTGGCAGGGCTCTGTTGAATCAGCACAGGCATTTGTGGATACAATCATTACAAATGACATGAATCTCAGTTTCTCAGCTAACAATAACAGGGAGTGAGTGGAATTTCTGGATGTGGAGTTTATATTAAAGACAACAAGATCAATACGAAACTCCACAGAAAGCCACGGCTGAAAATTCCATCCTCCATGCCAGTAGCACCCACCTAAACATCTAATAAAAAGCATACCCTACGGGGAATTTTTAAGAATTAAGCGTATCTGCAGTAACAGTAATGATTTAAAAATATGTCTAAATGAATCTGTGCAAAGATTTTAAGCCAGAGGTTATTAGATAGAGGACCTCAAGAAATCCTTATCTAAACTTGATACCATAGGGACTGGTCAAAATCCTAATGAGGTCCAATCTGATGCCTCCAGAGGTCTCAACAAGACAGGTCTTTACCAAAAAGCACCCATTAGGTTAATAACGACATACAATTGTCAACACAAACGTGTTAGACAAATTATAACCAAAAGTTGGCCAATTCTGAAATCATATATGATTTTATCTACTGAAATAGGTGACTCTCCTAGTATCACCTATTGGAGAGCCCCATCAATGAGGGATTCTTTGGAAAGAGCCATGCCTGAGACCCAGACCAAAAACATAACTAAAAGTGATTGGTTGACCAAGAGAAAAGGATTTGTGAAATGCAGCTCATGTCGAGCATGTAAATTTGGGATAAATACAAGGGAGGTCCAGGATGCGTTTTCAACTGATTTATATCAATTAAACAGTCTCTTCAACTGTAAAACGGAGTTTGCGGTCTACGTTTTAGAATGTAACTGCAAACTAAAATATATAGGCAGCACAAAGTTACCTGTGTCTACACGCATTTTACAGCACTTGCGTGCCATTGTTAATTCGGACGCCAGCTACCCTGTGGCCCGCCATTTTAAACTTGTACATAATAATGATCTTAAGTACCTAACTTATTTTGTTTTATATGCGGTGCCAAAAGAGATTAGGGGTGGTAACAGGGACAAAAAGTTGCGTCAGCTGGAAAGCCGATACATTATGCAGTTTGACACTAAAATGCCTAACGGTTTGAATACAGGGGAAGATTTGTACACCTTTTTATAACCATCTGAGCTGTTTATTGTTAGCAAGTCATATTCTGTTACATATTAACTAGCAGTGTCCACTGGGACCAGTGGATGCACAATGAATTTTCTTATCCTAATGTGTGAGTTTTTATGTGTTATTTGATATCTGTTTTTATCTTGTTGTTTTTACACGTGTTGATGTCATGTCGGTTGAGCTTTAAACCTTTTTTTACTGGATTTTAACTAGTTTTACTCATTAGTTTTACTGGTTTTTATTCGGTATATATGAGTGGGAGGTTTACTGATTTGTAGTTTGCACGTGTGGTAACGATAAGATGGATATATATTTTCGGCATCATAGATAGATGAATTATTGAATTTTTCATTACATATTGATTCCTTTATTCTGTATTTCCTTGCGTCTTGCACTTGGCACTTTAGAGCACTTTCCTATTCTAGGTATATAATTATTGTTATGAATTCCTTAAATCAATAATACAATATGAGCCAAAAGGGATGTGAAGAAAAATAAATAATAAATTTTCTCTTTGGTTGTCATGTGATTTCATAACAATGCTCATGGTTGGTACCTTATCATTTAAGTTTATTTTATTTGGTTTTTAATTCTCGCTGTTTTCTGGTTTAGAACTAAAATGTTATTATTTCTGTTCCACGCACAAAATCAGGGGAAAACATGGCAATCACATTTTCAATTATGCTCATGTGAAATAGAGTATAATAGGGACAATTTGGGCACTAGCCCTCCTTTTTGTGCATTGTTTTATGGTTCTTACATATATTTGTGATAGTTTGTTGCATATAGGATATAGAGGCACTGGCCTATGTGTTCTTGCATACCATCTCACATATAATTCAATATAAGATTATACATATATGTTTTTTCACAATATCTTTGCACTATGCAGTAGAATGTGAATAGGGAAGTCTGTTTTCCATACCCTTGAAAGAGAAGGGGAGAAGCATGCTATGTTGTGGAATGGTACTTAAGCACTTTGGTGGTCACGACATGTCATGTGATCAAGTCCGGGAGCACCGGACGAAACTCGTCATGTCTGCATAAGAAAAATAAAAAGAAGCACTTTATTCTTACCTGCCGTGTGGTCCGTGTCCTGATTTCTGGTCGTCCTGGTGGCGGTGGAGTCGGGAGTTGATGAGGCATGTATATATATATATATAGAGGGATGATAAATGACAAAGAACATAAAATTTGTATCCTGTCCGCACCCAGTGACCTCGACTTTCTATCATTTACCGAAAGTCCATAAAGACATTAAACAACCACCTGGCAGACCTATCGTCTCCTCTATTGACTGTCTAACAGATCGAATGTCCCAATATATTGACTTTTTCCTTGCAGACTTTGTCAAGACATTGCCTTCATATATCCAAGACTCTACTGATTTTATCAAGTGTATCATGGATATTCCTTGGGAAAGTGACATGTGGATGATCACATTGGACATAACCAACTTATTTACGGTTATTGATCATACAAAAGGTTTACAGGCTGTACGGTATTTTCTAAAAGGAAGATCTTTAGAATATTCTGAACACAACGAAATGTTATTGGAATTTGCTAAATTTGTTCTTTGTAATAACATTTTCCTTTTTGACAAACAACATTACCGTCAAATGAGAGGGACCGCGATGGGCACCTGCTTCGCCCCCAGCTACGCGAATTTATTCGTGGGCTGGTGGGAGAAGCAGGTGGCCTGGGCGGAGCCCTTTTCTGAACATGTAAACTGCACTGTAGCCTGGCATCGATATATCGATGACTTGTTCATCCTTTGGAAGGGTCCCAAACCACAAGCAGAATCATACCTTGACTCACTTAACAATAACTCATTGAACCTCCACTTCAGTGGACATATGAGCCAAACCTCTGTATCCTTTCTGGACCTCCTAGTCTTTGTCCAAGACGATAACATTTGCACTAAGCTGTTTAGGAAATCAACAGCCGGTTATTCCACACTCGAGGCAAATAGTAGTCATCAGACATCCTTGATAAAAAGTATTCCATATGGGGAGTTACTTCGCATTAAAAGGAATTGTTCTGACGATAAAGACTTTGAACAATTTGCAAATGAAGCCATTGATCGTTTTAAGGCCAGAGGACTATTGAATCAGACTTTGGAAAAAGTAAAGAAAATTAAACGCAGCTGCCTGTTTAAAGAACGTAGACAACTTACACAAAAAGATACAGAATTTAGTAGATTTATCACTACATTTTCTGGAGAAACAGAGAGACTCAGACAGATTCTGAACCGGAACTGGCATATCATCAAATCAGAACTGGTGATCGGTAAAGATTTACCAGAATATCCTCAAATAACTTTCCGGCGCAATAGTCAAAAGTCATTACCAGTCTGTCCCCTTTACTTCAAGATTAGACACCATGACAGGATTCTTTCCATGTTCCAAGTGTAAGGCTTGTAAGAGTAGCACCAAGGTTAAAACCTTTCAATTACCAGGCACGAAGGTGACCAAAAAGATAAAGTACTTTCTAACTTGCACTACACCTTTTTGCGTTTACTGCCTCATTTGCCCATGCTTGAAAATGTATGTTGGCAGTACTAAACATCCTGCCAAAAAAAGAATTTTAGAGCATGCCAGAGCTATCGAAAACAGAGATCCCACCTATCCAGTGGCGAGAAATTTTTCTGAAGCCCACAACAGTGATCGAACACAATTGAAGTATTTTTGCATAGACCACATTCCATTGAGTGAACGAGGTGGTGATAGACTGCAGAAATTACGCAGGTTGGAGTCAAGGTACATTATTGACTTACACACTGTCATCCCATTTGGTCTCAATTCTGAAGAAGAACTGTCCATTCATCTAGGATAATAATATATTCTTATTCCTAGACATTTCTGATGACATAACTGTGTGTAAATAATGGTTTTTGCTATAATGAACTGTCAATAATTTTATGATTTCCCATGATCTTGATATTTAAGAGTGTTGCATATATCCAGAATAATTGATTGTGAGAAATATCATCTCGCAGAGCTGCTTTAATGAATTTGTCACATTGTCCCTAAGCCCATACAGGGCTCAATTTTGTGAATTAAGTGTCCTTGCCCGTACAGGGCTTAATTGTTTAGTTATTTAACTTTTTCTTTGAATTGTGGTTTCATGATTGACTGAACGTACGACTTGTAAATATGGCAAGAAAATACCATGAGTGTAATAATGGTTATTAAGGTATTAAGCATTATGCATACCACTCGAAAATGGCCGCCACAGTCGTATTCTAAAATTTGTCCGTCTTTCATGTTAATGTATCTACATGAAAAAAATGTATGCAATCAATTTTGAGTTTAAATGGCGGTTTCGCTTGTTGCACAGGTTGACACAGAGGAAAAAGGCACGTCTGCCGAAACGCGTCCTGTTGTTTGTGCAATAAAATAACTTTTTGAATCATCCACGCGAGTGCGGCCGCTTCCTTCCCTGGCTGGGGAGGGGGTTGTTGGAGCTGAATATATATATATACATATATATATATATATATATATATATATATATATATATATATATATATATATATATATATATATATATATATATATATATATATATATATATATATATATATATTCTGCATAAAGACGTCCTGCAGCGGTCTGGCAGCAAAAAAGGGACGAAGCAAACCCAGGTATAGTGCTATAGTGATTTAATTGCTCACCACCACTCCACCACGACGCGTTTCGGTGCCCGAAGCACCTTGATCACATGACAGGGCGGATGTGCTCAATTTAAAGTGCTAGTAACCAATAGATGCGTGCCAACATCATCATAGATATAAATGATATACTATGATTGTTTGCTAACTGCTTAAATGCAAATTCATAGTTACGTTCTAAAATAGTAGTGATATTACTGGCTAACTGCGTAAAGGGATATTTGATAAACTAAATCATACTATACATTAAGCATTAGTTCATGTATTAAAATGAACATAAATTTATAAATATCAACACACATTTCATTTAGTTAAATTCATATATGTAGGAGAGTAGGGTCTGCTATCCTATGGTCACCCCAAATTTTTGCTTTTTGCTTCACTGGTTTATGACTTAATGTGGCTGTGGGCCTGCTAATCAGACCCACAGCCTGCTGTTCTCTCTCTAAATTGTTACCCATGTACTTTAGGTGCATAACGACATTGGAACTGGTTCACCTTATTGGCCCCTGTAACAGTGTACCCAGGTACCCAGGGCATAGGTGCTTCCAAGGCCTACCAGGGGCTGCAGCATGTATTATGCCACCCCTGGCCTGGCCTCCATATTTGACACAACTGGCTGATCACTCAGCTGGGGTAAGTCGGTGTAACCACCCCTTACTTAGGTGTAGTATGCCTATACCTAACCTAAAATGGACACATATGTTCCTATCAGTCACTCCTATGGAAGGCCTCATCAATCCTGGAGGCAGAGTGCTTGGAAATATGTGAGATAGTGCTCTGGCATGAGCTGAGCCTGTCTGCAGCTTTCGGAACCATGTCCTTTAGCTGTTTCATGATACTGCCATACCATATACTCTTAAGTGCATTATGAACCTCGCGGTTAAATGCTATCTTGGGTTTGGCTTTATCAAAACATGTTGAGTAAGGTGTCATACGAATTGGAATACTACCCCCTCGCCAGTTCTGGCGACGGGGGTAGCATTCCACCCTTCTAGAGGGACACGACATGTACCTAACCTGAACCCCGGTTAAAGTTAAACAGAGCCTCCGCATCACAAAATGGATGCTGCCACCACAGACACAAGTCTGACCTCCTGCTGCTGGGAGTCCTTCCAGCGAGGGCAGCTTGGACAAAGGGTTTCCTGCCTTGGGAGGTGCTAGCACCACCCCAGACAGGATTTTGTGTATTGGGTAGGACAGGGCTGAATAGAATCAGACATGCCTGGGGCACACAAGGTGTCCCTGTGCATAGGCCAGTTCAAACCGGTGCTGGGGCCTTCCAGCCCCAGTCCTGGCGCGAAACTGGACAAAGGAAAGGGGGTGTAACCACCCCCCTTCCTGGTTCCACCCAGAGGAGGAACCTAGTAGGTGATCCTGCCCCCCAGATTCGAATAAGAGTGGGAGCTGTGTCCAGAGACTTCAGATCATCCTGAATCAACTTGAAACTAAGAAGATGACTGGACTTCGACATTCTGCTGCACAGAAGACTGAAGAGCATCTCCCTTGTGGCCTAGGAGTGGCCACCCTGTGAACACAGGCACCATCCAGCAACTCAACGTCTGCTTTGCCACCGCCTCCCGCCGGAGCCCGAGCCCAGAGCCTGACAAGACCCAGACTCCCAGACTTCCCACAGCCCGATCCACAGTCCCTGCAAAGAAGGGACCCGTGGAGGCACCGAGAGACGTGGGACCAGACCTCTTGAAAGACCCCCGAGAAGCTGACTGCGCAGCACCCGAGGCACCCTCGAGGCTGTGCTTTGGGGTTTGAGAAGCCCCAACCTCGAGCAGCCGTTGCACCGAAGATCATCCCCCCGGCATCTCCACGATCTGCGTGGGGCCCTTTTGCACCGTGCCACTCGACGCGCCATCCCGGTCACTTGCCACGTGGCTAGCGGCCATCTTGGCGACGAAACCGAAGAACTACACCACTGGTCTGGTTGCTCCAGACTGGCCCTTGCTCCCCTGAAAAGGAGCAGCCGCTCTGACCTTGCTGGTCCGAGTGAGAAGCTTGAATCACTTCCTGCGTGGCTTGCTTTAGCCAAGGCCTGTTTGCTCCAATCAAGTTGCCGACACCGCCATCAGCGAGAGCCTACGTGGGACAGGTCGTGACCGACTCCTGGACGTCCTTGACCTCTTCGTGTCCACGTGGCTGCAGAGACAATCTTAACAACATCACCTGTTTGCACCCAACATCGCCTGGTTCCTTCCTGGTTCCACGGTAGTCACTGGCTAGTGACTTTGAACATTGTCCCCTCTGCTTTCAGGTCTTCACCTCTTCAGATCCACCCTTGGATCCACCAGAACTCTTCACATCGAGCCGCCTGCAGCATCTTCAGCTCCAAGCACCATCGACCTGCGTGACGAAACCCGACACTACTTCGACCCTGTGCACCCGCTTCCTGTGGGTGAGGTAACTCAGCAACGCCGGTGTTCCCACACTGGTACACATCTCTAGTGTCTGTGTCTAAAGTTTCATCCTTCTAGGTCACTCGGAAGGTTCCTTAATAACTAACTTTGTAACTTTTACGCACCATTGACATTGCATTGGTATTGCGTGCACTTTCCGCACTGCACCCGAGTCCCGCGGGCCTTTCCCGACTTCTTCACTGCTAGTCCCGAACAGCTCCAGCGATTCCCCAGGCCCTAGGCCTCTTCACTTTCCCCATAGTGGTGCTTATACCACTATTTTTGTATATGGTTTAGGTGGCCCCTAGGGCTCATCCATATTCGTGCAACTTTTGTATATTTAAACTGTGTTTTGTTTTAACGCATTTGCTTCTGTGCTCATAAAGAGTATCAGGGATATTTATAGAAATAAATCTATATATATTTTCAATATATATCTGTGTGGTGTCCTTTCATTTGGTATTCAAGGGGATTGTGTATGGTAAAACAGCTTGCTTCACATGCCTTTACAGAGTTTAGCCTAAGACTGCTTAGTCCATGCTACCCCTAGGATATCTTGTCTATAAGGTTGACTTTACAACCTGCACCATAAGGGTTGCTTGGCATGGTACAAGGTGATCACTAGAACTAGTGAGCATCATATACCAGGCCAACTTCTCACATTGGTGAGCAGCGGATTGGGATTTGAGCTTGCTGTTGTTTTACCATTACAATCTTTGAAAATATCATTTGAAAGATCATACAGGTACCTGATAGGTACACTAAAACAAGACTAGATATACTGAAGTTCAACTGAACTTAGTTGTTGTAGAGGATAGGGAGTAGCACACCCTGACTACAACTACTAGATAGGTTTATTAGGAAAACACAAGTGTAGGTAGATTGCAACACATCCACCACACTAGAGCAATGTCTGGAGCAGAGGGATCCACTGGACCCAACTCTGTTGAGAGTGACCCTCCAAGGGCACCATCCAAATTTGCTATCTTTCCATTTAAGGAACTGAGGCAACTGTGTTCCATGAGAAGAATCAAAACAGGTCCTACTCCTACAGCAGGACACCTCAGAGAGCTGTTAGACCAGTCTGAAGCTCTAAAGAACTCCAAACCAGGCCCCTCAGGGACTGGTGAGGAAGTTTCCCCTTCTGAAGATGATAACCCTGATGCCCCTGCCCCTGTCATCCAGATAGATGAGGAAGACCAGACCCTTGGGAATACTCAGCCTGAGGAAGAGGAAGAGGAGGAGGAGGAGGAAGAAAGTGATTCTGATGATGGTAGAAATAGCCAGGTGTTAGTCAGCAGGCTTAACCAGGCTAACTTAAGCTTATTTGGGACTGAAGGTGGGTCCAACCCATTCAGACCCCCAAATGGACTTAACCAGGAGCATAGGAGGAGGAGGAATCACTCAGGTGAATCCAATACTTCCCATGTTTCTAGAGGTTCTCATGGCAACTCCAGAAGGGAGTTGACTAGCCCTCAGAGAAGGGAACATGAGGCCAAAAGGAGAGAGGCTGAACTTAGGATCCAGAAGCAAGAATTAGAAGTTGCCCTGGCCAAAGAGAAACTTGCTAGAGCAAGGCAGCCTAGAGAGAGTGGATTAGGTTCCACTGGTGGCAGCACTATCCCTAAGGATAAAGACAGGTCCTATGACAATAGAAACCTGAGTAAGATTGTGCGCCCCTACAAAGTTGGGGATGATATCCATAAATGGATGACTGCACTTGAGAGAGCTAGCAAAGTACAGCAGGTCCCTCAGGAGCAGTGGGCAGCAATCTTGTGGCTCTCCTTTGAAGGTAGAGGCCGAGACAGACTCCTCACAGTTAGTGATGGGGATTCTAGAAACTACCTGGTCCTGAAGAGTGCTCTGATTGAAGGGTTAGGCTTAACCACTGAACAGTACAGGTTAATGTTCAGAGATACCCAGAAGACACAGACTCAGGACTGGTCTGAATTTGTTGAATGTGCCACTAAGGCTCTGGAGGGCTGGTTGCTGGGAAGTAAGGTTACAGACTATGAAGGAATGTACAATTTGCTTATGAGAGAACAGATTTTAAATAAATGTCAGAACCAGCAGTTGCATCAACATTTGGTTGACTCAGATCTAACCTCTCCCCAAGAATTGGGAAAGAGGGCAGACAAATGGGTTAGAACCAGAGTTAAGCAAAAGAACCAGAACCAGAACCAGAACCAGGGTGGTGACCAAAAGAAAACAGACCAGAAGGGTGGGGAGCAGAAAGCTAAAGACCAGAAGTCTTCAACAGGGCCCCAAACTAATCCTGAGGGTGGGTCCCAAACTTCCAAGAAGAAGAAGAAAGAAGGTCAGAGAAAACCCTGGTGTAGCTTTTGCAAAAACACCACTCACTGGACAAGTGATTGTAAAAAGGGTGGAGCCCCCAACACTGCAGCCCCTAAGGCACCTGCACCCACTAGTACAATTGGCAGTGTTGGTCCACAGACTAAGGGGGTAGTGGGTATCACCTTGGGAACTGATGGAGATTCTGACCTAGTCAGAGTCCCCACACAGGCTGTTCTGATTTGTGATGGGGAGATTGATTTTTCCCCTACTGTCAGTCCCAATAATTTGGGCAAGTACAGACAGACACCTTTAATTAATGAAAAAGTGGCTCAAGCATACAGGGACACATGTGCCAGTGTCACTATGGTGACGCCTAGCTTTGTGGACCCTGGACAGTACATACCAGGTGACAATTACCTGGTGTCCAATGCCAGCAATGTCACTACTACACATAGTGTGGCAATTGTTAACTTTTCCTGGGAAGGGGTAACTGGCCTAAAAAGAGTTGTGGTTAGTGCTTATCTCCCAGTAGAATGTTTGTTGGGCAATGACCTGGAGAGTTCTCTATGGTCAGAAGTTGAGTACAGGACTCATGCAGAGATGTTAGGGATATCATCACATGTCCTTGCTGTGAACAGGTCACAGGCCAAAAAGTGCCTCTCTGAACCACAGGTCTTGGATCCTGGAACAATGGACCAAGTACCTTCCAAGACAAGGAACAGGAGGGTAAAGGCTGTGCCTTCCCAAATGCCTACAAGTGAGGATCAGCCTTCACAGGAAGATGATTCTGAGACCCCTGAAGGAACTGTCCCTATAGAGCTTGAACCTGATCAGGTTGAGTTTCTGGGGACAGGGGGACCTTCTAGGGCAGACTTGGGGCAGGCTCAGTTATCCTGTCCTTCTCTTGAACCCCTCAGACAGCAGGCTGCTGCTGAGGCTGCTGGGAATGCTCAAGGTACCCATAAGGTTTATTGGGATGATGGGCTCCTTTATTCAGAGGGTAGAGACCCCAAGCCTGGTACAACCAGGAGGTTGGTCATACCTCTGCAATTTAGGGGCTTCCTTCTTACCTTGGCACACGATATTCCCTTAGCAGGACACCTAGGCCAGAACAAAACATGGGACAGACTTGTCTGTCACTTTCACTGGCCTCACATGTCAGAAGATACAAAAGAGTTTTGTCGCTCCTGTGTAACCTGCCAAGCAAGTGGCAAAGCAGGTGGTACCACAAAGGCCCCCCTGATACCACTACCTGTGGTGGGGGTGCCCTTTGAAAGGGTAGGGATTGACATTGTTGGATCAATGGATCCCCCTACAGCATCTGGGCACAGATTCATACTGGTGGTGGTGGACCATGCCACCAGGTACCCAGAGGCAATTCCACTTAGGACCATAACAGCTCCTGTTGTGGCCAGGGCCTTACTTGGAGTTTTCTCCAGAGTGGGGTTTCCTAAGGAGGTAGTATCTGATAGAGGTGCAAACTTCATGTCAGGATACTTGACAGCTATGTGGAAGGAATGTGGTGTCAACTATAAGTTCACCACTCCCTATCATCCACAATGCAATGGGCTTGTTGAGAGATTCAACAAGACCCTAAAGGGCATGATCAAAGGATTACCTGAGAAGCTCAGGCGAAGATGGGATATCCTTCTGCCCTGCCTTCTGTTTGCTTACAGAGAGGTCCCACAAAAAGGTGTTGGCTTCAGCCCCTTTGAATTGTTGTTTGGGCACCCTGTAAGAGGACCCCTATGTCTGGTGAGGGAAGGATGGCAGTTACCTCTCAAAAAGCCCAAGCAAGACATAGTGGACTATGTACTTGGTCTCCGCTCAAGGATGGCTGAGTATATGGAGAAGGCATCCAAAAACCTTGAGGCTATCCAGGAATTACAGAAAGCCTGGCATGACCAAAAGGCTGTCCTGACTGAGTACCAGCCTGGACAGAAGGTATGGGTGTTGGAGCCAGTGGCCCCAGCAGCACTCCAAGACAAATGGTCTGGACCCCATACAATCCTTGAGAAAAAGGGAGAGGTTACCTACTTGGTGGACCTTGGAACTCCCAGGAGCCCCCACAGGTTGTTCCATGTTAACAGGCTGAAAGCATATGTTGACAGGAAAGACATGGGCTTGCTCATGGCTACAGATGAGGGGCAGGAGGAAGAGAGTGACCCTCTCCAAGACCTGCTGACTCAGAATCCTGAGGATGGCTCAGTTGATGGTGTGGCCTTAGATGGCAGCCTCACTGAACATCAGCAACATGACTGTAGACAGGTTTTGCAGTCATATCGACATATGTTCTCCCTGACACCCAGTCAGACTAACTGGTGTACCCATGTGGTGGACACTGGTGATAGTCTTCCTGTAAAGAACAACATTTACAGGCAGCCTGACCATGTCAGAGACTGTATCAAGGCTGAGGTAAAAAAGATGCTGGAGTTAGGTGTCATTGAGCCTTCAGAGAGCCCCTGGGCTAGCCCAGTGGTTCTGGTCCCCAAACCTCACACCAGAGACGGAAAGAGAGAGATGAGATTCTGTGTGGATTACAGAGGACTCAATGCTGTCACCAGGACAGATGCACACCCAATTCCAAGGGCAGATGAGCTCATAGACCAATTGGCTTCTGCCAAGTATTTGAGCACATTTGACTTGACAGCTGGCTACTGGCAAATCAGGTTAGCTGAGGAGTCTAAGGCCAAGACAGCATTTTCTACCCCCAGTGGGCATTACCAGTTTGTGGTGATGCCCTTTGGTTTGAAAAATGCACCTGCCACCTTCCAAAGGTTGGTGAATCAAGTCCTTACTGGGTTGGATGACTTTTGTGCAGCATATCTGGACGATATTGCTGTCTTTAGCTCCACCTGGGAGGATCACCTGGTCCACCTGAAGGAAGTGCTAGAGGCTCTGCAAAAGGCAGGCCTCACTATCAAGGCAACCAAGTGCCAGATAGGGCAGAGTAAGATTGTGTACTTGGGCCACCTTGTGGGTGGAGGCCAAGTTCAACCTCTGGAGAGTAAGATTCAGACCATAAAGGGCTGGACTACTCCAACTACCCAGACTCAGGTCAGAGCTTTCTTGGGCCTGACTGGGTACTACAGGAAGTTTGTTAAGAACTATGGGTCCATTGTGACTCCTCCTAATGATCTGACATCCAAGAAGATGCCCAAAAAGGTTCAGTGGACAGAGTACTGTCAAAAGGCATTTGACAACCTGAAGAAGGCCATGTGCTCTGCACATATCCTGAAGAGTCCTGACTACTCAAGAGAGTTTATTGTCCAAACAGATGCTTCTGAGTTGGGAGTGGGAGCTGTGCTTTCACAACTTAATGTAGATGGTCAAGACCAGCCCATTGCTTTTATTAGCAGAAGGCTGACCCCCAGAGAGAAACGTTGGTCAGCCATTGAGAGGGAGGCCTTTGCTGTGGTGTGGGCCCTGAAGAAGTTGAGACCATACTTGTTTGGCACTCACTTCAAGATTCAGACCGACCATAAGCCCCTCTTATGGCTTAATCAGATGAAGGGTGAAAACCCCAAACTACTCAGGTGGTCCATTTCCCTACAGGGGATGGACTTTACAGTGGAGCACCGCCCAGGGACTGACCATGGTAATGCAGATGGTCTCTCCAGGTACTTCCACTTAGAACATGAAGACACAACTGGTCAAGGTTAGTATAATGTCCCTGCGTTTGGGGGGGGGGTTGTGTAGGAGAGTAGGGTCTGCTATCCTATGGTCACCCCAAATTTTTGCTTTTTGCTTCACAGGTTTATGACTTAATGTGGCTGTGGGCCTGCTAATCAGACCCACAGCCTGCTGTTCTCTCTCTAAATTGTTACCCATGTACTTTAGGTGCATAACGACATTGGAACTGGTTCACCTTATTGGCCCCTGTAACAGTGTACCCAGGTACCCAGGGCATAGGTGCTTCCAAGGCCTACCAGGGGCTGCAGCATGTATTATGCCACCCCTGGCCTGGCCTCCATATTTGACACAACTGGCTGATCACTCAGCTGGGGTAAGTCGGTGTAACCACCCCTTACTTAGGTGTAGTATGCCTATACCTAACCTAAAATGGACACATATGTTCCTATCAGTCACTCCTATGGAAGGCCTCATCAATCCTGGAGGCAGAGTGCTTGGAAATATGTGAGATAGTGCTCTGACATGAGCTGAGCCTGTCTGCAGCTTTCGGAACCATGTCCTTTAGCTGTTTCATGATACTGCCATACCATATACTCTTAAGTGCATTATGAACCTCGCAGTTAAATGCTATCTTGGGTTTGGCTTTATCAAAACATGTCGAGTAAGGTGTCATACGAATTGGAATACTACCCCCTCGCCAGTTCTGGCGACGGGGGTAGCATTCCACCCTTCTAGAGGGACACGACATGTACCTAACCTGAACCCCGGTTAAAGTTAAACAGAGCCTCCGCATCACAAAATGGATGCTGCCACCACAGACACAAGTCTGACCTCCTGCTGCTGGGAGTCCTTCCAGCGAGGGCAGCTTGGACAAAGGGTTTCCTGCCTTGGGAGGTGCTAGCACCACCCCAGACAGGATTTTGTGTATTGGGTAGGACAGGGCTGAATAGAATCAGACATGCCTGGGGCACACAAGGTGTCCCTGTGCATAGGCCAGTTCAAACCGGTGCTGGGGCCTTCCAGCCCCAGTCCTGGTGCGAAACTGGACAAAGGAAAGGGGGTGTAGTCACCCCCCTTCCTGGTTCCACCCAGAGGAGGAACCTAGTAGGTGATCCGGCCCCCCAGATTCGAATAAGAGTGGGAGCTGTGTCCTGAGACTTCAGATCATCCTGAATCAACTTGAAACTAAGAAGACGACTGGACTTCGACATTCTGCTGCACAGAAGACTGAAGAGCATCTCCCTTGTGGCCTAGGAGTGGCCACCCTGTGAACACAGGCACCATCCAGCAACTCGACGTCTGATTTGCCGCCGCCTCCCGCCGGAGCCCGAGCCCAGAGCCTGACAAGACCCAGACCCCAAGACTTCTCACAGCCCGATCCACAGTCCCTGCAAAGAAGGGACCCGTGGAGGCACCGAGAGACGTGGGACCGGACCTATTGAAATACCCCTGAGAAGCTGACTGCGCAGCACCCGAGGCACCCTCGACGCTGTGCTTTGGGGTTTGAGAAGCCCCAACCTAGAGCAGCCCTTGCACCGAAGATCAGCTCCCCAGCATCTCCACAATCTGCGTGGGGCCCTTTTGCACTGTGCCACTTGATGCGCCATCCCGGTCACTTGCCACGTGGCTAGCGGCCATCTTGGCGATAAAACCGAAGAACTACACCACTGGTCTGGTTGCTCCAGACTGGCCCTTGCTCCCCTGAAAAGGAGCAGCCGCTCTGACCTTGCTGGTCCGAGTGAGAAGCTTGAATCACTTCCTGCGTGGCTTGCTTTAGCCAAGGCCTGTTTGCTCCAATCAAGATGCCGACACCGCCATCAGCGAGAGCCTACGTGGGACAGATCGTGACCGACTCCTGGACGTCCTTGACCTCTTCGTGTCCACGTGGCTGCAGAGACAATCTTCACAACATCACCTGTTTGCACCCGACATCGCCTGGTTCCTTCCTGGTTCCACGGTAGTCACTGGCAAGTGACTTTGAACATTGTACCCTCTGCTTTCAGGTCTTCACCTCTTCAGATCCACCCTTGGATCCACCGGAACTCTTCACATCGAGCCGCCTGCAGCATCTTCAGCTCCAAGCACCATCGACCTGCGTGACGAAACCCGACACTACTTCGACCCTGTGCACCCGCTTCCTGTGGGTGAGGTAACTCAGCAACGCCGGTGTTCCCACACTGGTACACACCTCTAGTGTCTGTGTCTAAAGTTTCATCCTTCTAGGTCACTCGGAAGGTTCCTTAATAACTAACTTTGTAACTTTTACGCACCATTGACATTGCATTGGTATTGCGTGCACTTTCCGCACTGCACCCGAGTCCCGCGGGCCTTTCCCGACTTCTTCACTGCTAGTCCCGAACAGCTCCAGCGATTCCCCAGGCCCTAGGCCTCTTCACTTTCCCCATAGTGGTGCTTATACCACTATTTTTGTATATGGTTTAGGTGGCCCCTAGGGCTCATCCATATTCGTGCAACTTTTGTATATTTAAACTGTGTTTTGTTTTAACGCATTTGCTTCTGTGCTCATAAAGAGTATCAGGGATATTTGTAGAAATAAATCTATATATATTTTCAATATATATCTGTGTGGTGTCCTTTCATTTGGTATTCAAGGGGATTGTGTATGGTAAAACAGCTTGCTTCACATGCCTTTACAGAGTTTAGCCTAAGACTGCTTAGTCCATGCTACCCCTAGGATAGCTTGTCTATAAGGTTGACTTTACAACCTGCACCATAAGGGTTGCTTGGCATGGTACAAGGTGATCACTAGAACTAGTGAGCATCATATACCAGGCAAACTTCTCACAATATATATACAACAAGAAGCAGCAAACCTAAAGGGAAAGTTTTGGGAAAAAGGACAAAGTTGTGTAAATAATGCAATGTGCAAATAATGCAATAAACATATTGTACAAATACTATCAATAAATATTTGTTAAAAGATTATGCAGTATCTAAAAAGTAAATGTTTTGTACTATTGCAAAATAACACGATTCTTCTCCTAGCTTATCCTTTGTTATTTACTAGACGTAGAGACCCATCTAGTATCACTCCCTGTGCTCGCAGTTCATAAATGACCTTAAGCTACTATAATGTAATTGTGCCCAAGTGGGCTATATATATATATATATATGAAAGAAATGTTCCTGTTCCGCCAATGGAAGACGGAAGCACACCAGCTGCGGCCCTCCAAACCAACCTCGTCACTGTAGCGAATAAATCATCCAAAAGAAGATGCAGATCCTCAATAGGTAGCAGAGTAAAGTTTTATTTTAAATTATAGGACAAATCCTGTGTTCAAATTTTTCCAAAAGCAGGCACCGACTCCGTGGGATTCGTAATCAAGGGTCACATATATATATATATATATATATATATATATATATATATATATATATATATATATATATATATATATATATATTTATTTATTTATTTATTTATTTATTTATTTATTTATTTATTTATTTCCTTCTGGCGGTCACCAGTAGGTAGTCATATACCCAATATCTTTGCCACCGGTTGATGAATCTTTGTGAAATTTTCCAGACTTTTGATCAGCTCTGGTCTGCCCGTATCCTGAAAGTTTCGGGCTGATTCGTTAAGTGGGGGCAGAGAAAAAAGGGGGGTCCCAAAAAATGTTTTCCCCATGCAATTTCGCCTAGGACCTTTAGCCACAGCTACAGCCCGAACGGCTGAATGTAATTATGTCAAATTTGGCAAAGAGGTAGTCGTCAGTTCAGACTTGTGTCTTTTGCTTATATGGTGTCAATCTGTTCAGTAGTTCCTGAGAAAATTACAGTTAAAGTCATTTATATATCTATGGGCGCTGTGGATCCGTGGAGTGTACGAGGATTGTCACCGTACCATAAACGCACCCTTCCGATCACGCGCTGAATGCTAATTGGCTGTCAAGTGGTTGTCAACATTCGAAACCAGGAACTGTTGGCAGCCATTTTATGCCTCAGTAGAAGCGAGGCTGTGGAAGTCAGTGAAATATGTGTGTAAAACGGAGAAAGGGGGCACGCTAGAAATAATTTTACCCTCTAGACCTGTTTATGGGGTCCCAGAAGGCGCCCCAGGGCCCACAATTTTTTTTCTTTTAATACCCGGCAGTCCCCGGGGGGGGTCGTAAATACCGGGGGCAAAATTATCAAATTTTATCTGGGGCCCAGAGGGGAACCCCCAGCCTCAGGAATCGTCGGGGTTGTCACCCCCTTGGGCTACAAAGACAAAATGGTGTGGGGAGGGGTCCTAGGCCCCCCAACCACGGGGACCTCCACGCCATGGGGCTTTATGTGTTTGGGGGAGGGGAACTGCACGGCCCCCCTCATGGAGCACTGGAGGGCCAGTTACCCCCCAGGGCTACGAACAAAATGGTTGGGGGGGCTTCAAGGTCTCCAAAGCCCCGGGGACCACCACTCCCTGAGGCTTTATGTATTATGGAGGGGCCATTTCCTGCAGTGTCCCGGGATGTCCATCCCGCTCTCCCATAGCAAGGAAATCTGTTCTCTCTTTCAGAATATAAATCAGATTGCTTTTGCACATGGGGAGCTGCATGTTAGTAGGTCCCCATGTGGAAAAGCATTGCCGGCTCCCAAACGCGTAGAAGTTGTGCACCAAAGGCGGTGGAGTCGCGCACCCTACAGATTATGAGTTGTGCATCCAGCACGTGCACACCAGGGGGCCACACTGAGTGCTGCGCAGGGTGCGCGACTTTTAATTTTACCGCAAAAAAATAGCCCCTATCAGTAATTTCTAATATTTCCCAGGGACCCTGACCCCGGGGTCTTATAAAAAATGTTGGGGACCGTGGGGGGATCAACATGTCCCCTTGGTCCCTGCCATGAGCGGTCCAGGCGGAGGGCCATGCAGTCTGCTTCCCACAATACACAAATACCCGGGGATGGTGGTTCCCGGGGCTTGAGGGGGGTCGTTGAGGTCCACACACTTCTAATTTTGCAGGGGGGGCCTTGGATGCGAAAGTGGCACAAGGGGGTTGTAAATCTGGTACACAGTGTTATGTTTTACTTTGCTTTCCTTTCTGTAATGTAGAGGATCCAGGGTAAATATAACAGTTTCTGTCCAGCTTGTACCTTTCAACCCTACCCCCAAATGCTTTTCTGCCAGTTATCATAGTAACAGTTCATGGAACACTTACGTGAGCACAGAGGTTAGAAGTTCACCACACTATGTTGCTAATGGAAAAAGTTACCGTGCTGGAGTCTTAAAACTTTTTCATAGGAACCGTTAGTCGAAGCTATTGGTAAAGATCTGGTAAAGAGTTAGCATCAGAATTATACTTCAAATTATAAATCTCATTTCTATTGGGGACCGCCACCACCAAAAAAGAAGATGCATGTACTTTTTTTTAATAACTTTTATTAAAACAACAATAAATAACTGGAAACATAACTTAAAGATAACAATATAATAAATAATTAGAAACATAACTTTAACAAAACAATATAATAAACAAAATGTGATATGGAATCCAATAGAAGTACGGTAGGTAATCTGCAAAAGAAAAATGAAAATTAGTGTTTAAAATTAGATTGATGTGACTGAATGAGGTCAAATATTACAAGTCAAGGTAACACTTGGTAATATTTCCTTATTTTTACATCTGCAGTGTGCCTGATACATTTCACTTGTCTTATAGGCCCACGTTCAAGAGGTGTCTGTATAGAAGTGCCTACTGTGTCAGATTTACACTATGGATCAACAGGTCTTTAAAATGATTCAGAGATGAGACAGAATTAGGTGAGAGATCAAGTCTTTATGCAGGACAATATTCTTTAGGGTTTATTTACAAGACTGTTGCGCCACTTTTGTGTTACTTTTCCCATGTTGAAAGTGACGCAAAAGTGGCACAAGGGGCTTGTAAATAAGCTCATTTACTTCTAATGCATTTAATCGGAGGGATTGTATATCTAGGCCGCTCTGCTTACCTTGTGTAAACACTGTGACCAAACACAACATGAACGCAGCTTTGGTTCTACATGCAGAGTGGACAGCAGTGTCCATAAATTTAAATGAGAAAGTTATAGATGGAGCAGTTGATACTGGAGAAAATACTCGTAGATCACCTTTTGCCTCCATTGTGTGTTCAAACACGTGCTGGTTCATAGTGCACCCTCCAGTTTAGTGATCTGAAAGATAGTATATAGAGTTAGTAATAGCATAGTACATACAACTGCACACGTATATTTTGGTTTATTTATTTGTACACTCAGAATACTATATTACAACAAGTTCCATTGTAAGGAGGTGTCTGTGTGCTGTTTTTTTTCCAAAGCAGTATATCCCATGCATTCACACTACATAGCGGTGAGTTCTCAATATTGGGTATCTAGACTGTTGCACCCCATTGACTCGCAGAGTCCGGAGGTGAGTGTTTTTCTTGGGAAGTCAGAGGCAGATTTAGAAGCTCCTTGCGCCACTTTTCCCATGTTAAAAGTGACACAAAAGTAGCGCAAGGAGCTCGTACATCTTCCCCTCAAACTGTTGTAACATATCTATTCTCACTGCCCAGAGGTAATTGTACATTCCTATGCAGTGAAGCTGCTGCACACTACCCACTCTCTTCTTTCACTGATGACTTGTCATTGTTTCGGAAACAAGCTTCTTTGCTCACCTTGTGCCATTGGCCTGATTCAAAGAGGGTGCACTATGTGTCGAAGCAGCCTTCTCAGAAGTTGTTACGATGGCCCCGCATCATTGCAGAATCCTCGAACGTTGAGCTTCAGAGGTGTTGGGGGGACGCCAATTTATGAAACACAACCTGTAAGAGAAAAAGGAAGTTAACATTGTGTGTCATTTTTTTATCAAAGGAGAGAGGAAGTGTGAGTGACTGAAAAGAATATTCGCAGCTCACCTTTCTGTCACCGGTGTGTTTTTCACCACTTGCCGGGACATAATGCACCCTGAAGCGCTACATATAAAAGATAGTAAAAGAAAGATTTTATGAATTTGTTACTATCTTAATTTGGAGTTGAATAACATTGCCCTTTCGCACATCTTCCTTCTGTCATTTAAAAACAACTATTTGTATAGTTTATATTCCGTATGTTTGACCCATTTTAAAAACGTTCCTGCTATTGGAAAAAAATATATACATGCAATAAGATACGCTATATGGGACTGCGTACGCCTAAATCACTGCGTCGCTTTTTTGTATCCAGTCTCCCTCCGATGAGCACCTAGGCCTCATTGCTCACCTTTTTGTGGACAGGACACCTTCTACATCATGCAGCCACTAAGAAGTCTCACATTTGTTGCTGAGTCTTGATATCATTACGGCTAAGGACATACTTGTGCTCCCATCATCACCACCGCAGGTTCTTCACCCGCTCAGGCCTTGTGGTAACACTAACTCAGTAACCAAAGAGGCCACGCACGTGGTGGTGGGCCTCCTGTTTTGTGGTTCGGGCCTACATGAGGTGTCCGAACCACCAGGACTGGCCATCACAGCCCTTGCGGTGGAAGCAACTCTAAAATGGCGTACAGCACGTGCGCCCCATATTTTTTATAGGTACGGTCACGTGTGTAGTGACGCATGCGCTGGATGGGTATGGTGTGGGTGTATACCAGCCATGAGGGAGTGTGTGCGTGTCATTCTGACAACTAGACCTGGAACTAAGAAATCACTACAATGGAATTCTAGGCAATGTTTCATTTTTGATTTTTCCTGGCAGCGTAAGTGGAGTGGGCTGGTCTGGCATATGGCATTGCTGCGCGAGGCTCTCAACCATGATTACGGAGCTAAGGGCGTGGTCCCATCGTGAGTTATGTGAGAAATCAAGTGACTCGGGTGTCTGTTTTGTAATGCTGACGTCACCGGGTCTTAAAAGCAAATGTGTCAATATATTCATAAAGTTCCACAACTTGGCCAACATGTAAGGTACGGGGTATCACTGACTCTATATTCGTTCATCGTTGCATACATAAAATATGGTGGACATGATGTATTTCTGCATTTGTGAATGTTTATTGTACATTCAGTGGAGTGTTGTAGCTGTAGTAATACTGGGCTGTGAAAGGTTTAAGTTGTAGTTTTTGGCACAGGAAGGGCAGCTAATATATATACATATTTGGTCATTCGGGTAGACTGTAGAACTTGATGCTGGAAATCTGTGTTCGAGTCTCAGAGTTGCGTCCACATCCTGTTATTGTAGAGTAATGACGTTATGTACGCGTGCCTGAAAATGTATTGTAAATACGGTGCTCATGTAAATAGCTGATAAAGTTTTGGGTTGATTTTGCGCTATATAAATATGCTTTGTTTAAAAAAAAAGGAGGAATAGCCCACACAGGTAAGATGGTTGCATACGCTACTTATAGCACAATATAATGTGGTAGGGCAGAGTAGCAGCATTTAACAAACACAAATACACAGACACAGATAGATAGTTGAAGTGGGTACGGGCACGTGTGCTCGACTCTAGTTTTTTTACGTTGTTGGTAACAAGTAGAATAGTAATCATGATATCATATACAGATATTTATTCATAAATGGTTTATGACTTCTGCTGTACAAAGGTAGGAGCATTGTATGTGAAATAATACACAGAAGATTCTATCGTAAAGAGTTCAAGAGTTGTGGTGGACTGACGTAGGGGTGGTTTGTGTGGAGCCTGGTGATGATGCGTGGTTCAGGCAGACTACACTAGTAAAAATGTGTTTTGACTATTGAATTTTGCCTTAACAAGGGCACGTGGCGATTATTTACGGTGTACTGAGTTAGTGGTCGTTTATCGTGTGCTCACCCTGCGATGATGCGTGGTCTGATCGGGCTGCACTGAAATCATTCACTGTTGCATACTGGACTCTATGAACTTTGAGGGGGGGGGAAACCTAGCATCAATGGTTATCAATTGCTCTGCAAACTAGGTTTACTGATTGCCCCCATAACAAATTAAACAATTGCATTTACGTAGGTCATTCTAACTTTCCCAAAATGGGGACGTATATCTGGTGACGATGTTGACGGTGATATCCCAGAGGTACTTGGTATTGCCGGTGGTGGAGGTACATTTAGGAGCAATTTTCTACATTCTTTGTTACCATAGTTCACAGAATGCAACGATTGAAGGTGCTTGCGCATACTAGCAGTGCAACAGCACTGTTTTTTTCTCTGCTTTAAATAAATATAAACACACAAGATGATGGACGGAATGTTGCAAAATGGCAAAACATTCACCCCAGTCACAGATCTGGGTTTAATCCATCGTTATTTTGCTCACCAAACCACCCCATTTCAGACATGGGCATATGCAAATCAGTCTTGACCCTGTGCCTCATGGGAACAGTCCAGCCCAAACTGCGAAGCCATGTCTTCCCTGTTCCGGAATCAAGCATTCTAGGACCGGTTTCTGGCTATCAGCCGTCTTCAGCAAGGATAGCTTGACTCCAGTGGCTTAGTGAGCACGGGACCCACGTCTGGGCATACCCTTCCCACATAGGGTGAGCAGCAAAACACACAAGATGATGGACGGATTGTTGCACAATGGCAAAACATTCACCCCCAGTCACAGATCTGGGTTTAATCGATCATTATTTTGCTCACCAAGCCATCCCAGTTCAGACATGGCCATATGCAAATCCGTCTTGACCCTGTGCCTCATGGGAACAGTCCAGACCGAACTGCCAAGCCATGTCTTCCCTGGACCAGAATCAAGCATCTTAGAACCGGTTTCTGGCTATCAGCCTTCATCAGCTAGGATAGCTTGACTCCAGTGGCAGATTGCTATATATATAATACAAATTGACATATTGGAACTAAACCACATTCCCTGGATGATGTCATCAGTGATGTCATCAAAGATATCATTTGAGATGTCATCAGTGAGGTCATCAGTGATGTCGCTGACAATGTCATGAATGATGTAAAATGTGACATCATCACCAGTGTATTGCGGGCGCAAGAGTTACAGTTAGTACAACTTACTAAAACAGAGGAATTTCAATGGTTTTGTATGAGTGAAATGTCCAGCTAACTATAACACCCCTAAAACCTATGGTTTTTTTCAGTGAATTTCTAAAGTTTTTAACATGCTAATTCCTAAATATAACCAGCCGGAAACTATATTTTTTTCAGTTAATTTCAAAGGTTTGACAAAATATATATATAGATATATATATATATCCATCAAACAAAGCGCCTGTTGTAGAGAGACCCAAACCAGGTAAGTCTTTAGCCACCATTCTTTATTGAAGGCACAGCGAGGAAAGTTCATTGCAGTACTTGCATTCAGTCCGCAAAAGCCGACGCGTTTCGTATAAAACTTCTTCACAGGCAGCGGATGCGAAGTGTCGCACACGGCAGTTTATCAGCATCCACGTTTATCCAATTAATGTACCCCGCCACAATGGGCGTGACCCCACCTTGGCATGCTGGTACATGTAGTGCCGATTGATACTTCAGTGAGTCGCCGTGGTCAAACTTCCAATGTTCGCTATCAAAACCCCAGTGGGTAGTAGTGCCGATGATCAAGTCCCCGCTGGCACTCTTACTTTCAATAAACCAGCACCTGGCCTTGTAACCCACGACGTCGTTTGGCGCCGCAGCAAGAGCATTGAAACACAGTGCTGGGGTCATCCAAGGTGGGGTCACGCCCATTATGTATTATGTATCAAAACATGTTTTATATATATATAGTTTGGAGACTATAAAATAGTTTGTAAATTTTGCGGGACTACAATTTCCTATGGAGAGCAAAGTATTAAACTAATCAACCGTGCTGGAGACAACCACAACTGAAGAAAGAAACCTTAATTTTTTCCTGATTTTTTTTGCTCCAGTTGAGCCGTTTACAATTCCCTGTTTTTTGTTCGTCCCCATAAAATTACAAAAAAATATAAAATTGTTCATAAAAGCCCAAAAAAGTAAAAAATTTTCAAAAAACAATAAAAAAAATATAAAACAACAAAAAGAATAAAAAAAAGTTCTTTTTAGAACTACCTCCAATTTATAAAAAAATGCTACATTTTTTAAAAACTCTGTCTTTTTTTTTCTCCAGGGTACGCTCCCCGGTACGCTCTGCGGTGCGCGTGGCGGGCGCTCCCCCCGCGAAAATCGAAACAAAAAATGGCCCTTTCATGGCCCCCACATTTATTTATTTATTTATATTCCTATATAGCGCCTGACTCGACCCCCTAAGGGGTATCTCCGCGCTTGTGCCTCTAGAAGAATATAACTTATGCTAGTCCATGGTCAGAGGGATTCATTAGACTTCTGATTTAAGTTAGTTACATTTGTCCATGGTCAGAGGGATTCATTAGACTTCTGATTTAAGTTAGTTACATTTTTTGAAGAGATGAGTGTGATCTCGGATCCCGAGATCCCCATATCCGAGACTATCTAACCCCTCTATTACCGCCTCGCACCATAGCCCGTCCAGGCAGACGCGTAGAGCCCCCAACAACAGCGTCCCTGACGACAGGCATCCCGCCCCTCTCTCCTGTGCAGGAACCAATCAGAGGTGCCGAAGGACCGGAAGGGATACACCGTGACCCCGGAAGTCCCGCCTCTCCACCGACTGTCGGATACAGAAAAGCCGGAAGAGAAGACACGAGCGGGGTCGAAGGATTGTGGCAGGAGATTTCGGCTGGACCGGTGACGGACGGAGAAGACGGGAACGGAGAACGCGAGGAGTGGTCCGAAGAGTGGTGGAGTCCCACGGAGGTGGCTGGAGAGCGGCCGTAACTCGGAGGAGAGTTACGGCGGAGCGCGTGAGTACCAGTTACTCCCTTGAGCACGCTAGGTGCCCGTGTATATAGTTAGAAACCCCTCCCAGTGTAAATTGTTCCCGCTATCCTAGGCACGTCACAAGTAAGCACTAAGCAAGTTGTAAATACGCACTTCACACTGTATAAAGAGCACCCCTCTCCCCACATCCCTGAGCACTTCCATTCCTTTCCTTTCCTTGATCCATACCCGTACCGCCCTCACTTCCCCTTCGTATCCACACACTCCCGGGTTAACGGTGAAGGTACCGGATCTCGAGTCCAAGCACAGCTAACGGCTCCCTCTTTTCTCTTGTTTGCCCTCCGAGGTGTTCTCCGACCAGAACGAGGCAGCTACACCAAAGACCCAGCCTTTCCTTGGACCCTCATTCCGCCCAGACAAGAAAGAAGAAGACGGACACCTCTTCCCGGGATTTGGACCGGACTCTCCTACTGTCCCCGAAAAACCTTGTACAAACAAACCCCAATAAACCACTATCGCCCACTATATCCGGCCTCCTCGCCTGCTTTACCAGTCCGCTGACCGCCCACGATCACATCTGGTGTCAGAAGTGGGATTAACTGGAGGAATGGAGGCCGTGATGAAAAGGATGGCGGAATCTCAAGAACAACTGGGAAAGTTAATGGAGCAGTTCCTCAAAACTGCCGAGGACGATCGGGGGCAGCTCCATGATGTCTTGAAGGGACAAGGATCCTCCCACGACCAGGCTATGGGGAAACTGACCGATGTCCTGGGTCAACCGCGCCCGATGTCCTCCCTCCCGTCAGTGGTACTGCAGAAATACCTACCGGGGGAGGACCCTGACTTTTTCTTTACCAACTTTGAACGGCTGGCCCAGGCCGCCGCCTGGCCGTTAGACCGATGGGCTCACTATCTAGGGCCCCTGCTAACGGGGGATCTACAAGCTGCCTACCAGCAAGCGAATATACAAGGCAATACCCCCTATGACGACGTAAAGAAATGCATTCTTGAGCGGCTAGGTATAGATGAGGAAACCTACCGCGTACGTCTGCGCCAAGTAAAAGAAGGACCCCAAGAGACTCCCAGGGCCCTCTCCTTCCGAATCAAAGACCTCGCCAACCGCTGGCTGAAACCCGACAACTCCACTAAAGAGAATATCCTGGAAAAAAATTACCTGGAACAATTCCTATCGTCTTTGCATCCAGGCACGCAAAGATGGGTACCCCAGCATGCTCACCTGACCCTGGACACAGCAATAGAAATTGCAAGCGCTTATAGCAGGGCCCAGGAGGTCCAGAGGGGAAAGGACGATCACCCCCACAAACCTCATCCCCCCACAGGACTACGACCTCCACGACCCCCAGTACCAAGAAGACCTGATCCTCCTATCTTTTTCCCCACACCGGTGATGCATCGTCCTGTTAATCCCGGACCACAATGCTATAGCTGTGGCGGATTCGGTCACATTGCCAGGAACTGTCCACACAAGGAAGAGCCGATGGAAGTGGGTCTGGCACGGAACTATGTGTGCTCCGTACCAGGGGCCCCTCCGCCCCCTTTCCGATGTCCAGTGAACTTTGATGGACAACCCCTCATGGCCCTTACGGACACAGGGTGTCGACAGAGTGTTATCAGGCCTCAAGACCTATCCTACCCGGTGCAACCTTCGTCCGGCATGGTTGCCATTCAATGTGTGCACGGGGACACGAAGAGTTACCCCACCGCCCAAGTACTGGTGCAGCATGAAAAGGATCCCGGCACGGCTCTTACAATGGGACTGATCCCCGCCCTACCAGAACAGGCGATCCTAGGAAGTGATTACCCCGGATTGCCCGGAATGTTGCATGACACCACAGAGTCCCTGACACACTGGTGGGAAGAAGCTCCCTTCCCTAAGGGATTGTCCTCCCCCCTGCAAACCCGTAAACCAGCTAAAACCAAAGCACAGAAGAAAAAGGAAAAAAGGGAATATACGGGCGCCTATCCAGTACTTCCGGATGAACACCCCTGGCAAACGGACCGTGAATTCCGGGCCGCACAGCAGGAAGACCCTCTGTTACAGGAAGCCTGGGGAAGGGCAGTGGATCAAGAGGAGCCCCTTAACGTAGGTCCCTACTTCTTTAAGAAAAACGGCCTTTTATACCGAAAAGGGGGGATCCAACAGAAACCCCAACTCCTGGTCCCCGGCCCCTTTCAGGAGAAAGTACTCTTCCTAGCACATAGTCATCTTCTGGGAGGGCATTTCGGTGAAGAAAAGACCAGCCAAACAATCCTGGACAAGTTTTATTGGCCTGGAATTCACCAGCATATCAAAAAGTTTTGCAAGGAATGTCCGGTCTGCCAAAAGCATAGTAGATACCGACCCCCTAGGGCCCCGCTGCAACCCCTTCCCATCATAGACGTCCCATTCAGCAGAGTAGGGATGGACATAATCGGACCCCTATTACCGTCCCGGAGTGGGTGTCGTTACGCCCTGGTAATTGTGGACTATGCCACCCGCTTCCCTGAAGCCCTGCCCCTGAGACAACCCACCACCCAGAACATTGCGAAGGCCCTCATTACTGTATTCACTCGGGTGGGTTTTCCCAGGGAAATACTAACCGATCAGGGTACTCCTTTTGTCTCCTCTCTGATGAAACAGGTATGCGCCAGCCTGGGGATCAAACAAATCAGAACCTCGGCATACCACCCGCAAACCGACGGTTTAGTCGAGCGGTATAATGCCACCCTAAAACAGACCCTTAAGAAACTGCTAGGCTTAGAAGCCAAGAGGTGGGAAGATATGCTACCCCTTGCCCTGTTTGCTATCCGTTGTGCCACCCAAAGTAGCACCGGGTATTCCCCCTATGAATTGTTATACGGCCGACCCCCCCGCACCTTTCTTGATATGGCCCAAGAAGCATGGGAAGCAGAACCAGACCGTACCCGGCCCCTTCCCGAATACATGGAGAACCTGAAAACCCACCTATCCCTTATGAGAGATATAGTAAGCCAGAACCTCGAGAGTGCCCAGAACAGACAAAAAGGACAATACGATAAAGGCACCAAACCCAGAACCTTCCTGGCAGGGGATCTTGTGTTACTTATGCTGCCATCCTCCGATCAAAAACTCCTGGGACAGTGGCAAGGTCCATATAGCATCCTACGTCAGGTGACCACAGTCACATACGAGCTAGACATAGATCCCGGTCGTGGAGTCACTCAGATCTACCACGTTAATCTTCTAAAAAAATGGGAAGGCCCCCGCCCCGTCTTAAGTGGGTCAGCACACATAGAACCCCTCTCCTTCAGCCCTTGTATCGATCCCGATATCACCCCACGACAGAGACAGGAACTCGAAACAGTACTATTTCCATTGCGACAGGTGTTCTCCTCCTCCCCGGGACACACCTCTATCACTGAGCACACGATACAAACCATTCCCGGGCAGGTAGTGCGACAAAGGCCGTACAGAGTCCCCGAGGCCCGCAGGGAAGTAATCCGACGCGAAACGGAACAGATGCTACAGATGGGTATCATCGAGCCCTCGGTAAGCGAGTGGAATTCCCCGATAGTACTCGTACCCAAACCGGACGGGTCTGTCCGGTTTTGTATTGATTTCCGGGGGGTAAATAAGATATCCTCCTTTGATACATACCCCTTACCCCGCGTCGACGAGATGGTCGAACGCATAGGGAAGGCCCAATACATCTCCACGCTAGACCTCTGTAAGGGGTATTGGCAGATTCCCCTACGGGAAGAAGATAGAAAAAAGACGGCCTTCTCCACACCTGACGGGTTATACCAATTCCTGGTCCTTCCTTTTGGGCTTCATGGCGCCCCAGCCACGTTCCAACGGGCCATGAATAACATCCTGCAACCTCACTCTCTCTATGCTGGTGCATATCTTGATGATATCGTGATTTATAGTGACAACTGGACCCAGCATTTAGAACACCTGTACCAGGTCATCTCCTCCATAGGGGCATATGGTTTTACCATTAATCCCTCCAAAACTACCCTAGCAGCACAGACCGTGAAGTACCTAGGTTATCTCCTAGGGGAAGGCTTAATCAGACCCCAGGAGAGCAAAATCGAAGCCATACAGTCCCTCCCCTTCCCCCAGAGCAAAAGAGACCTTCGTGCTTTCCTGGGGCTCCTGGGTTACTACCGACGGTTCGTCCCCAACTTCTCACAAAGAGCAGCCCCCCTCACTGACCTCCTAAAAAAATCTATGAGAACAGACACCCTCCTCAAATCCCCTACGGTTGAACTGATGCAGGCATTCACGGATCTAAAGAATGCCCTGACCTCCCATCCCGTGTTAGTAAGCCCAGACTATACACGGCCGTTTATTTTACAAACTGACGCCTCCGAACAGGGACTCGGGCGGTCCTCTCCCAGAAAGACCCCCAAGGGAACGAGAAACCTATCCTCTTTCTTAGCAGAAAACTGTTTCCCCGAGAGAAAAACTACGCCGTGGTGGAGAAGGAAGCCCTGGCCATTAAGTGGGCAGTAGACAGCCTACGGTATTATCTGGAGGGGAGACAATTCACCATCTACACTGACCATGCTCCCCTGGAGTGGATGGCGCGGAACAAGGGCCACAACGATAGAATCCTCCGCTGGTTCCTATCCCTCCAACCGTATCACTTCACCACTGTACACAGGAAGGGCTTAGAACAAGGTAACGCAGACTACCTTTCTCGTTACCCTGTGTCCACAGAGGGTACAAGAAAGACAGCTAGGGGAAGGGAATGTGATCTCGGATCCCGAGATCCCCATATCCGAGACTATCTAACCCCTCTATTACCGCCTCGCACCATAGCCCGTCCAGGCAGACGTGTAGAGCCCCCAACAACAGCGTCCCTGACGACAGGCATCCCGCCCCTCTCTCCTGTGCAGGAACCAATCAGAGGTGCCGAAGGACCGGAAGGGATACACCGTGACCCCGGAAGTCCCGCCTCTCCACCGACTGTCGGATACAGAAAAGCCGGAAGAGAAGACACGAGCGGGGTCGAAGGATTGTGGCAGGAGATTTCGGCTGGACCGGTGACGGACGGAGAAGACGGGAACGGAGAACGCGAGGAGTGGTCCGAAGAGTGGTGGAGTCCCACGGAGGTGGCTGGAGAGCGGCCGTAACTCGGAGGAGAGTTACGGCGGAGCGCGTGAGTACCACTTACTCCCTTGAGCACGCTAGGTGCCCGTGTATATAGTTAGAAACCCCTCCCAGTGTAAATTGTTCCCGCTATCCTAGGCACGTCACAAGTAAGCACTAAGCAAGTTGTAAATACGCACTTCACACTGTATAAAGAGCACCCCTCTCCCCACATCCCTGAGCACTTCCATTCCTTTCCTTTCCTTGATCCATACCCGTACCGCCCTCACTTCCCCTTCGTATCCACACACTCCCGGGTTAACGGTGAAGGTACCGGATCTCGAGTCCAAGCACAGCTAACGGCTCCCTCTTTTCTCTTGTTTGCCCTCCGAGGTGTTCTCCGACCAGAACGAGGCAGCTACACCAAAGACCCAGCCTTTCCGTGGACCCTCATCCCGCCCAGACAAGAAAGAAGAAGACGGACACCTCTTCCCGGGATTTGGACCGGACTCTCCTACTGTCCCCGAAAAACCTTGTACAAACAAACCCCAATAAACCACTATCGCCCACTATATCCGGCCTCCTCGCCTGCTTTACCAGTCCGCTGACCGCCCACGATCACAATGAGTTTTAAGAGACTTTCGGAAGATTAAATGGTTGGTGATTTGTCTCAGCATATGAGGCAGTGAGTTCCAGAGGACAGGTCCCATGTGGGCGAGGGCACAGCCTCCCTGTCTAGATCTTTTAATTCTGGGTACCTGTATTAACTGCAAATTGCTGGAACGTAAGGAACGTCCAGGAACATAGGATAAGAAATTTTTTGTCAGATACTTGGGGCCAGTACCTGTCAGACATTTCTGAATTGTACATAGGATTTTAAACTTAATGCGTTGCCGCACTGGAAGCCAGTGAAGTCTAGTCAGCAAAGGGCGGGAGGGAGTCCTAGGTGGAGCATTCAGGACAAGCCTCGCCGCAGTATTTTGGACTATCTGCAATTTGTTAAGATGTTCTTCATTCGCTGACAAGAGAAGACCGTTGCAATAGTCCAATCTACTGATGACTAACGCCTGGACCAGTGTCTTCCTATGACTGTCAGGTAAGTATGGAAAGACCCTTCTCAGCAGACCAATGACACGAAAACAGGTACCGGCCACTTGGTCCACATGATCTTTAAGTGTTAGTGCTTGATCTAGTAGCACCCCCCAAGTTTTTAACGGTCTGTTTAGGGCTGGGGACAGGTCCCAGTTCCAAAGGCCACCACTCGGGGGACCACAATATCGTTGCTTCCCCAAACAACATAACTTCAGTTTTTCCTACATTACATTGTAGGCAGTTCTTAGCCATCCATTCTGATACTGCCCTCATTCCATCTGCAAACGATTTTTTTAGTGCAGGCGTGAAGGTTTTAAAAGGGAACAGGAGTTGTGTGTCGTCAGCATACGACACCGGGGTAAACACAAAAGATCTTACTAGGTCAGCCAAGGGGGCCACATATACATTAAATAATGTGGGGCTTAGGCATGAGCCCTCTGGCACTCCCTTGGTGAGCTCCCTGGAGGTGGATTTATGGGAGTCCAACCTGACTTCTTGAGAGCGGCCTGAGAGAAAACTCTGCATCCAGGACAGGGCCACACCCCCCAGTCCCACCTCCCTCAGACGACCGAGAAGCACCTCGTGTGACACCGTATCGAAGGCAGCGGATAGATCCAACAGCACCAGAATCATAGACCCCCCTCCATCCAGCGTCATCCTGATGTCGTCGATCACTGTTAGGAGGGCTGATTCGGTGCTGTGATTGGGCCTAAACCCAGAATGTGAATAGTCCAGGCCCCCCGTTGCTTCGATATGTTTGGATAGGTGGGTGTTCACGTGCTTCTCGCTCATTTTACCGATGTATGGCAGGAGGGAGATGGGCCGAAGATTCGAAAGATCTGTCCATGGGAGCGCCGCTTTTTTCCTTATTGTGTTCACCACCGCTTTCTTCCATTTCATAGGGACCTGTCCTTCTCTCAGTGAGATGTTTATCACAGACTGAATAGGAGGTCCTAAAAGGGTGATCAGACCTAGGGGGGTCAGGGGGGGTCTACCCTGCCCCTTTTTGGTCATTTCCCCCTTTGTTTTTGCCACCTCTTGTGTCTCCATCCTACCGAGACACAAGATGGCGGCCGCTCCGGACTGTTTGGAATGTTGACAGACATCCGAGAGCCAATCAGCTTTCCGCTCGCGTACTCGCATAGCGCGCTGGTGCGCGCCCCGGTGCTCGTACCGGGGCGCGCTTATAGATATATATATTTTTTTTAACCTAAATTACTCAAAATCCACTGGAGCACATATCTTGAGACATAGCAAAGGCACATCGGGCCACCAGTCCCTACAATTTTGCCAAGTTTGGTGGAAATCCATTCAGCCGTTTGGGCTAAAAGTGAGTCCAACCACCCTATGGAAATTAACATGGGGAAAACACGTTTTTGGACCCCCCTTTTATCTCGGCCCCCGCTTGACAAATCCCCCCAAACTTTCAGGGAAGGAGCGGAGCTGGCCATTTTCTTGGAGAAATTCAGCCAATTCCGTCCATCAATGCCAAAGTTATTCCCAATAGAATGTTGCGGATTTCCTATGGAAACTAGGTCCTAACTATAACTACCTACTGGCGACCGCCAGTAGGTAATATACATATATATATATGACATGGTATATTAAAGCATGAGTGGGTGTATGATTGTCTGAATGAATGATTTAGTAGGTGTGTGACTGACTGTATAAGTAAGTGATTGAATGTGTTTTACTGAATGCATGGGTTAGAGACTAAACTGTGTGAATGTCTTTATTAGTCTCTTAGTTGGTGTGTAAGCGGCTGCAGGGTTTGGTGAGTAGCTACATGAGTGTCTGTATGAGTTATTTATTGGTTGTCTGAGTATCTGAATGGGTGCCTGAGTGTCTTTGTGGGTGGGTGGGGGGTGTGACTCTGTACATAGATATGTGAGTGGTTGATTTACGAGGTGTATGGGTTCAAGAGTGCATATGGAAACAGCTGTATAGTTGGGTGAGTGTGTCTATGGGTGTGTTAGTGAGTGAATGGATGTCTCTGTGATGCATGTATGAGTAACTACATATGTTTTAAAGCAATATATGTGAGTGTTGGAGTATATAAATGACTATATGTGAGAGTGAGTGATTGCAAGAGTATCGGTATGGATGAGTGCGTGTTTCTATGAGTGATTGTTTAAGGGAGTAAGTTAGTTAGTATCTGTATAAATAAGTGTGGTGGTGTGTGTATGACTCTATATGCAAGGAAATGGGTGTGTGATAGTTTCTTTGCATGACTGACCAGGTGTATGAATAACTCTTTGGGTGAGTGGCAGTGTGTGAGTGTCTATATGGGTACATGAATGCATATATCAGTGGTTGTATAGATGAATGACTGTGTGTATGAGTGACAGTATGGGTTAGTGGATGGATGTGTGTGTAGAATGAATGAATCACTGAGCAGGTATGTTCTAACTGCTATTGGTCTGTCTAGTTGTCGATGTTGGTGGTCTGTAGTGATGTCATTTGAGATGTCATAAATGATGTCAGTGAGCATGTCATGAGTGATGTAATATGTGACGTCATAAGCAGTGCATTGTGGCGGCGCGAGTTATAGTTAGCTCTACTAAATATAACGGCCAAATTTCTATGGTTTTGTATGAGTGAAATCTCCAACTAACTATAAAGTCCCTGAAACCTATGTTTTTTTCAGTGAATTTCTAAGGTTTTTTAAATGCTAATTTCTAACTGTAACATCCCTGAAACCTATGCTTTTTTCATTGAATTTCAAAGATTTTTTAAATGTTAATTTCTAACTATAATGTACCAGAAACCTATTTTTTTCAGTGAATTTCAAAGGTTTTTTAAATGCTAATTTCTTACTATGCCAGCAAAGGTAGGACATGTGAAGAAAGAGGAATAAAAGCACAGAAAGAAGCAAGACAAATTCAGAAAGAGGCAACAGAAGTCCAAAAAGACAAAGAAAAGTGCAGGAAGTAGAAGAGATGTACAGAAAGAACCAACAGAGTAGCAGAACGTTCTCCTGTGCCCCCAACTTTTTTGCTGATGGGTGCTGGTGGCAACTGACTCTGACTAACCAGGCCTTGAGCCAGTGTTTGCTTTGCTAAAAGACACTTAGAATACAGTGAAAACACCTACATACACTAGGGAACACTATGTGTTGGGGTACTCCTGTGATTAGCATGACCTCCTCTGTATTTGCCATGAGTTAAAGCCTGGGTCATTGCATGAGTACATGAGTAGTGACTGGATGATTAGAGTGCTACAAGGAGAGTGCATGGTGATTTAATAAGTGCTTGGGTTTGGCGCAGTGATCGGATAAGCACATAGGATTGGCTTTGTGATTGCAGGACTGCATAGGTAGTACCAGGGAGATTACTGGACTGCATAGGTAGTCCTCAAGGTATTGCATGTGTCAGTGACTGTGTCATTGCATGAGTAGATGGGTACTGAGTGGATAATTAGAGTACTGCAAGGAGAGTGTGTAGTGCATTTATAAGTGCTTGAGTATTGGAGGAGTGTTTGGATTAGTACATGCTAGTGGCTGGGTGATTGGAAGAGTGCACAGGGAGTGACAGTGTGATTGCGGGACTGCATGGGTACTACCTGGGGAATTAAAGGAGCAAATGAGAAGTGTGTAAGTGGGTACAGGACTGTATGGGTAGGGCATTTGGGATTGTAACAGTGATCAGTTAGTGCCTGGATCATTGCATGAGTACATGGCTACTGACTGAAAGATTAGAACACTGCAAGGAGAGTGCCTGAGTGAATTTATAAGTGTTTTAGTATTGGCGGAGTGTTTGGATTAGTACATGTAGTGGCTGGGTGACTGGAGGACTGCACTGGGAGTGACTGGGTCATTGCTGGACTGCATGGGTAGTACTAGGGGAATTGAAGAAGCGAATGAGAAATGTGTAGGTGGTTAGAGGACTGCATGGGTAGTACAGAGGGATTGTAGCAGTGCATGTGTTAGTGCCTGGGTCATTGCATGACTACATGGGTAGTGACTGGATGGTTAGAGCACTGCGAGGAGATTGCATGGTGAATTTATAAATGCTTGGGTTTTGGCGCAGTGAATGGTGAGAACAAAGGACTGGCTGGGTTATTGGAGGACTACGTATATAGTACCAGGGAGATTACTGGACTGCATAGGTAGTCCTCAATGGATTGCAGCAGTGCATGTGTTAGGGACTGGGTCATTGCATGAGTACATTGGTAGTGACTGGATGATTAGAGTGCCGCAGGGACGGTGCATGGTGATTTTATAACTGCTTGGGTTTTGGCGGAGTGATTGGATAAGTACATAGTGCTGGCTGGGTGATTGGAGGAGCGCATAGGTAGTGACAGAGGGATTTTTGGAGTGCATGGATACTCAGTGGTGTGTAGGTGGTTAGAGGTCTGCGTGGGAAGTGCTTAGGGGATTGGAAGCAGTGCATGTATTAGTGCCTGGGCCATTCCATGAGTACATGGGTACTGACTGGAAGATTAGAGTACTGCAAGGAGAGTGCATGGTGAATTTATAAGTGCTTGGGTTTTTGTGGAGTGATTGGATAAGTACATGGTGCTGGCTGGGTGAATGAATTAGTGCATGGGTACTGAAAGGGCGATGGCAGGACAGCATGGGTAGTGCTCAGAGTATTGTAGCAGTGCATGAGTTAGTGCATGGGTCATTGCATGAGTGCACGGGTACTGACTGGATGATTAGAGTACTGCAAGGAGAGTGCATGGTGAATTTTATAAGTGCTTGGGTTTTGGCAGAGTGATTGGATAAGTACACATGCCACATCAGTCCCACCCCCTCCCTTCACCACTGTGCAAACGCGCCCCCTGGAATGTTTTAAGTTGGGGATTAATTCCCCTTGAATCCTTAGGGTCCCTGGGGTCCAACTAGCCCACCAGGAACCTCCAGTAATCTCCACAGAGCTGCCTTGCAGGGAGGTGTAAAAAGGGGACTAGCCTTGAACTACCTTTCTGCAAGGCAGCCCTGTGGCGCATACTGGAGGTACCTAGTGGGCTAGTTGGCCCCCAGGGACCCCCAGTATTGAAGGGGAATTAATTCCCCAACTTAAAACGTTTCACAGGGCGCATTTGCAAAGTGTTTCTGCGAGGGGCTGGGGCCTTAGGCACAATGCTGTTTATATTTTTATTTTGTTAGAAGGGAACTGTGTGGCCCCCCTTCTTTTTCCTTGTTTCTGGCCCTGGGGAACCCATCACCCAGGGCCTGACACCCTTAAAAAAATATATATATCAGAATGGGAAGGGGCCACGTGGGCCCCCCTTCCGTGGTCAATTCTGTCCCTGGAGACCCCGTACCCCGGGGCATGGACACATATATATTTTTTTTAGTGAGGGGGCTGTGTGACCCCCCCTCCTGAGGCCTCTATTGTCCCTGGGGACCCCTTCCCCTTAGGCCGGAATTTCTGTTTCACATTTTTTGGGGGGAGGGGGGCCACATGCCCCCGCTCCCGGGCTACTTCTTGCTCCGGGGATCCTATCCCCCGGGGCTGGTCCTATCTGTGGGGATCATGGTGGGAGCCCCAATGCCCCCACGGTCCTGCTGGATCCCATCGTCCTGCAGGAGCCGACATTGCTTTTCCACACGGGGAGTTGCTGATATGCAGCTCCCCGTGTGGAAAAGCAATCTGCTTTGGATTTTGGAAGAGAGAGCAGATTTCGCTGCTCTCACTTCCAAAATCCAAAGCAGTGTTTGCTATAACAGGGCGGGAACCGCACGGCTCCCACCCTGCCATAGCAACCAGCAGTGTCCCAGGAGTGGGCACCACGGAACTCTGCAGGAGCCGGCCTTGGTGGGTAGCGATCTCCAGGGCCATCGAGGCCTCCTCCCTTCATGAAAACAGCCCCGGGGAGATGGTGGTCATTTTACATTTTTAGGGCCCTGGGACGGTGGTGGTCCCCGGGACTTGTAGGGACCGCCACATAATTTATAAAACTTGAAGCCCCGGGGGGGTGGCGGTCGCTGGGGCTGCAGGGGGGGCTGTGTGTCCCCATCAATATTTCAAAAAAGCCCGATGGGGCAGTCCCCAGGGCTTTGCGGGGCCTTGGAGGCCCCCCTACAAATAAAAAAAGCCACGGGGTGGCGGTCCCCGGGGCTGCTGGAGGGCCGCGTGCCCTTGCGCACATTAAAAAGATAGCCCTGGGGAGGTGGCGGTCACCGGGGTTGCGCTAATATTTAATGTCTATGCCCCCGGGACCTGGCCCACCCGGGGGCCTCAATTAAATGTGGCGCGGGAGCCCACGCTTCATTAAAAAAAATAATGGCGGCAGGATTCGCGACCCCAGGGCGAATTACCCCAAATTCTTTATTAAAACATGCTTTTCTGGGCCCGGGGGGTCCTTGTGGACCCCCTGAGCAGGCCTTCGTGACCACGGTGTTTCTACCCTGCTCCCTTTTCTTGTTTTAAACATTTTTTTCACTGTTTTCTTGTGACTCGGTTTTACTGAGTCACTAGATGGCTGCCAACCCTTCCTGGTTTGGAGTGTTGGCAGCCAATCACAGTGAAGCTCATGCTCGTGAGGGATTGCAACGCCACCACGTCCGTAGATATTGAAACATTTTCTTTTTCAAATTTCTCAGGAACTACTAAACGGATTTATACCACTTAAACAAAAGGTCTCTTTCTGAACCAAGGGCTACCTTTTCGCCAATTGTGGTGTACTTCTGTTCAGCAGTTCAGGCTGTAGCTGTGTCTAATGTTTCCTATGGAAAATTACATGGGGAAAACATGTTTTAAGACCCCCTTTTTCCTAAGACCCCGCTTGTTGAATCACCCTGAAACTTTCAAGGCACAAGCTGACAGGAGCAGACCACTAGTTTTGAAAATGTTGCGAAGATTCGTCAACCGGCGCCAAAGATATTGAGAAAACAAAAAACACCATTCCTATGGAAACTAGGTCCTAACTATAACTACTATACACATATATATATAGAGAGTTTGCCATGGTAGCCCAAGGAAGATTAGAGGCCCAAGGGAAAGGCAATGCCAACGCTCAAAGAGGACGTGGTCGAGGAGGGAGAGGCGCCGCAAGAACAAAATTCGGCGCAATGGACAAGAGCAACATTTCGAGCCCAGTGGGATCAAGAACGAGGGGCCAACAGAAGGCAAAATGATGGAGACAATGACAGTGATCAATTTATCCGAGCGAGAGCTGAGTGGAGTTGAAAAAGAGGTACTGTCCTTGGGTCTTTCCTTTTGCCCCTCATCCACCTTTGATTATGCTAAAAGTAGAGTTGATCTGTTCCACTTTACCCGCAAATTAAGACTAAGAAAATGGTTTAGCACCAAAGTATCTAATGAGAAGGGGGGCTGTGACAAAGAACTAAGTAACATTGCAGTAGACGATTTGGATTTTCTCAAAATGATGTATGAACTGGGTGACAACAGGAACCCAGTTATCAACCCGATTTTAGAATTTATCTCTGATGACACTGACATTGATAAGAGTGTAAGAAGTGGTTTTAGACCAAAATCGGTATTTCTTCCCCAGATAATTAATGACTCTATTGATGTATTCGAAAGAGGTGTCATCAGTGAATTTGAGAAACTATCCAAAAGCATGAATTGTGGTAGAAAGAATCTTACTAGAATACAATTTGATGCAATTGACCGATTGAGCAAAGACAGCAGCATTGTTATCAAGAAATCTGATAAAGGTGGGAATATTGTCATTATGCCATTACAAATGTATATTGATGAAGGTCTTGCCCAACTTAATGACAGGCTCAAGTATGAAAAAAGCTACAGAGTGGTGTATAAGACATGTTGTGAAAAATACCAAAACCAATTGATTGATTGGCATGACAAAGGGTTGATCTAGAAAGAGGAATTGAAGTTTTTACAGTGCAAAAATCCTAAGTTACCAGCGCTGTACCTACTACCCAAAGTGCACAAGTGTCTTACCAAACCCCCGGGTAGACCCATCGTATCATCCAGGGGTAGTTGTTGGGAGAACACTTCACGATACGTGGACTTCTTCCTTCAACCACTCGTACAAAACCTTCCATCATACCTTAAAGATTCAGGTGATTTCCTCAGAAGAATTAATGGCATCAAATGGGCACCAGGGTGGCAACTGGTGACTTTAGACGTAAACAGTCTTTACACCTGCATCCCTCATCACTTAGGGATACAGGCTTGTAGACACTTTCTGAGAGAGAGATCCATTTCATACCTGATGCACACTGAAATGATTTTGGACATGGCATTATCATGCCTTACCCAAAATTATTTCATTTTCAATGGAGAGATCTATCATCAACTCCTCGGGACCGCGATGGGATCCTGCTTTGCTCCCAGCTTTGCTGGACTATATTTGGGCTGGTGGGAAGAACAGGTGGTCCAACAATCCCATGATTTTCAAACTAAAGTCATAACCTGGCTTAGATATATTGACGATATTTTCGTCATTTGGAATGTTACTAGAGAAGAAGCTCTAGACTTTGTTGAAATGCTCAACACCAATGAATTCAACCTTTCCTTCACGTGCCATGCCAACAGTCAGGAGATAGATTTTCTTGACCTTAAAATCAAGGTGATTGATAATGCACTTACTACTGTTTTGTTCAGGAAGGAGGCTGCAGGGAACAGTCTCCTTCATGCTCAAAGCTGTCACCCCAAAAACTTGGTCAACTCAATACCGCTAGGTGAATTTCTCAGGGCTAAAAGAAATTGCTCTAATGAAGATGACTTCACCAAGGAAGTTAAGACCATGACAGACAGATTCAAGGCCAGGGGATACAGCGAGAAATGCATAAGGTCAGCTATTGCTAAAGTTAAGACAATAGAGAGAGAAAACACTCTTCAAGATAAGAGAGTGACGGACGACAAGGTCACCAATACCACCAGATTCATCACTGACTATCATGGTCAGACCAGAGAGGTGAGAAAAGCCTTCGATAAATATTGGAATGTCCTCAAATTGGACAAAGACCTTGCCACAGGTATCAGTTCCCACCCACAGATCACTTTTAGGAGAGCCAAATCTCTCAAAGACATGGTCTGCACCAGTACCATTCCTGGGAAAATCACACGCAATCCTGTAAAAGGATTTTTTGTCTGTGGTAAATGCAAGGCCTGGAGACACAGTTCTAGCACCAAATCTATCAAACTTTCTAGAACATTGGAGGCTTTTAAAATCATGTCACACACCTCTTGCCACACTGATTATGCTGTCTATGCCCTCACATGCCCATGTAAACTCAATTACATCGGCAGCACGAAACTTCAAGCCAAAGATAGGGTATTACAGCACATGAGGGCAATCACGAAAAAAGACAAGAGTTACCCCATAGCCAGACATTTTGAGGAACATCACAAGAGTAATGCCAATCTGTTGTCCTTTTGTGTCTTGGTGTCAGTCCCTCAACGAGAGAGGGGAGGTGACAGACTCCAAGAATTACGCAGACTTGAGTCAAGATTAATTATTAAATACCATACAATGCAGCCAGGCGGACACAACTTGGATGAAGAGTTAGAAGTGCACCTGGGTTAAACTGCTTTATTTGTGTCTGCAACATGGTATCACATTATGTCCATCAAGCTTTTTAGATTTTATAGTATGTGAGATGTTTGTCGTTTGTGTAATTGACTGATATACACTTGTTTTTGATTTTCCATTGGATCACATTATTTTGTTTTTTATTTTACCAGATCTCTGAAAGGATGCACAAGAGAATTCACTGCACCAGCTTCTAATTTTTCGACACGTATGGCAGTTGAGCACGTATGAATTGGGACATTGGCGGTTTATCACCCTGTTGCGACGACTATGCCTGATTAAGTATGCTTCTTGATCAAGCCCACTGGGGCTAAACTCTGAGAACTGATACTTTGTGCCCACTGGGGCGTGTTTGTTTTTTACTTAAGAATCCACACTGGTGGATTTTATTTAATTTCATCATTGTTTGGCATCAGCACGGGGCAGCCCACTTGGGCATTATTTTTAACCGTCAAGCTTTTTTCAAGGCACACCGCCTGTTTGGTTCCAGGCCAAATCGCTTTTCAAGCTGGTCTATTTCTTTAATGTTGGGATGTATTGTTTGACATTTATGGCAAAATGTGCAACATTTGATCACTGCCTTTCATTCGTGTCTATATTCATTTGTTTGATATTTATTTTGTAAATCTCAAATGTGCAAGGTAGCTCATTCCAGCATACCTGGGAGTCTGTTTATTATGTTTACACACATGTGACCGTATTTAAAGCACCAGCACACTGACACTCACGCTCGTGACCAAGAGAAAGTTTTTCTCGAAACGCGTCGAGTGGAGCTGAAATAAAAGCTCGTAATTCTGCACGAAGTTGGCCTGGACATTCCATTCATTTATCTTAATTGTGGATTCAAGTTTGAAAAAAAAAAAAAATATATATATATATATATATATATATATTCACTGAAAAAACCATAGGTTATAGACCATATATAGTTAGGAACTAGCATTTACAAAACCTTGAAAATTCACTGAAAAAACCATAGGTTATAGACCATATATAGTTAGGAATTAGCATTTACAAAACCTTATTTTACTCACACAAAACCATTGAAATTCCATATATAGTTAGTTGCACTAACTATATATCGCGCACCCGCAATCCACTGCTGATGATGTCACATATTACATCATTCATGACATGGTCAGTGACATCACTGATGACATCACTGATGACATCTCAAATGACATCACTGATGACATCACTGATGACATCTCAAATGACATCATCTAGTGTCTGTGTGTTTTTCTAAAGTTTAAATATGTTTTACATATTGAAGAATGAGTGGATGTATGGAAGACTGAGTGTGTGTGTGGCTGGCTGGGAGGTGTGTGACTCTGTGCATATCAATGTGTACTTGTATCAGTGATTGTATAAGAGAGTAAGTATGTGTTAGTATATGTGTGAAAAAGTATGGTGTTCTGTGTTTAACTGTATAGATGAGGAAATCGAAGTGTGATTGATTCTTCACAGGACTGACTAGGTGTATGAGTGCATATGATAGTGTTGTAATAATGAGTGACTGTATGTATGAGTGATTGTATGGGTGAATGAGTGAATGTGTGTGTAGACGTAGGAATCAGTGAGTGCGTATGTAGTAACTGGTATTGGTGTGTCATGATGTCATCAGTGATGTCATTTGAGATGTCATCAGTGATGTCATTTGAGGTGTCATCAGTGATGTCATCAGTGATGTCACTGAAGTATGGTGTTCTGTGTTTAACTGTATAGATGAGGAAATGGAAGTGTGATTGATTCTTTACAGGACTGACTAGGTGTGTGAGTAACTCCATGGATGAGTGGCAGTGTGTGAGTGTCTGCATAGGTGTATGAGTGCATATGATAGTGTTGTAATAATGAGTGACTGTATGTATGAGTGATTGTATGGGTGAATGAGTGAATGTGTGTGTAGACGTAGGAATCAGTGAGTGCGTATGTAGTAACTGGTATTGGTGTGTCATGATGTCATCAGTGATGTCATTTGAGATGTCATCAGTGATGTCATCAGTGATGTCATTTGAGATGTCATCAGTGATGTCATCAGTGATGTCACTGACCATGTCATGAATGATGTAATATGTGACATCATCAGCAGTGGATTGCGGGTGCGCGATATATAGTTAGTGCAACTAACTATATATAGAATTTCAATGGTTTTGTGTGAGTAAAATAAGGTTTTGTAAATGCTAATTCCTAACTATATATGGTCTATAACCTATGGTTTTTTCAGTGAATTTTCAAGGTTTTGTAAATGCTAATTCCTAACTATATATCGTCTATAACCTATGGTTGTTTCAGTGAATTTCATTGGTTTTTTAACAGCTAATATCTGTAGCTGTAAAATGTATTCTTCTTTAAATCCAAAAATATATTTTATATGTTTATGAATAATTTTTTTTTTAAATATTTTTTTTTCTTCGTTCCCGCTTCGCGAATCGGGAAGCTTCCCGTTAGCTGACCTTGATGCCGCGAAATAGACCGCGAGCCGGTAAACGTTTCTTTACCGCAACTGCCGCGTTAGAAAACAACATCGTGACGCCTCCCGTCCGCATGACGTTTCACGTTGTCGCGTGATACGTCATATGACGTGCTACGTTAGCGAACTGGTACGCGAAGCGAGTCGCAAAGCGCAGGTTTCTAGAAGCAAACCGGGAGGCCCTGCAAAGCGCTTAACGTAAACACAGCAGGTCATGTGACTTGGTAATAACACTTTTCATTGGTTCATTTCACTTTTGGTTTCCTAATGATGTAAGACTAGGTCATATAATCTAAAATGAACACTTTTCATTGGTTGAGAACTCTTGTTTTTCCCAAATGATGAAAATCCCTCCTTCTTTCCTCACTCTGACTTTCATCATTGTGAGAGAAAGACCCTTTGTGATCACTGAGCAATGGCTTCTTTAGTAGCTTCAGCTGGTGCTTCCCCACCACCTCCACCACCTCCAAGGAAGAGTGGACCACCTGCTCAAGTTATACTTCAGCAAGAAGAGGAAGAAGAGGAACAGGACGACGAGCACGAAGAGAGGCAGTTTTTGCCTGAGGAGCCCAGGACGTCTCACCGGAAAGGAAACTTCATTTGGCAATTTTTTTAAATTCCCAAAGGTCAGAAAAAAGTAAATGCAAGATACGTAACTTGCCTTATATGTCAAGATAGACTGTCCAGAGGAACCGAGAAAAAATACAGTTTCGGAAACTACACAATGCATCGCCATATGACTAGGTGGCATCCTAACAACTACAGTGCTGCACAGTTTCGGAACGACCTAGATAATCTCCCTATTATGGCCAGAAGATCTGTTGTACCGGAAGTAACGGGACCAGAGGGCAGGGAGATGGTGCCAAATATACAAATGAGATTTGGTGAAGTAAAACACATCTGCGTATTTTGCGATGGATTCATTTGCTACGGAGAAAGAAGCATCACTCTGATCAACAGAGCTATTGACTATCATATGCAAGTTTGTACGAAACGCCCAAAATAATAAATACTTTTTTTTGTTTTGTTGCTCCTGTTGAGCCCTTTACAATGAATCGTTTTCATTGCCCCCTCCAAGAAAAACCCAAAAAAATATAAAACTGTTCAGAAAAATTCAAAAAAAGTAAAAAAATGTTCCGAAAAATAATAAAAAAAATATAAAACAACAAAAACAATAAAAAAAAAAGTTCTTTTCAGAACTACCTCCCCGTTATTAAAAAATTGGTACAATATTTGGAACTGTGCCAACCTCTATTTCTCTTAGTTCGCTTCCCAGTTCGCTCGCCGGTACGCGAACCGGAAGCGAACCAAAAACAGTAAGTATAAGGGAAGGAAACAGACACTTATGTTAAAAGAAAGACAGCTATAGGGGAGTAAACTAGAGATACTATTACCCGTAATCCACTGCTGACGATGTCACATATTACATCATTCATGACATGCTCAGTGACATCATCAGCAGAGGATTGCGGGTTTTTTGGCAACGTGCCTTATCCACGGTTTAATAACGCTGCCTTTTGCTTTATATAAGTTTTCAAATTGTATGAAATATATACCAATAGGTCGTTATGAACCTTTAGGTAGTGCTTTTCTTCATGAGGTCTGGTCGCTTCCATACACATACAGATGTTTCAAAGATGATCAAGAAGTTTATCTGAATGGAGAGGAATGCACTGAGACGCCAGATCATTCACTAATGTGTAGGCACATACAGTTACACGGTTCATGCAACAAACACCGACCAAATATGGCTTGCGTGTTGCAAGGCACGCCAGTTCCTGCTATCATCCCCACGTTCAAGTTGTTGGAAAATGGTAGTTATTTGATGCTCAATAATGAAGATTGTTCTGGGTTAATTAAAAGTATTCCTTTTATCGTATCAGTAAGTGAACGGGTTATTTGCTGCAGAAATGTTCTATTTCCTCCCACACATGAACATAGGGAGTTTTCAATCTCGCCACAAATACCAACCTTGGGAGCAGATTTCAACGGCATGGCAAGAATAAGAGCTCTTTTGTCTCAGAGAGAGGTGGCCTTGAGTTCGGCCCGTGAAACTTTCGTGCTTCACATAGCGAACACCCGTACAGAGGTGCAGACCCTTTTCAATTCAGATTTGCCTTTCCATTTCAGCAAGATGGTTCGGACTATCTTTAACGCATCCTCCACAAAGGCCCTGGCGCACTTTTTTAAAGTTGTTACCAGTGGTCTCGTGACTTCATTTGAGAAAATCTTTGGAGTCATCCCTGCTTTCTTTCATTCTATTTTTTCCACTCTGCTTCGAGAATTGCCATTTTTACTTGCATTACCAGCGGACGCTCTTGTGCTTTTTTACATTTTTAAATATGGATGTCCCTCCTATGCAACCTCCCGCCCTGCAGCTGCTGACACTGTTCCGCAATCGCATGCTAGAATATTATGGCACAATGCTGTTGGCGATATTAAGCACAGCATATGGATTATCTTTTCGATTCTCCTACTTCACCTGTGTCCAGCCTGTATTTCACTGCCTGACCTGTGATTTCGATTGGGCCATTGATTTGTGTCTCTGCGGACCGGTTTCTCCTGACGTCGACTTTAATCAGCTGATGACTCCTATCATTACTCACGAGTTGGTTTGTCCTGGCGAAAGGATTATGGCTGTGGCATTGATGCATGGACTAATTGGTCCCTGGAATTTACTGGCGGCAACACAGTCTTTCTTGGAACAGAGCTTTCTTGAAAACCCACCGAGCTGTCCTCTGATGGTGATAGAGGATCCGGTGCTGGGAGAGCACGTATGTTCTTTTCCGCTTTTAAATTGGATGGCTGAACTGTTTTCGGATGAAGACGGTGACTTCCTATTGGAGGCTGTTGCAGCTTATTTTGCATACACAGTTATGTCATAGACCTTTTTCATGTTTGATATGCTGAGTACTAGCATTTCATTGACAATTCATTGACTTATTTGTCAAGTTTTTATTATTTACCTTGCCTATTGGCTTAAGACTCGATAAAGTACTTGGCTGTTTTATTTTTCTTTAGCATTAAATTTTCCTAGTTTTTAATGCTTTACCTTGCGGACCGTCCACATATAAACTTGCAATCTGCTCTCATGAGATGGCACTTCTATTATCTTATTCAGTTCGTTTCCGGATCATGGGGAGGTGTCATCTAGGTCCTGGATATCTTTACACCGTGTTAAGTTAGCATGGGCTCATTACCGGTTTAAACGCCATTTTTCCTTTTTTGCAACTTCTGCACACGACACTTAGTTGTTGCTTTAGCTTTCAACCTAGTAGTTCATCGTGGTTTACATGAGAATAATATGTTATTGCTCTACTATCTGCTTTGCTTGTTAAACTATATCTGTACAGCGAGTGCTAAAGTTTCAAGAACAACACGATACAGAATTGTTATGAGGTCTGATCTCCACGACTTCATACTCATAACATAAGTGCAACTTCTGCCAATTCTGGGCATGAGGCAGGTTTTATATTGCTTTGCCGAACACACATACACAACACTTGATGCGGTTCACATGAAGAGAGAGCTGGTGTATGCTGATGTGATTCCTTCAAATCTAAGACACTAAAGTATGGGCACGCCCTAAACCAACACAAAGAGACCTTCTTAGCAAATAATATAATATGTGTATTAGGGAGGGTGAGATATAAGCAGCCGCGGGCCGTGGAGGGAGTTACGGTGAGGCAGGGAGGCGGGGAGGGGGAGAAGCAGGGTGGAGCCCTCTCCACCCTGCCCCTCCCCCTCCCCGCCTCCCTGCCCCACCGTAACTCCCTCCACGGCCCGCGGCTGCTTATAAGTGTTGCTAACTCTTATTCATTTACAGCATGTTAACATACTATCACCATTCGCTTTTTATGTACTAGTAACTATGCTGGTAGTTTTGCTACTGATAATATGTGTACTTGTATTATCTAAGATACTACGCCTGAGAAGACGGCATTAGTAAATAAACATTTCAAATACACATGTGTTCTTCTTAACTCCATGTTCTGGTTTCTAAGAAATATATAACGACCGACTGTTCATGAGTTCCACGTATCCTGAGGTACTATAAGTTCATATTCTGGATTGTCTAAACATTGAGAGTTTGTTATATCCAATGTGACACTGTACCTAGCTTGCTAAGGGGTTTTTGATTACTAAGGTGAGTTTTGGGACACCCTAATTCGCCGAGGTTCCAATCCTCTGTCCACAGTTCTGTGTGAGAACAGAAACCCTGCGACAGGGGCACCCCCGACCCTTGCTGGAGCTTCATCACACTTGCGATACAACTCCAGCAATGCGCCACCTTTACGGCACAGATACATCACGCATCTGTGCTGTTTTTGCCCCATGATGCGCCACATTGTAAATGCAGCACACCATAGGTGACGGAACAGCGGCACAGAATGACTAACACATCCCTGGTGATGCGCCAGTCATCATAAATCTATCCCTATGCTTCTTATCTTGTTCGAGATGAACCGCCATATGTATCATCAAAGTTTTTTGCATTTCCTAAATAGCAAACTTTAAGGAATAAATAGCGATTCTTTACCATTCCTAGTTTGCGATGAGCTATTTGCTAATTACAAATTACCCATTCATTTCCTTCATTTCCATAGGGCGGTTGGACTCACTTTTAGCTCGAACGGCTGAATGGATTTCCACGAAACTTGGCAAAATTGTAGGGACTGGTAGCCCGATGTGCCTTTGCTATGTCTCAAGATATATGCTCCAGTGGTTTTTACGAAAATTAACTTTGAAAAATATATATTGGGCTACATTGGCCTATATATATGTTGGAGCCCAAATGTAGCCCAATGTAGCCCAATGAAGCCCAATGTAGCCCAATGTAGCCCAAAGATGGCCGCCAGAGACGAAAAAAAACAAATGTAGCCCAAATATCAGCCAGATGTAGCCCAACTATATCCCAGTGACAGAATGACCAATCAGCTTCGCAAACCTCCGTTACGCGAAGCGGAGCGCTGTTACAGATATATATCTTTTTTTGAACGTTAATTTCTCAAAATCCACTGGAGCACATATATTGAGACCTAGCAAAGGCACATCGGGCTACCAGTCCCTAATATTTTACCAAGTTTCGTGCAAATCCATTCAGCCGTTCGATTATTATTATTATTTTTTTTTTTTGCCCCGCGGGGCCCTTTTAAAACCTCCACATCAAACCTAGGGGGTCAGCGAGGATCTACTATTCCCCCTTATGGTCATTTGCCCCTTCGCTTTCGCCTCCTCTTGTCTCTCGATCCTACCGAGAGACAAGATGGCGGCCGCTACGGACTGTTTGGAATGTTGACAGACGCCGGAGAACCAATCAGCTTCGCTTCACAAAGCTCCGTTGCGCGAAAAGTACGCGTCCTGGAGCGCTGCCCAGAGCGCGCTTACAGATATATATCTTTTTTTAAACGTTAATTTCTCAAAATCCACTGTAGCACATATATTGAGACCTACAAAAGGCACATCGGGCTACCAGTCCCTACAATTTTGCCAAGTTTCGTGCAAATCCATTCAGCCGTTCGGGCTAAAAGTGAGGCCAACCGCCCTATGGAAAACTCAATGTTAAAAACACGTTTTGGGACCCCCCTTTTTTCTCGGCCCCCCTTGACGAACCCCCCCCAAATTTTCAAGGGCTGCTCAGAAACAAAATGTGCAATTTTCCTGAAAATTTCAGCCAATTCCGTCCACAAACGCCAAAGTTATTAGACATAGAATTTTCAAAAATCCCATAGAGAAAAAATCCTAACTATATATACCTACTGGCGACCGCCAGTAGGTAATATATATATATTCACTGAAAAAACCATAGGTTTCACACCAGTTATAGTTAGGAATTAGCATTTTAAAAACCTATTAAATTCACTGAAAAAAACATAGGTTTCACACCAGTTATAGTTAGCTGGAAATTTTACTCGCATAAAACCAATGAAATTCCCACGTTATAGTTAGTTGGACTCACTATAACTTGCGCGTGCAATGCACTGTTGATGACGTCACATATTACATCACTCATGACATGGTCAGTGACATCACTCATGACATCACTCGCGCGTACCGGGCGCTCCCCCCGCGTAAATCGAAAAAAAAAATCATTTTTTTATTTTGGCCCGCGGGGCCCTTTTATGGCCCCCACATCAAACCTAGGGGGTCAGGGGGGGGTCTACCCTGCCCCCTTTTGGTTATTTCCCCCTTTGTTTTTGCCACCTCTTGTGTCTCGATCCTACCGAGACACAAGATGGCGGCCACTCCGGACTGTTTGGAATGTTGACAGACACCCGAGAGCCAATCAGCTTTCCGCTCGCGTACTCGCGTAGCGCGCCGGGTGCGCTCCCCGGTGCGCGTACGGGGGCGCGCTTAAAGATATATATATATTTTTTGGAACCTAAATTACTCAAAATCCACTGGAGCACATATCTTGAGACATAGCAAAGGCACATCGGGCTACCAGTCCCTACAATTTTGCCAAGTTTGGTGGAAATCCATTCAGCCGTTCGGGCTAAAAGTGAGTCCAACCGCCCTATGGAAATTAACATGGGGAAAACACGTTTGGGACCCCCCCTTTTATCTCGGCCCCCGCTTGACGAATCCCCCCCAAACTTTCAGGGAATATATATATATATATATATATATATATATATATATATATATATATATATATATATATAAATATATATATATTACGTACTGGCGATAGCCAGTAGGTATATATAGTTAGGACCTAGCGCCGGTTGAGGAATTTGCCTGTAATTTTCCAAAATTTTGGCCAGCTCCGCTGCGCTTCTTCCCTGAAAGGTTCGGGGAGATTCGTGAAGTGGGGGCTGAGAAAAAAAGGGGGTCCTAAAACGTGTTTTCCCCGTGTTAATTTCCATAGGATGTTCTGACAAGGCTACAGGCCGAACTGCTGAACGGAATTACACCAAACTTGGCAAAATAGTAGGGACTGGTAGGCAGAAGTACCTATGCTATATTTGGCGCAAATTGTTCCAGTGGTTTTCATGAAAATTAACTTCAAAAACACATATATATCTGGGCGGAGCCTAACCACACATCTAAATCGTGAGATCTGATTGGCTGTCAGCACTTCATCCAAGAAGTGTTGGCAGCCATATTGGGACCAATATACATGATAGCACCTCATTAAAAAGCATTGTAGTTAATAGAGGGTTTTAGGACTTTAGTTAAATTATAAATCATTTGTTGATGGTACCATACTCATTTTAGGAATTGTGGTGTGTTCTAAGGTGATTTTACCATGTGAAAAAGCCTTCTGCTGGGATATCATGAATCATGTTTGAAAAAAAACTATTATCTCATGCTTTTCCCACAGTGGTTTGGAAGGGGATCTATAAGCTAAACTGAAAGCATATTTTCTGTAAATTCACATTATCTTTCTCAGTCATGTGAGAATGAAGTCTGACATTCTCAGTAAAACAAGTACATCCAACAAGGACAGAGACTGTCAGTTGATTCCTTTGTGTTCTACTGCAGCCTCCTAGAGTGTTCTAAAGAACAACTAGAGTGCTAACAGTCCTACTTATTACAAAGGTATGGCACACCTGAAGCCATCTTGATTGGAATAAAGTGGTAACTCTTAAAACATTTAATTTAAAAAGGAACAAAATGAGGGGGTATATTTTGCCATAGAAAGTATGATTAGTGCTGCAGAAAGAAAAATGGCTTACTGGGAGGCCATTGTCTGCATGTAGGCTGCATTGCAGGCTGCATGGAGAAAGGGCAGAGTGTGCATGCTTTTTTGGGTGGCCCCACAGGGCCGACCAAACAGTCATTGCACCCTCAGGACCGAGCACACCACTCATTCCCTCCTCAAAGAGCAGCCCTGACCTTCTGCCCGCCCACCCACAACCACAACCCTGTCAATGTGGCAGCCATCTTGTCTATACAAATTGAACATATCTTCATATTAATAACTGGGTTAATCCTCAAGTGCTATGGAAATTCAAATCCAACATAACAAGTGGAATTTCAGCCCCACTAAGGTATTCCACCCAGCCTCAGTCGGTGGAAATCTCCATCAATAGGATGATCAAGTAAGTTCCTTATCAATTATAACAACTTTCTCAAATAAATGTAGGCATTTCGATTAAGCGTAACTAATCTTTAATCTTAGTCAGCAGAGCCGAATATCAGTAATAAGAGACTGTGTCAAGCACTCCCTTCACATAAAGTGTAACAGTAAATCATGTGAACCTCCCCAATAATCAAAGTCAAGGCTGGGTGTTCCAAGTTGCATGCCATACTACAGGTTTTGTCTTTGCTGAATAGGATTAAGAAGCAGTTATACATGACTGGAATGCCTAAACTTATTGATTATTTAATTTTAGCATGTTGATATAAATTTGAGGAATACTACATATTAATGTTTTCATTATAGTGATGTAAGTACCCGGATACTTATTTGACCATCATACTGATGGTTGTATCCACTGACTGAGGTTGAGCATGGAAAGTCGCCTGTAATGCTACAGCAGTTGTTTTTGTTGACTAGGAATACTGAGCGGTTTGCACATGTTTGGAATGCGTAGGCAGATTGCTTATTAAACTTGACCATTTAGATATAAATGTCAAGAATACTGTTATACTTGACTTTTTCAGCGGGTTTACTCCCAGACTTTTTGCTTTTTGACCTCCTGTTTTTGACCTTGTTTTTGTTTGTTTTAGGACTCTGGGGACTTTACCTCTGCTATTCAGTGCTAAAGTGCATATGCTCTCCATGTAAAGTGTGTTCATGGATTGGTGGTTACATGATTGGCTTGTTTGATGTACTACTAAGACCCTAGTTATGTGCACATTTGTGCCCAGGTCCCGTAAATCAAATGCTGATATTGGGTCTGCAGCACTGGTTTTGCCACTCACACAGGCAGCCTTTCAAAGGTTTCACAGACTTGCCACTGCAATGTCTGCACATAATTGTTACTGCCATAGCGACCTGGAGAGTGCACCCACTTGCCAGGCCCAAACCTTTTTAATAAATAATTGTATTACACAAAACTGAACATTAACAATTATTAATGTTATTAAACAAAAAAAAATATTTTTTACATTTTAATAAACCTACAAAACTTTAAATATTTAATGGGTGCATTCAATTAATACAGTATTTTGTCTAGTGTTTTTAATATAATTTTCCGTTTCTCCCAGTGGATTAATTGTTTTCTTTCTTTTGGAAACAATTTAAGAAAGCTTGATAGTAATTTCTATAAAGATCAAATCAAAATATTTTGATCCTTTGTGTGGGGCCCCTAAAAGGAGTGGGGCCCCTAGGCTTGTGTAGTAATCCGAAACTGGGCTCCCACCAAGGTGTGGTTGGAGAGCCAGCCGAGAGTTCCCCATCCCTTTAAAAAGGTATGGGTGGGTATCAGAGCCCCCCCAACTAAATAAAATGAACAATAAATGAGTGGCAGGAGCCAATCATTTGATATTCACAGCTCCAGATAAGGAGCACCACTTTATGCCCAGCAAGAACTTTTTGTTTATATTTTAGGATCATGATAGTGCCTGTAACGGCAGACTAAGACATTGATTTATTTTTAAATAAGGTGTCTTTTAAAAATGTAATATTCACTTTTATTAAACATTCCAATGTGTCAATTCATAGAATTTACATTTGATTTTAATTATTAATAACTTTTTGACAAAGAGAATGGATATCTTTCATAAATGTTGATATGATAATTAAGCCAATAGGCCACATAATAAAGCCAATAGGCCCACTTTTTATATTTAATTGTTCGACCCTTTGACAAAGTCAGTTGGTATGCCTTGCTTAAAATGACACCCTTTTAATTTTAAACATTATTTATTGATTTTCATCCAATATATCGTACATTTCAGACTTCAAGGTTCATGGTTACAGACATGATTAAAAAATTATATATTCATCATTCTTGTCTCATATGTGCAGCAGGTGCAGAGGTATGGATTGAATTATTGATACTGCAATATCTGTTTATAAAAATCATTTCCTTCTTAGTACAGTCACATAACATATGAAGCATTACATTTGATTTTCGAGTAAATAATAGGCTGCAGTATATTATACATAGCATCCATCCCCAAGTATATTGTAGAAAAGACCAGTAGTATTTACAAGAGGGATATCAGAGAATCTTACATCATAATTTCAGAGCATTTTCATCTCAGTAGTGCTAAATTTGTTATGGAAGATGAGGGGAAGCGGAGACAATGTCAGCATTAAGATTCCGCATCCGAGAGTGTGTCAGATGCAGTCTCCACAGCTCGCGCCAAGAGAAAACTCTGGAGGGGGTCCCATATATCCTTGGGCCTAGACGCGTGTGCAAGCGTTTCAGCATAAATAGTCAGCAGTTCCTGGCAGTATGTTAGGTCATCAAGCCATTCCTTGAATTTTGGGGCACATCACCGACCCCACCTACAAGCTACTCTACGCTTCGCTATCATCAGCAATATAGTCATTTATTGTCGATATGGCTTGGGGACCTGTTCGGTATAACCTAAGAGCGCCCTAGGGGAGTCCACTCCAGTGAAACAGATGTCATCTTCTCTAGGGCTTCAAAGAACTGTACCCAATAGCCTGGGACATTCCCAGGCTAAGTGCAGAAACCCAGTTCCTCTGCTATTACAGATCTCACAGTGATCTGTTTCCTTCAATTTAAACCAAACCATTTTGGAAGGGGTGTAGTATAAGCGCTGTAAGAACTTATAATGTATAATACGTAGTCTACAGCTTGCAGAGATATGTGAAGTGCGTAGGCAGGAGTATTTCCACTGATCATCTGTTACTTCTTTCCCCAATTCCGCCTTACAGTGTGTGTGAGATGTGTTAGGGGACTCTGGTTGTTGTATGCATATATTATTATACAGTGAAGATACCAGATGCCCCGGGCTTGTGGCACTTAGCATCTTGTGTAGCGGTGCAAGGTTTGTGGACTCCTTAGGGAAGTCCAGTACAATGGATCGCATTCCCTGTCGTAGCCGTACATATAAAACGAGACCAAGGGGAGTGGGCTGTGTCTCATGGAAAAGTTGGTCAGTGGAGCGAAATGTGCCATTATGAAAGAGATCCCCCCTTTTAGTATTGTTGGTGCGTTCGCAAACTTTGAGAAAGCCCTTTTCCTGAAGTAAGGGCATATGGGGATGATAGGACAGGGGCAGCAGCGGTGAGTAAAATATTGGGGCTTCAAGAAGACCTAAAATGCAATGCAATGCATCAACCGTGCCCATGATAGTAGTGGGTGCTTTGTCGTGTGTGCGAAGGGGTGCGTGTATCATCTCATCCAGAGGGATAGGGTCCACTAGCCAGTGTTAATCCGCCACCTGTGACATGTATCTTGGGGCGTTAACCCAATAGTAGGCATAGTGAGCCTGTGCGCATGTGAAATATAGTTCAAAATCTGGGATGTTGAATCCCCCTGCGCAATAGTGTCGACCATTGTATTCGCGGCAGTTTGCCACTCCAGAACAGTCTCATCATTTCTGTGCGGAGTGCCTTGAAAATATAGCGTACCGGATTATAAGGTATATTCATGAATAAACACAAAACCTGTGGGAGCACCACCATTTTTATCAAAGAAGCTCTACCGGTGAGCGAGAAAGGTAGGGAGATCCAGTGGGTGACATTGCTGGTGAGGCGATCTATAGTCATGCCGTAATTGAGGCGTATCAATTCTTCCCTGTCACCAGAGATTTGGATCTCTAGATAGCGCAGGTCAGTATATCATCATTCCAATGGGTAGTCCAGGGGAAATCTGGTGACCGCGGGAGTTAAGGGGAATATTTGTGACTTCCCCGAGTTAATATGTACTCCGGAAAGTTTTCCAAAAGCAATGAATTCCCGCATCAGAGGATTGATATTTTTCTGAGGGTCTCTTAGATAAAGGGTAATATCATCTGTATTAAGAGAAATCAGAATTTGGCATAGATTACATTGAAGCACCTTGTCATGGTGATGTTGGCGCAGTTTGTACGCCAAGGGTTTGATCGCGAGGGCAAATAATAGGGGGGATTGCAGCATCCTTGCCGGGTGCCTCTCGAGATGGGGAATGCAGCCAATAAATGGACATTTATTAGCACCTTAGCCATGGTGCATTGATTCAGCAGCCGTATCCAGGATGTGAAAAGAGGGGGAATACCCATGCGTTGTGTTACTCCAAGGAGGTAGTCCCATTCCACTGAATTGAATGCCTTAGTGGCATCTAAAAACACTGCGGCTAGTGGCAATTCTGGAGCTACGTTTTGAAGAATTGAGAATAGTGTGCGAAGGTTGTGTGTGGTGGCTTGACCGGGGACGAAGCCTGACTGGTCAGGGAGTACAAGTTTGTCCATTAAAAGCGCTAAGCGATTAGCGGTGACCTTGGCTAACATTTTTGTGTCACAATTTATGAGCGATAGCGATCTATATGAATCGCATGAGACTGGAGATTTACCAGGCTTCAGTAGGGAAGTGATCAGTGCCTCTCTCATCGATAGGGAAGCATGCCAGGTTCCAGGGATTCTTCATATAGCTCCTTCAGAATTGGGGCCATAATGTCTATATATGTTTTATAAACTTCAGCTGGAAGGCCATCTAGACCAGGTGCCTTGCCAGACTTCAGCTGCATTACCGCCTCACGAATTTTGTCAAGTTCAAAAGGAGCACATAAAAACTCCATCTGTGTGTCTCCTAACCATCTGAGCACTACATCCCCAAGGAAGCTGTCTAGCTCAAAATTATCTTGTCATTGTGAGGTATATAGCGTGGAGTAATGTGTGGTGAATGTTTCTAGTATGTCAGCTGTATCTCGATATATCACCACCCCAGGCCCTGTAATTTGTAATACATAGTTGGAGAACCGAGGCCGCCTTATCACCTAAGCTAAAGTTTTTCTTGGCCGTTTGCCCTCTCCATATTTATGGGCCACCCAATATTTCCCCCTGAATTTTGTCTCTCGTGCTGCAGTCACAACATACTCCAACAGCTTTTCTCGAAATTCAGTTTGCGTCCGTCCCACTTCCCCTGTGGCAATGTGTGTCTCTAGCTTTATACGGTCTTTCTCCAATTTCTTCTAGGTGCCCTGTATATCTCTGAGTACCCCAAAGCTTTTGGAGATGCAAAACCCTCTAACCGTGACCTTAAAGGCCTCCCAGATTGTTTACACATTATGCACGGATCCCTTATTTCTCTGAAAGAAATCTTGGATTTCCTCACCTAGCTCGCTATGAAATGCAGCATCTAAGAATGCCGTAGGCTGCAGTCTCCAACTGCATCTGGGCACGTCATATCCTGGTGGTGTAAGTGTGAGTTTCACAGGTGAATGATTAGAGAAGGTCCTAGCTAGATGTGTAACGTCCTTTATGGATTGTCCTAGGCCCGGCGAGAGTAGGCAATAGTCCTCCGAGCCCATGTTGCAGCCTGTGTTGTGAAGTGTGTACCTTCTCGTGCAGTAGGGTGGGTATGGAGCCAACTATCAATTAAACCCCCTTCCTCTAACATCCCCTGCATGATTGCCTGAGCTTTATTATAATGATGTGGTGTGGTATTGGATCTATCTGATGCTGGATTACGGGCTACATTAAAATCTTCCCCCCAAATTACATGGGTAGAACCTATGCCCACAATCTTTCCCCAAAGGTTGAGAGAGAAGTTAGGAGTATCAATATTAGTGCCATAGCAACATACTCATGTGACCAAATCCATGCCAAGCCACCCTGCAATTGTGTATCTCCCCTGTTGGTCTATAATCGTACCAGCTGGTGTGAAAGGTGTCTGCTTTTTAATTAGAATTGCGGTGCCTCTCGCATATGAGGAATATGAAGAGAATATCTTATGATCTACCCATTTGCTGGCAAATATGGTTGGATGTTGTGGATTAATGTGGGTTTCTTGGAGCATGGCGATCTTTATTTGGTGACGGTCCAGGTATGCTAGTATCTGTCTACGCTTTCGCGGGTCACCCAACCCCCGGACGTTCCAAGATAGTATCCGCAGATGTTATTTGATCGGTGGATCAGCCGTACTCCCCATGTGTGCCATAACATTTACATCGTATGCCAGTGCTCGTCACATTGAGAACAAGAAGATTATCAAAATTCTGTCTGTTTTGTTGTAAAGTACACATATTGATAGAATCAGTAACAAACGCCTACCAACTTCCCCCATCCACCGAAGCATCCCAATCATGCCAGATATTTGCTGTCCCTCCCCCCTCCCTAGTCCCTCAAACTTAAACCACAATATCAGACAATGCTCTACTTTTCAAGTCATACAAAGTGTAGAAAATTGCAAGGGGGATTTCCCGTAAGGGCAACTCTACTGGCCAGTGCACAGGTAACCCTCGCCCTTCTGGGGTAACGATATAGATGTTCCGACTCCCGTCACGGTATGAGGGTGCCTGGTGACATTTGTCTCATATTACCCATCATGTGGCTCAACTTGCTGAAGTGTACAGATGTCTCACGGTAATGAGATCAAAGTATGTTTGAGTCCGTTGCTTCAATGAATTGTTTCTGTGTGGCACTCTGTGTTATTCGATCGAAAACGATCGAAACAGTTTATAAATGTGATGCAACAACAGAAATGAAATAATTATGTTGAAATTAAAAAGAAGAGATATCAAGTGAAACATCGTATTGAATTGTTTATTTAGATTACTTATAAATTATTGGATCAAAAAACTGAAGACGTCTAGTCTCACAAAGGAGTGTGGTTTGAGTCCGTTGCTTCCCATCAGGGAGCGACTCTGGTCCCCACGTGTTGAACTTATGGCCTCTTCTTGTGTAGTCAGCCAGTCCGAGTTTGGTGATACCAGTCTCGACGAGTCCTCTGGAGCATGTGTAGCAGCTTTCTGTTGCTTAAGGTGTTTCTGAAACTCTTCGACTTGTTGGGGTTTCGTATAAAATGTCTGTTTACCTTGATAGGTAACTCGGAGGCGAGCTGGGTACAATAGGGCATAATCTATTTGGGCTTGTCGTAACTTCAGTTTAACAGGAAGGAATATATGCCTCTCTTCTTGCATGGTTGCCGTGAAGTCGGGAAATATGGTGAATGCAGTTGTTTGTTCTCCCTTTCCACTCTAAGGGCGACATCTCAGTCCCTGTAATTTAGGTGGCGTGCGATAATGGGATGAGGCGTGCTTCCAGGTGGAGGTCTCAGGCCCAAGGAACAATGAGCCAATTTGACTATGAAGTGAGGGGAGAGAGATTTTGCCCCCAATGCTGTCAGTAGTATTTTTCTATATAGTCCTCAATTTTGCCTGTGTTTGTACTTTCTGGTATACCTAGTACTCAAATTTTGTTCCTGCAGCTTCTCGCTTCAATATCCTCATTCTGTGCAGCAATGATTTTCAGTAGCTTGTCCATTTGCATTACAGAGCTTTGTATATGTGAGGTTGCATCTTCCGCATCCAAGATGCAGCACTCAGTCTCCTTTAAGCCCTCTTCGTGGCCATCTATTTTGTGGACAATAGTGTCCATCCGTGTATTCATGGCGTCCATTTTGTCAGCGATGGCAGCGAGGCCCTACCTGACCTCAAGCAAAATTGCTTTCATGTCCTCACCCTGTGACAGTACGGGTTCTTGCATTGTCATTTCAGCACCACTTTCGACTTCTGACTGATGCAGATGAGCGTTTTTTTATAGCATCAAAATTGAGTCATGGCTGCCGCGCTTCTGGTTTCCCCATTATTGAAGCCAACTTGTGCATGACACTGGACTCTGATATGGGGGTATTCAAGCGCTTGTAACCGTTAAACTCATTATTGGTTGTCCGCCTCTCCGTGCCAGTCTTTGCCAGAGCTTTTTAAAAACTGTGTTATGGCAGTGCACTTAACTCAGAAGCAATTATTGTGCACCTTAATGATGCTGCAAGTTCAGTTCCTGATACTGCCCACTGAGATCTGCTTGTGCCTACATGCACTTTTTGTCAATGAATGAACTCTCATTTTTAATAGTAGAAGTCCCTCGTACTCCTGTGCGTCCTGAGTATTTTTAGAGGCCTTGTATCCACTGACTCTTGGAGCCTGATAGCGTAGATTATTCCCGGCGGCATGCGCATCAGGTGCTACAGATGGGAGCAATCATTTTGCGGTGCTTAGATCTTGGCTGATTTTACGTGAGGATGGCCCATTGATAAGCATTGTATCTACAGTGTGTTATGTACATTCAAACTCGCAGGCTTTGCATTGAGGGCATCCCCTCTTATGGCTGATCCGCCACCCGCGCGGTGTTGCTTGTCTGTTGTGGCATCACTTCTAAGGAGCTTATCCGAGTGGCTGCCTCTGGGGGATAAAACAGCCGCCTCCCCCGGCTTCAGATATTCTCCATATGCGGCATGCAGCGTTGCGGCAATACAGCACTCACCGCTCCTCAGTGTTCATCGCAGTAGCAGCCCGGCGGCCTACATGCCACGTGAGAACTACGGCTCTTGCCTAACAGTCCGTGCCGCGCAGCTGTTCCAGGCCACTCAGGGCCTCACAGCGGTAAATTTAGCACCTGCCGATTGCAGCGCCAAAAAGTGACAGATTGTCTGCAGACTGGCCTGGCTTGTTTCTCAGTACTCAGATATCTCAAATCGGCCGTTTTTTCACATTTGTGGCCATCTGGGCAGGATCATGGGCAGCATTTCGTCACCAGGCGGCGGGAGCCTCACGTTAGGTCGGCCATTCCGCTCATGTGCTACCTAGTTCCCCCAGGTTCAATCCTTCCCTTTTCTTACATAAACAGCACTTCTCAGATAGACTCAAGGATCTCCTATGAGCAGGGGGCAGTGCATGTGAAAGGTAGGACATGTACTGGGGTCTTTTACTGATCTGATAGTGAAAGACTTTGTATTTCGTTTTTCACTATTGCAAGGCTATCTGTCCCATAGGCTTACATGTGAGATGCTTTGTGACATCTTACAAGCATACCTTTTCATTGGGACAAGATTGAGAAATGGATTTTAGGCTTCTTGAACTCAGGATTTAAATATACATATTTTAATAAAGATGATTTATATATTATGTGTTTGAAAATGCCACTTTTAGAAAGTGGGCATTTTCTTAACCATCCTTTTTGCCTCTGCCTTTTGTGTATTCCCTGACTGGGTTTAGAGTGGCAGGAGCAGGGGATGTGCATTAACACTAGACAGACACAAGGGGGGAGGGTTGAGTTGTGTCCTGCCTTTCCTGGGTGCGTAGAGACAGGGTATAGACCTGGCTGCATTTAGTAGTGGTATGAGGTGTTGCTGGCACCTTAATGGATTGTGGCTGCCTCTCACAAAGCTGGCTCCATCTCCTGTGGTGATCCGGGCCTGAGCCAGGCTGAACTGGTTCATGTATGCCAGAGGAACTTTGTTTGTATCAACTTCAAAAGAAAATGGGGCCCTGAACTCAGAACATTTGATTACTGCTGGACTAAGGAGCCTGCCAGGTAAAAGAGCTGGAAAAGCTGTGAGGAGAGACTACTTTTCTGTGTGCTTTGCTGGGTTGGCCTGCAGTTGCTGCTTCTGTCTTGGGCAGGGAAAGGACTAGACTGTGCTTTCTGCATCTTTAGTATCCCCAAGGGCTTGATGTAGAGCTTGTCTCCTATTGGAAGTCTAAGTGAAATCAAAGACTTCGCGAACTACGCCCAGGGTTAGAGATTACAAAGAATCCAGAATGCAGCAGCAAAGCTGGCCTTGATGAGACCCCGCCAGTCCTCTGCTTCCCAGGCCCTGGCGGAGCTTCATTGGCTCCCTCTGTGTCGTGTTTAAGGCACTGCATGGAATGGGGCCCTTATCACTGCCGAACAAATCCAGCTGATATGCTCCCACTCGCTGTATTCGATCATTAACTGGGTGAAGGTACCCCCAATCAAAAGAGCTAGACTGGGAGGGCGAGCCTTCAGTGTTGCTGCTGCAAGGTTTTGGAACAGCATACCCACAGAGTTGCGACAGCTGAAAGATCTACTGCCGTTTAGAAGAAAAATAAAGACCTGGCTCTACCCTAGAGCATCAGGCTAATCTTTTTTCCTGTCACAGGCCTTCCGTCTCACAGCACCAGGATACCCGTTGGGTCACAGTGCGCTATTTAAGAAGTGGTTACATTACATTACATTACAGCTTGGCCATCATAGGGGGCTTGGGAGCATTGAGGGAGTGTGCTCTCAGTAAACACCTGAGTACTAGGCTAATTATGTTTGTAGTAGGCTCTTGACCACCTAAAACAGCATTAGTGTTTTTAGGGAATGAGCTACCCTATAATCTTTTAATATACATACACAAATTTATTTGAAGTTTGCTTTACAAAACTCTGCACCATTTAGTATTTATTTAGATACATTAAATGTTTTTTTTCGGTTTATTTTCCAAATTGAAGAATAGTAGTTTGGATGATGTCCTCAGTGATGCCATCAAAGATGTAATTTGAGATGTTATAAGTGCTGTCATCAATGATGTCAAGTAATGTAATATGTGGGGTCATAAGCAGTGCATGACAGGGGCACAGGTCATAGGTAGTTCACTAAACTATATCAGATGAATTTCAGTGGTTTTTCATTTTTTAAACTTTTATTCTTATCTCATTTCAACATCAAAATATAATGTCACTTAACCTTTGTTTTTCTCAATGAAAATGTATATATGCATCTATGTCTGCAGGGTCATCCCCAAACGCTTCCTCCTCCTATTTCTTTATGGGGGTTTTTTTGGCTTTAGGACTCTATGCACTTTATCACTGCTAACAAGTGCTAAAATGCATGCGCTGACTCCTTAAAACATGGTTATATTGACTTATCGTTATATCAAATAGGGGCTGAAGGGATACTTCAAAGTCCCAAAAGGGTGGAGAGATACTTTTAGAGGGAAAGGAAAGGGGAAATGTACTCCCTCTGAAACAATCTTAACTCAAAAATAGAATCCTCCCTTCCAAAGAGCAGTGATTAAGGAGAATGGGAAAAGAAAGCCTGTACGTCCACCCCATTTAGAGATGGGAAGGGGAGAAACCTCTTTTTATATACAACCCTCACCCACTCTAATAGTGGCATGCTTCATAATTAGGTTCATCCTAACTCCTAATTGTGAAGGAGGGGCTCAACCATGATCCAGGGGCATTTTGGAGAAGACTTGATTTTCCTGTTTTCTATTTTTTTTTACATTTAATAAGAATTCCTTACTCATCCCAAGGTAATCCTTTGTTAGTGGAGTGTGAGGGGAAGATTGAAAACTATGGGAAGGTGCAACCAGGATGTTGTGGTCCTAATGTTATATTCCATATAGGTGCGCTATATAGGCACAGGTACCATTGCAACCTTTCACCTATATTATTCACTACATTACATACATATCGGTTCTTAGTGACTGACCTTTTACCTAGATACAACACTGCATTCTGTACACAGGGTTTCCCTAGTTCGAATCTCATACATTATGCATATGGTTTCTGGGAAGCACAGCAGGACTACCATCTCCTGTATGATATCTCTGTATAAAGTTCAGGCCCGACGTCATCCTTTAGGCCCACACAGTAGCACAGCAAGGTAGGACCCCTGGGGAGACCTATGGGTATATATAAATCACATCTTGCTTAGAAGAACTGAGGAGACAACGACTTCCCAGCTGACACACTGACAGAGACTCTGAGGTTCCTGCATGCGGACGCTCCTGCTCACAGTGGTATAACATCCCTCGCGGGGTGTCCAATTCGAGACCTGGACAGGGTCCCCTAATCGCTCATTCTCAGGTAATGGGTTGACTATATGTTGATGAGATTCTAGAGGGATTCTTGGCATAACACCTACATAAATGCTAGGTACATTTAGGTACATCTAGTTAGGGAGGCATCGTAGGAGTACACATTTTTGTATCATGTATTTTATGTACTTGTATATATCCATGATTACTGTAAGATGGTAGAGCTATACCATCCCTTTACTTTCATAGTCCTTCTGATCATATATCTCTGCTACTGTCTAATGGTTGTTGCAGCTCATATATTCTACACTAGAATAACAACTGTTCAATACATTCTTATTGAAAACACCCAGCCTGTTTATTCTGTGAACCTCTGAGACAAACTAAGTGAGCACGATTGACTGAGCAAAAGGCAGTATATTGTTTCCATGATTCTGAGGGATAAGGGTTGTCATGTTCTGAGGTTGCCAGAATCTATCCTCTCCTTGGAAAGAGGAGATTATAGTGGCACTGCGAGCTAGCTAATAGAGACAGGCTAACATACCCGGTGGGGGTGTCCGGAGTCAGTCTGCAACCAATCCCCCAGTGTATGTTATCCAAACGCGCAGATCATGTATAGGTTATGTAGGAACTAAATGATATGGCGCCGCCAATGTTGACCCGATGGTAAAAGCTCCAAAATGTTTCTGCCCTACTATATTGGCCTATGTTGGTCCTGGGCATTCATCAGGGCAGTACTAGTGAAGCGATCCCCCAGTAACGTCACCTTGTAATTGATACAGGTGTAAACATGTGGTGCTAAATAATTACTTTAGCATGCAAACAAAAAGAATGTACTTGCTGTGTTTGGCCATTTTGCGTGTGATGATGAACAGAAAGTACAGACAGAACAATAGCATAATTACATTTTAATGTCACTCAAACTTCCTAATCGTATCAAAATCACAGACAAAGGACATCTATATTTTTGTACATTTTGTGGCAGCTGACAAATTTATCAGCAGGCTAGGTGATTCATGAATTCTTTTTGCGTCCTTATTCCTGACTTATCTGAACAAAAGGCTTCCTACAATGCCATATAAAATAAGCAAGTGGTAACATGGAGTTATATGTTAAACAATGCAGAGATATAGCAGAACTGTGACCCTTAGATACTAAAAGTCAGTGACATGCATAATTGGAAATTACAAATTAAAATCCACACATTGACGACATCAGTCATACTCAGATGCATGCACCCGTTGACTTACCCCAGCTGAGAACAAGAAATATTTATCAGAGGGCAGTGGGGCTAAGACCTGTAGTCAAACTCTGGTTTGAAAGTAAAAAAATAGAAGCAAGCGTAAGAGTATGACTGCCACTGCAGTTGAACTATACTTAAATGGTGGCATTTGCATCGGTGTTCCGCTCTGTTCTTGTTTAAAAGCATGATTGTACTTATTGCATCAAGGGTCAAAACCTACTGCAAACCTGTTAGTCCTGACCGCTCTCCTAGGCTGGTAATCTGCTGCGTGAACTAACAGCCCGAAAAGATGCGACAAATTTATATAAGACCTTTGTCTGTGATTTTGATACGAATAAGGAACTTTGAGTGAAATAAAAACGTCATCATGCTATTGTTCTATCTGTACTTTCTGTTCACTGGCAATCCATCAAACACAGCAAGTACATTCATTTTTTTTGTATGCTTAAGTAATTCTTTAGCACCACACATTTACACCTGTATCAATTACAAGGTGACGTTAATGGGGGATGGCTTCTCTAGAGAAAGAACTGGACCTGCAACCCATCTTGAACCCAGGACCCCAGGGCTAGTCTGCTGGCCTCGTGATCTGAGCATTAGCGCCGTACCAGTCTCACCAACAGCTCCTGGACCCATCTTCAGCATGTTGTCGACCCACAAGAGGTGCCTCTTAGGTCCTGGACCCTTGGTGTGGCTCTTCAGCTCTTAAAGCCAAACTTTTGGGCTCTTTGTGACTGAGAACGGGCCCATTTGCACCGGATCCGCGCTGCTCACTTTGAACATCAGCAAGAGCTTCTACAAGCCGGTCTCTCTGCCCAGCAAGCATCGATCTCTGCGAAGTACAAGCCCACCCATCCTTTACGTCTGGCCTTCTCATTGCCACTGCCAATGACGCTCTTCTTGCTCCCGGCAACCTTCTTCCATGTAAACAGGGCTTTTGGCACTAAACTTAAAAATGATAAACCTTCACATGGACTACTCTGGGACTGTATCCGACCCGCACTCCATCGAGGTTGGCCTGAACTTTTGAATTTGACTCGGTCTAGTGCGACCAGATAGCTGCAGTAGGTACTTTATGCTTTTAGCCACTATATTGCAGTTTATTGTTTACAAATCCAGACCTCCGGTTCTAATGATTGGATGTTTGTCATTTTGGTCTTGTTTTATTGATTACAATTTGCTCTATTTGTCTGATCTAGTTTCGGATCTTTTTGTGCGGTGTTTTCACTGTTTACTGTGTGAACTGTTGCACAAATACTTAACACATTCCCTCTAACTGAAGCCTGACTGTTGTGTGCCAAGCTACCAGGGGGTTGAGCATAAGCTTACTTGTGGTTTGCTCGTGCCTTACCCTAGCTAGGATTGTGGTTGCTGCTTGACCAGGCCTCACACCCCAGTCAACCAGTAACCAATGTCTAACAGCATTGTTTATGTTTTTAAAAAAAAAAGGTTTCATAGTTTTGACGTGTTTTCACATTATATACGTTTTTACCTGTGATTTTTATTTACCACTTGCTCTGGACAGGTGGTAAATTTAGGTGATATGTGTTTATGTCCACAGGATACTACACCAGTCGGAATAGGAGTTATATATTTTTTGCATGCTATTTCACCACATGGCAAATCCGATTGATATTCTGCAAGTGATTATTTCGCATTCGATTTTACGAGCGGTATTTCTGCATTAAAAAAGCACCTGCTGAAAAACATGTAATCGAACAGAGTAGAATGAATGCATAAAATCCTTGGCCTGACTATTTAAGCGTGTGCATTTATCTATCTGTATGTCTGCGCGTCTGTGTCTCTTGGGTAGCTTACAGTATTTTACCTGTACATTTCTGTCTGGGAGGAGATTATGTGAAGCATTTCCCATATCAGTGCACTGTGTGTCAGGACACATTGAATTGCATCTCAGCTCTCTCACCTTGTTTAAAAGTCGTGAGAGCATTATTTTGTTGGCCAGAAGTTGTTACTGATCCATAACAAAATGTACATAAGAAATACAAAATATATAAAGAGATGTAGCTTTTAGTGCTTCCACTAGCAACTATAACTCTCAAGAAATACATTAAAACAGAAAGACTGGCAAGAGTAGATGGTGTCCTGAGGGAGTAAATGGTTTCTTTTAACTGCTCTTGGAAGCACAGTACCACTCACTACAGATTGCAGCATACTTCTGAACTCTACTCTTTCACAAAAACAATGACATTATGATTTGTTTGGTGATTTATCATCCGCACGGGACACTAAACTCCTCAGGAAAGAGGGAAATGGAAAGAAAACGGTTGTTGCACAAGGACAGCAATGTTCTTCTCCACCTAGGCTTTAGCATACAAATGAGTGAAACCCTTCATTCTGACCAAAAGTAGAAATAACAAAAAGTTTGAGTTAACGGTCGTTGTGAGAAATTGCATTTTCTTTTCCTCGTGTAATATGCGTAATTTTGTCGAAAATTACATTCACTAATGCAACTAAAATTTGCTTTTTATCTGCATGAAATGTGTACATGAGAGAGCATTTCTCACGTACAAATATCTGGTAATATTCTGTTTGAAGATTGGTTCTAGCAGGAAATTTAAAAGACATTCACACATATTAGTTTTACAATTGCCACTAGACATATTCTGCTCAAACCAGCTCCTGTGGGTGAAAATTATAGTATAATTGGTGGGGGACTGTGAAATGCACGAAGCCCAGCTATCGGTAATTGTATGATAATTTGCTTACCTACTAAACTTGTTCACTTTAGATTAGCTTAGATAAATGTTACAGAATTATCAGCAGGTGAGGCGTGACAGAGTGCCGGCAGACAAGATGGACGCAGTCTAGCAAAAATCTGGGTATATATTTACAAAAATATGTTTGAGCGGGGAGCTGTGCCAAATATGGCAGCATTGCGCGTCGACATATTTAAAAAGCAGAGATGAGCCGTACTCACAAGACTATAGCACACCCCTGTGTTTCCCCTAGCGCTGGTACAAGAAAGCTGCCTAGTGCCCGCGCAGGCACCCTGCCGCCATGTTGCAAGGGTGCCTGTGCTGCACGGACAATTGTTTATGTGCTGTTGTATATCTGGTTGTTAACGCTGCCCCAGGTTTGCAAGGCTGAGGCAGCTCCAAAAACAAACGCCATGGAACACCAGGCATTAAAATGGCGATATGAGGAGAAATTATTAATTTCTCCTCGTTTATTGCTGTTTCCATATGTGATGCATTCGATAGCGCAAATAGAAAGTGCAAATCGACAATATTGATAGTTTTTGTGCAGGAAGGGACATATGTGGGCGTTCCACTACAACACTCATTACTATATGACACTTCCCCAGATTTACAAGCCTAAGGCAGTGCCAAAAACGAACACCATGGAATACCAGGTGCTAGAATGGCAATACAAAGAGAAATTGTTAATTTCTTCTCATTTTTTGCTCTTCCATGTGCGCTGCATACTGCAGCGCACAAAGTAAGAGCAAATTGCCATTATAGTTTATGTCAGGAAAAACTGTACCCGCAACCCATCTTGAACCCACAACCCCAGAGTGACTCAAAGGGGTAGTCTACTGGCCTCCTGATCTAAGTATCAGGGACATAACATCCTCACCAACAGCTCCTGGACCTGTATTCAGCATGTTGCTGACCCTCTTAAGTCCTGGACAGTTGGTGTGGCTCTTGAGCTCCTAAAGTCAAGCTTTTGGGCTCTGTGCGACAACAAATGGGCCAATTTGCGCTGGAACTGCGCCGCTCACACCAAAACTCAGCAAGAGCCGCTGCCAGCCAATCTCTTTGCCCAACAACCATAAATCTCCGCCGAGGACCACTGATGCGAAGTACCGGCTCGCCCATCCGTGATGATTGGCCTGCTTATCACACCATGCCGACCACCGCCAATGACGCTCTCCTTGCTCCCGAGGACCTTCTTCCATGTGAATGGGACTTTTGGCACAAAACTTCAAATGGTAAACTTTCAGCAGGACTAATCTGGGACTGTATCCGAACTGCACTCCTTAGAGGTTGGCCTGAACTTTTGAAATTTACTTGGTCTAGCGTGACCAGATAGCTGCTGTTGGGCTTTATGCTTTGAGGCACTATATTGCAGGTTAAGCTTTTAAAATTCAGAAGTCGAGTTCTACTGATGGATCTTTGTCATTTTGGTCTTTTTCATTGATTACAATGTTCTCTATTTTTGTAACCTGTTTGGGATCTTTTTGTGTGGTGTGTTAGCTGTTTTACTGTTTGAAGTGTTGCACAAATTCTTTACACATTGCCTCTAAGTTAAGCCTGACTGCTCCGTGCCAAGTTACCAGGGGGTTGAGCACAGGTTAATTTGGGGTTAGCTTCTGCCTTACCCTAACTAGGATTGTGGTTGGTGCTTGACCAGGCCTCACACCCCAGTCATCCAGTAACCCAATTTCTAAAAGCATTGTTTATTTTTATTTTTTTATGTTTTAATAGTTTTGACGTATTTTAACATTGTACACTTTTTTTACCTATGATTTATATTTACCACGTGCACTGGGTAGGTGGTAAATTTAGTTGATAAATCCTTGTGTCCACAGGATACTACACACCTCGGAATAGGAGTTTTACATTTGCTGCATGCTATTTCACCACATGGTAAATCCGATTTATTTTCTGCAGGTGAAGTTTTTGCATTTGTTCAACACCTTTGGGCACATAAACAATCAATAATGGTGATTTGCTATTTCTATGTGTGCAGCAGAATGCACCACACATGAAAATAGCAAAAAACGAGGAGTAATTAATAGTTTTTTCTCGTATAACTATTCTAGCACCTGGTTTTTCATGGCATTTGTTTTGGTGCTTCCTTAGCCTTGCAAATCTGTGGCAGCATTAAAAAGCAATGGGTGCTGTGGTGGAATGTCCACAGCCACACCCATTGCATCCCCCTGTGCCGCAGAGCACTGCAAGGTGGCATTAAGCCACTCTAAGTGGCTTAGCACCACCTTGTAAGTATGGAAAATGGCACTGCACCACCAGAGTGTCAAAAAACATAATGCTCCGGTGGCAATAGGTACAGACACAACAGTGGTCCCTAGCAAGGAGACAATAATAACCAACATAAATATAGACCCAGTCAGTTCTATATTGTAGAAGACATGCCCAGCCGGACAGAGGTCTTCAAGTTTTATATTTCAATAAACGTTTTGCGAAACAATAATGCACCTTCAACAATTCACTTTCGTGGGGCACAAGCCTGTACCAACCCACGACAATACATAGACACAGACAACATACACAGAAGGGCTTACAAGGCAAAGTCAAAAAAGTCTCTGTAAAGTTTCAAAATTAAACAGAGAGATTCCAGTAGGTACCATTACATACTTTCATGTAGTAAATCATTGTACTGGTATATGGTACACAAGGTCGACGACGTTTCGGACCCCCTTACTAAATGCTGGGGTCCATCATCAGGACAAAACAGTAGTTGCCTTATTAAAATTTGAGCCTCTTTAGCCAAGGGGCATAAGGTTAAAGAGCTCACAGGCGAGCTTGAGTTAAAAATGATGGGACAGGATCGGTAATATAGTTAGTCAACGACCAGGAAACCCGGTGCAGCCGACTAACCCGGCCACCCCCTGGATCCAGGACCTAAGCGCGACTCTGCGCTCCCAGTATCTCCGGGACCGCAAGGTACAAGCGGTATTGTGGTAATCTGCCCGCTCCGTCCCCGGACCTTGACACACTATTCTTGTAATCCCGATTCACCAAGTCATACCGTTGACTAACTATATTACCGATCCTGTCCCATCATTTTTAACTCAAGCTCGCCTGTGAGCTCTTTAACCTTATGCCCCTTGGCTAAAGAGGCTCAAATTTTAATAAGGCAACTACTGTTTTGTCCTGATGATGGACCCCAGCATTTAGTAAGGGGGTCCGAAACGTCGTCGACCTTGTGTACCATATACCAGTACAATGATTTACTACATGAAAGTATGTAATGGTACCTACTGGAATCTCTCTGTTTAATTTTGAAACTTTACAGAGACTTTTTTGACTTTGCCTTGTAAGCCCTTCTGTGTATGTTGTCTGTGTCTATGTATTGTCGTGGGTTGGTACAGGCTTGTGCCCCACGAAAGTGAATTGTTGAAGGTGCATTATTGTTTCGCAAAACGTTTATTGAAATATAAAACTTGAAGACCTCTGTCCGGCTGGGCATGTCTTCTACAATATAGAACTGACTGGGTCTATATTTATGTTGGTTATTATTGTCTCCTTGCTAGGGACCACTGTTGTGTCTGTACGATAAGTTCCCCGAGGTCCCTCGCTGATACTAATTGGGGTCCCCTTGTTGTTTTAAATAGGTGCCGGTGGCAATAGGAGCTTGAAAATATGCCCCAATGTGAGGATGAATTACTATAAAAAATAATCTGCTAAGGAGGTATCGCGCAGCCAGCGCTGTGTGTGTCCTACCCTAGTGTGAGTCCTAATCTACTGCCGCCTGGCCCAATGTGAGTCCTACTCTAGAGCCAACTGGTGCAATGTTTTCCTCTTGTGATGAGTGACTGGCTCCTGAACAGTGCTGAATTTGAGCAAGTTGTTTCCGGTGATGGGCAGTGGCACTTAATTTTCAATGCCAGCACTTACGACTCGCCACATGGTAACCCTATTTATCTTATTTAGAGACGAGCACAAAAATAGTTGCTTATTAATTCGGTAAATAATAAAAATGACTAATACCTGCCATTTTTATAGCTGCGCCGGTCAGGAATAGTCCGGATTTTCACACTCGTACCAATGTGATGGTTAGCAGTTTTGTTGTTACTGTAATTGGTAAAGATGACAGCAGCAATGGACTGTACAAGTAGAGGTGACCTCATAAAGGCCATAGCATTTATTTCTTTTTTTACAAATTAAAAAAATGAAACACTGCTCCTGAATCACATCTGGTGCAGGAAAGATTCCTCTCTGACTGGTGAAGCAGTAACTTTGGCATCAAAATGTCACTGCCAGGAGCACAAAATAGATGTGATGCCCTACTGATGTGGATGCTGGAATGAACATGCTTCGGACTGGCTTTACAAAGACAGCTGAGGCCAGAGGAGAGTTTGCTGTATGGAGACTGGAGCTGTGGGTAGAGAAAGGAGTGTTTTTTGAGTAAGCACATCGTAGCCTGGACACTGTAATGTTTTGTGAGTTAGAGATGATGGGCCGTTTTGGTTCCTGAAGAACTCTGTAGAACAGTGACATACGTGCTTGGGTGTGGGTGATGGAGCCCTTTATATAGAGTGTTTAGTTAACAGTTAGATGATGAGGAATAAATATGTGTAATACCAAGCTACATGAGTGGTGTGATCATTTGCATGTACTGGGAAGGAAGCTAGAACTGAAAACTAGATAGGGGATTACGTAAAACCCCTTACCCAAAGGACTGAGAGTGCTCACCCGGAGAGTTTGCCATGGTCCAGCACACTGCTTGATCCGGCCACTTGTGCCTCAGTCGAAGTGAAAACCGACAGTTGGCTTATGTGGAGTCAATGCGCCACTCCAGTTAGAGCAAGGCCTGTGAAGAACGTGAAGGTTGTTTGTTGTCAGTTAGAAATTTGCTGGTAAAGTCAAGACAAGAAGTACTATGCCACAATGTGACACACTGCTGTTATTCATGCAGTACAACAAAACTAAAGGCAGAGACAACCAGGTGCAGAGCAGCGTTAAAGGCGGTGATAGCCTAGTGCAGGAAAGTACTAAGAGCGTAAACATTTCTGACGCAAAGACACGCTAAAGAGGAGAGAAGGGTGAATAACACATACAGGAAACAAAGCCACTACTCACCGCTAAAGAAGAAAACCGCGCCTCACTCCCAGAGAGTGGGCATGACAACCCAAATGTCCGCATGAGGCTAGTGCTTGAAGAAGGTGCTGGTCCAAGCGGGAAAAAGACGCTAGTGGAGCGAGCTCCAGTCTTGGTAGCAGAAAGTTCTACAGGATATGATGCTGCCACTTTCCTAAAACCACCACTTCCCTTCGATACAGCCAAAAGGCAAGACATTGGCGACAGATGGACTGCCTGAATTGAAATGTTCAATGATTTCATTGATGCATTGGAAGAAGCAAATGACAAAAAGATCATTAAATATCTAAAAAATGTAGCGGGTGAAGGAGTAAAAGAAGTGATAAAGAAAATATCACAAGGTGATGAAGAGGCATAACTTAAAATCAAAAAAGCGTTAAACAGCAATTTCAATCCAATGTCAAATGTTGACTATGAAAGGTATATTTTCAGTCAGGAAAGGCAGAGAGCTGGTGAAATGATGGATGAGTTTGTAGAAAGCCTTCATTTGCTCATAAAGCATGGCGAGTTGAATGTGTTCAACTGAGGAGACCAAGTTATCATCAGGCAGTAACAGAAACACAAGTCTGATGCTCCTTTTGAGGCTGACCTGTAGTATGGCTTTTAGGTCCATTGTCGACATTTGCTAAGTTAGCATCAATCAATCAATCAATCAGAGCATTTATATAGCGCACTACTCACCCGGAGGGTCTCAAGGCGCTGGGGGGAGGGGGTCCGCTATTGCTCGAACAGCCAGGTCTTGAGCTGCTTCCTGAAGGCGAGGTGGTCCAGGGTCAGGCGGAGGTGGGTCGGAAGGGAGTTCCAAGTCTTGGCGGCCAGGTAGGAGAAGGACCTTCCTCCTGTGGTGGCTCTTCGGATGCGGGGGACGGCAGCGAGGGCGTGGCTGGTCGATCGAAGCTGGCGTTTGGGAGCGTAAAAGTTGAGGCGGCTGTTGAGGTATCCTGGGCCTTGGTTGTGTAGGGCTTTGTGTGCGTGGGTGAGGAGCCGGAAGGTGATTCTCTTGTTGACCGAGAGCCAGTGTAGGTCTCTCAGGTGTCCGGAGATGTGGCTGCGGCGAGGGATGTCCAGGATGAGTCGCGCTGAGGTGTTCTGGATCCGCTGGAGTCTCTTCTGGAGTTTGGCGGTGGTTCCAGCGTAGAGGGAGTTGCCGTAGTCCAGACGGCTGGTGACGAGGGCCTGGGTGACCGTCTTCCTGGTCTCGGTGGGGATCCATCGGAAGATCTTACGTAGCATGCGTAGGATGTTGAAGCACGATGAGGAGACGGCGTTGACTTGTCTGGTCATGGAGAGGGAGGAGTCCAGGATGAAGCCCAGGTTGCGTGCGTGGTCTGTGGGTTTGGGTGCACTGCCCAGGGCGGGGGGCCACCAGGAGTCGTCCCAGGCGGAGGGTGATGATCCCAGGATGAGGACTTCCGTCTTGTCCGAGTTCAGTTTCAGGCGGCTGTTCGACATCCATTTGGCTACTTCTGTCATCCCTTCATGCAGGTTGGCTCTGGCGGTGGCGGGGTCGTTGGTGAGGGAGAGGATCAGCTGGGTGTCGTCGGCGTAGGAGATGATATTGAGGTTGTGCTGGCGTGCGATGGCTGCGAGGGGGCTCATGTAGACGTTGAAGAGTGTTGGGCTGAGCGAGGAGCCTTGAGGGACGCCGCAGATGACTTCCGTGGCCTCCGATCTGAACGGGGGGAGGCGGACTCTCTGTGTCCTTCCGGCGGGGAAGGAGATGATCCACTCCAGTGCCTTCTCCTGGATTCCGACGTTGCTGAGGCGCTGCACTAGGGTGCGGTGGCAGACAGTGTCGAAGGCCGCGGAGAGGTCCAGGAGGATGAGGGCCGCTGTTTCTCCGTTGTCGAGCATGGCTCGGATGTCATCGGTAGCTGCGATCAGGGCGGTCTCGGTGCTGTGGTTGGCTCGGAAGCCCGACTGCGAGAGGTCGAGGGAGCCGTTCGTCTCGAGGAAGGCGGCCAGTTGCTTGTTGACGGTCTTCTCGATGACTTTTGCAGGAAACGGGAGCAGCGAGATGGGGCGGTAGTTCTTGAGGTCGGTGGGGTCGGCTGATGGTTTCTTGAGTAGAGCGCTGAGTTCGGCGTGCTTCCAGCTCTCCGGGAAAGTGGCGGTGTCGAAGGAGGTGTTGATGATGTCCCGCAGGTGGGGTGCGATGATCGCGTCGGTTTTGTTGAAGACGTGGTGAGGGCAGGGGTCGGTCGGAGATCCGGAGTGGATGGAGTTCATCGTCCGGATGGTGTCTTCGGTGCTGATCGGGGTCCAGGCGCGGAGGGTGGTTGTGGGGGGCGGTGGTTCGGTCGTGGCGTGCGTCGGTTGAGTGCTGAAGCTGTTGTGTATGTTCGCGATCTTGTTGTGGAAGTCGGAGGCGAGGGAGTTGCAGAGGTCTTGCGAAGGGGTGATGTCGTTGTTTCCGGCGTTGGGGTTGGAGAGCTCTTTCACGATGTTGAAGAGTTCCTTGCTGTTGTGTGCGTTGTTGTCCAGTCGTTCCTTGAATGCGGTTTTCTTGGTGGCGTGGATCAGTTGGTGGTGTTTTCGGGTGGCGAGCTTGAGGGCAGTCATGTTGTCCGGTGTTGGGTCTCTGCGCCAGGCTCTCTCAAGGGCTCTACAGTTCTTCTTGGAGCTCTTGAGTTTGTCGTTGAACCATGGGGCTTTCTTGCTGGCGGGTCTGCTCGGCGGGGTCTTCAGAGGGGCGAGTTCGTCTGCGCAGTCGCTGATCCATTTCGTGAAGTTGGTGGCCACATGGCTGGGGTTCGTTGTGCTGGTGGGAGGGTTTTTGCTCAGGGAAGTAGCGAGCTGGTCTGCAGTGATCTTGTTCCAGCATCTGCGGGGGACCTGTTGCTGGTGATGGTGGAACGTGGTCCTTCTGAAGCTGAAGTGGACGCAGCTGTGGTCCGTCCAGTGGAGTCCCGTGGTATGGCTGAAGGCGATGTCCTTGCTGGAAGAGAAGACCGGGTCGAGCGTGTGTCCGGCGTAGTGGGTGGGGGAGGTCACCAGTTGCTTGAGTCCGAGGTTGGCGAGGTTGTCCAGCAGGGTGGTGGTGTTGCGGTCGTTGTTGTTCTCCAGGTGGAAGTTGAGGTCCCCGAGGAGGATGTAGTCAGCGGAGGGGAGGGCGTGCGGGCTGATGAAGTCGGCGATGTCTTCGCTGAATTGTGTGCGTGGTCCCGGGGGTCTGTAGATGAGGGTGCCTCTGAGGGTGGTCTTGGGGTTGACGTGGATCTGGAAGTGCAGGTGTTCGGCGGGTGCATGGGCGTCGTCGGTGTTGGTCGTGATGCGGATGGTGTTCCTGTGGATGATGGCGATGCCTCCTCCAGTCTGGTTAATGCGGTCCCTCCGGATGATCTTGTAGCCGTCCGGGATGGCGATGGTGATGTCGGGCGCTGAGGAGGCGTTCATCCAGGTTTCCGTGAGGAAGGCGACGTCTGGTGAGGTAGTGTCGAGCAGGTTCCAGAGCTCGACGGCGTGTCTGTGGACGGAGCGGGTGTTGAGCAGGATGCACTTCAGGTGGGTGCAGCTGGAGCTCGGCTTGGTGGGTGCTGGTGTGGCGTGGGTCCGGTTGCAGGTGAACTTGCAGGAGTGGCAGCTGAAGGGTCCGTGGGTGCGTTTCGGCGTGGCTCGGTAGCAGCCCGGGGTTCGGCCGGTGTTGAGTTCGGTGGCGTCGTAGGTCCGTCGGGTCGGCTTCCGTCGGTGGGGGCCAGGGGTCCTAGCACTGGGCGCGGTCCAGGCGCGGACGGGCGCAGACGGGCTTACCTTTGGCGCGCCTTCGGCGCACAGTCGGCGCGCCCGCTGCGCGTGCGCATGGACTCCGCCATAAATGGCATAGTGGGGAGGTGGAGCGAGGGAGGGGCAGCTGGGAGGCGGGAGCGGGGAGGCGAATGAGGGTCGGGCAAAGGAGGGGGGGCGTGCCACGGGGGGCAGCGGTGGGGAGGGAGTGAATAGAGCGGCTAGAAGAGGAGGAGGGGTGGCGGGAAAAAAGAGGCGGGAAAAAGCGGCAGAGCGGCGAGGCCTGAGGGCTGACCCTAGCAGGCGGTGGTCAGGAGGCAGGGGATAGACCGGCAGCAGGGTGACCTGGCCTCCGGGGCCCGTGGGATGGCGGGTCGGGGGTCAATCAGCCGGCAGCAGGGGGACCTGGCCCGCGGGAGCGTGCGAGGCAGGGGCTAGAGGCAGGCAGCGGGAGGACCTGGCAGGCAGGCGGCAGGCAGCGGGAGGACCTGGCCCACGGGGACCGTGCGGCAGGGGAGCGACCAGGAGCTGCCATGAGGCTGCTTTTGCACACGACACTGCATGAATATTTTTCACAAGACCCTGTTTGTGCCCCTTTCACATGGGAACTGTATACCTTGCTTGTTCTCTGCTGTGATCTTAGCTTTAGTCTGCACAAGCTGTTCAAGGTTAAACAACAATGCCACTTGTTATTTTATTCTGGTCAGTCCCTCATACCTAGACATAACATGCTATACACAGCTGCACTTTTGGAAATCATGTGCTTTTAATATTACAAGTGCATCAAATATTGAGGCACTTGGAGAGA